>NC_061118.1:45847450-46203131 GCF_002878395.1 Capsicum annuum
TGGACTTAGCTCAGATCATTTCAAAGACAATCCACAACAAAATAATTTCAATAATATATAAATATACATCGGGAGCCATCATGCTTCCCATCTATCAAAATCAACCACGTTGTGGATTTCTTTCACACTTGAGTTTAAAAAACCTCCATTAAGACAAAAAGGTCAAATCATTCAAAATATCTCAAATATTCAACATCAACGTGCTTATAACACACACTTTCTCCAAAAAAAAAACATAATTTCCAATAGGGATTCACGACCCAAATATCAAAATCATGATAAATATCGTTCAAGATTCATGCTTTATATCTCCAGACATGTAAATTCATCTTTAAAAATTATAAACATCAAGATTTTATAATAATCATCATAAGATATGGGTTCATGCTTCAAATTTATAAAAATCAAATAAAAATTACTTTTGGGCACAAGAACAAAAGAGAGTTCTTGTTGAAAATCCCCACATACCTTGAATGATGAACTTTAGATCGATACTCATTTTTGAGATATTAATCGTGCCTTTAAATGATGGTTCTTGGAGTTCTTGAAATAGAAACTTGGAATCTTGAATAAATTTGCAGAATTAATGGTGAACTTTGGAGGTTCTTGAAGTTGGATGTAGGATCTTAGGGTTTTCTTTTTGAGGGAATTTGATGAAATATAACAAATAATGCTTCTAATAGGCTTTAATATAGGGTTTGGATGGATATTCGGTGAGGGTGAATGGCCAAAACGCCCCTAAAAATCAAATAATTCTCGAATCTATCCTTTGGTGGACTGCTTTGATAGTCTGAAGTAGATCAACCATAATGTTTTACTCCGATATCTAAATTTGATGAAAGCAATTTCATTAGAAAGAGGACTCTCATATCTTTCCATTGACATATAGTATCTCACCTAGATCATTGTTTACAAGGAGTTATGATCATTTGAATTTAACCCAAAAATTTACTTTTGATAGGCTGAAGTAGATCGACCATAACCTTTTACTCCGATAGACAAATTGGATGAAACCAATTTCATTGGAAAGAGGACTCGTAGAGCTTTCTGTTAATATACAGGAAATCCCTCAGATTATTATGTATAAGGATTTATGATCATTTAAATTTGGACCAAAAATATGCCAGGCCTCAGTACTTTTTCCTGCATGTTTTACTATTCACTACTATTGATGGTTCGATCGGAATGTTCATAACTCGTCGCTCGGGTGTCCGTTTTGGATGATCCACATATTGTTGGAAAGATTATTCGATAATCTATGCAACGGTGGGTTATAATCTAAGACATTCCATACGAAAAATTTATAATTCATTCTAGAAGATAGAACCCAACACATTTATGCATAAAATTTCAACAAAAAATTTCTCGGGGTATTAGACCAACTTAGCCATAATGGCAGATTAGACGAATGTCATTTAGATAACTTCTTCCCACAGTTTTAGCTATAGAAATTAGGACTATCAGTTACAGTCATTTAGTCTCATTAATAGAACTCAGATAGTTCTACAGAATTCAGGACTGTCAGATACAGTTAACTCAGAACAGTACGTAACTCAGCTAGTTCTATCAGAAACTAGACTATAAAAATAGTCGCTCAGTATCAATCATTTTAGTTATATATTTATTAGTATCTCATGTTATCAGTACTCAGATTCAGTAATCATGTTATCATGAACTTAGTTCTAGTTATTATGTATTCATGCATGTATTCTCATGTTCATGTTGTCCAATCAGTTAGTATAGCTCATGTATGTGAACCCTTTTTATTCAGCCTACCTTCCATGCATACCAGTACATTCAAAGTACTGATGTATTTTTTCTATGGTGTTTTATACCATAGGTTCAGAAGCACATTCTCCAGAGCATCAATAGTATTCCAGTCTTAGAAGTCAGAGACAAAAGTGAGTCCTCATCTTTCGAGGCATGACCATTTCTTTATTATCTCATTAATTAATTTATTAGTTGGTTTTAGTTGGGGACATATCCCATCAACTCCTTATTCAGACAGTTCAATCAGCTAGAGGCTTTGCAGACTATCATGTTTAGACAAGTTATTTCAGTGTTTGGGTATTTCATACCCCATCCATATGTTATGATTTATCAATTATGTTTTAGTTTTGAACCTTAAGGCCTTTCAGTTCATGTTTCCATATTTATACAGTATATTACGCATTATTCAGGTACAGATATCAGTCATGGGTTAGCTTGTGGTCCTTCGGAGTCATGAGCACCATATAGAATTTTGGGTACCAGATCCAGGGCATTACAAACTTGGTATCAGAGTCAGGTTCAATAGAGTCCTAAGAAGTTTGAAAGTCAAATCTAGTAAAGTCTTGTACATGGGTATGCTGCGCGCCATATTTATGTACATAAGGTAATAAGATGTTTTAGGAACATTTCCCTTCTTTTAGTAATCACGTCATGCCAGTGAGCATAATCTCAATGTAATCTCTTAGTCTAATCCATTTCTCTCTTTATTCTATAGGACATACCTCCTAAGAAAAAAAATGGGAATCAGCCAGCCCCTCAGCCCAAATATCCTTTGGGTGAATATGTTTCTCATGCAGAGTTTAGAGCTATATTCACTAATCTTGCTTAGTTATTTTCTACTTAAAATGAATGACCATCTATCATTCCAGCCAACCTAGTGGCCAATTCAGCTGCAACCCAGATTCGGGACTTTACCCGAATAAATCTTTCATCCTTTCTCGAGTCTAAGACAGCTGAGGACCCTTAGGAATTCATCGATCAGGTTCATAAGGTTACTGACATTATGGGGGTTACTCCTAGTGAGAGTGCTAAGCTAGCTACATACCAGTTGTAGGATGTTGCTCATACTTGGTACAAGCAGTGGAAGTCAGAAAGGCCAGATGATGTAGGGCCTATTGAGTAGGAGGAGTTTGTCATCGCATTCTTAGATATATTCTTTCCCTAAGATTTTAGAGAGTCTAAGATGTTAGAATTCATCAACCTCAGGTAGGGCAATATGACGGTGAAAGAGTATTCTCTTAAGTTTACTCAATTAACTAGATATACTTCTTATGTTTAAGTTTGTTTCTGGGTTGAATGATAGTATAGTCAACGAGTGTAGGTTGGCGATGTTGAATAGTGACATAACTCTAGTCAGGCTTATGACTCATGCTCAGCAGATAGAGAAGAAAAAGATTAAGATGAGGGAGAAGTAGAATAAGAGAGTAAGGACAGGTAGTTTCAACTTTGCTTAGCCCAAATCAGAAGGAGAAAACCAATCTCAATTTTGTCCTAAGTCATCAGTTCCATCTCCTTGTTCAACTAACTCTCCAGCTTCTAAGTTCAGGGACAGTAACAAAGATAGAGTGCTAGGCTCGAAGTCTCAGGGCAGTGTTAGCAGTGCCTGTACCTATCCTCTTTGCCAGACTTGTGGCAAGCACCATTAGGGTATTTGTAGAGCTGGCAGTGGTACTTGTTTTGGATGTGGAAAGCTAGGCCACAGAGTCAGAGACTGTCCTCAGCCAGGTCCTCAGGGTCAGAAGAACCATTCCTCAGCTTAGTCTGATCACCTAAATTAGTAAGGTGCCACTTCCAGTGCTACTAGTGGGCAACGCCCAAACAGAATCTATGCTCTCCAGTCTTGGCAAGATCACGAAAATTCTCCTGATGTGGTTACGGTACATTATAGATCTTTCATGTGTATGTTTATGCTTTCCTAGATCCAGGAGCTTCTATACTTTTTGTTACTCCATATATAGTAGGCGATTTCGGAATCAATCCCAAAATTCTAGCAGAGCCCTTTTTAGTCTCTACCCTAATGGGTAAAACCGTTATAGCCCGGTGGGTGTACAGGAACTGCTCGGTTATGATATTTTATAAAGTCACTTCAGTAGATTTAGTTGAATTAGAGATGACTAATTTTGATATCATTCTCAGCATAGATTAGCTTTACTCCTGCTATGCCACAGTTGACTGCAAAAATAGATTAGTACAGTTTTAGTTTCTGAATTAACTTGTCCTAGAGTGGAGGGGTAGTACTTCAGCTTTCAGAGGTCAGCTTTTTTCCTACCTTCAGGCACGGAAAATAATATCTAAGTGACGTGTCTATCATCTTGTTCAAGTTAAGGACACTAGTTCTGAAACTCCCAGTCTTGATTCTATCCCAGTTGTGAATGAATATTTAGATGTCTTTCCCCAAAATCTTCTAAGAATTCCTCCCGAAAGGCAAATAGATTTCGGCATTGATCTTCTTCCAGATACTCATCTCATATCTATTTTTTCATATAGAATGGCACCAAAAGAACTCAAAGAACTGAAAGAGCAGTTGAAGGATCTCTTAGATAAGGGGTTTATCAGGCCCAGTGTGTCCTCGTAGAGTGCACTAGTTTTATTTGTGTTCAAGAAAGACGGTTCTCTCAGAATGTGTATTAACTACCGTCAGCTTAATAAACTCATGGTCAAGAATAAGTATCCGCTTTTTAGAATTAATGATTAGAGAATGTGATATTTCAAAAATAACCTTCTGTACTCGGTATGGTCATTTAGAATTCCTAGCCATGTCCTTTGGTCTTACCTATGCCCTAGCATCTTTCATAGACTTGATGAACCGTGTGTTCAAGCAGTACTTGGACATGTTTATCATAGTCTTTATATATAATATTCTAGTCTATTCCTGCAGTGAGTGTGATCATGCAGACCATTTTAGAATCGTACTTCAAAATCTCAAAGATCATCAGTTGTTTGCCAAATTCAGTAATTGTAAATTTTGGCTAAGGTCAGTAGCATTCCTTGGCCATATAGTTTCCAATGATGGCTTTAGATTAGATCCTCAAAAAACCAAAGTAGTAAGAAACTGGCCTCGCCCTATCTCTCCATCAGATATCAGGAGTTTCTTGGGTTTGGTTGGCTATTATAGATGGTTTATTGAGGGATTTTCTTTTATTACATCTCCTATGTCCAAATTGACTCAGAATAAAGTCAAGTTTTGGTGGACAGATCCTTACGAGAAGAGTTTTTAGGAGTTGAAGACTCGACTCACCTCAGCCCCAATCTTAGCTCTTCCAGATAGTTTAGATGGGTTCGTTGTGTATTGTGATGCATCCATTGTTGGTTTGGGTTGTGTTCTCATGCAGCATGGTAAGGTCATAGCCTACGCCTTCAGACAACTCAAACCCTATGAAAAGAATTATCTGACTCATGATCTTGTGTTAGCAGCCATATTATTTGCCTTAAAGATTTGGAGGCATTATCTATACGGAGTTCATGTGGATGCATTCATAGATCATAAGAGCCTTCAGTATGTTTTTTCTCAAAAATTTCTTAATCTTCATTAGAGAAGGTGGTTAGAGATCCTAAAAGATTATGACATAAATGTTCTTTATCATCCGGGCAAGGCCAATGTAGTGGCCGATGCTCTCAGTAGATTGTCTATAGGTACTGTTGCTCATGTTGAGGATAGTAAGATGAAGCTAGCTCAAGAAATCCATCATCTTGCCAGACTAGGTGTTCTCTTAGTCGATACAGAGGAGGGTGACATATGGGTTCAGAGTAGTTCAGAATTATCTGTAGTTTCCGAAGTGAAAGAAAAACAAGATAGATACCCCAGCCTTGTCAAATTAAAAGATTCAGTCAAGGAGTAGAGGTTTTATCCCAATGAGGAGATGGTGTTTTGTGTTGTTAGGGCCGTCTGTGTTTTCAAGTGTAGATGACTTAAGTCAGCAAATTCTTGCAGAAGCGCATGGTGCGCGCTACTCTATTCATCCAGGGGCCACAAAGATATACCGTGACTTGTGGAAAATCTATTGATGGAGTGAGATGAAGAGAGATATTACAGAGTATGTGGCTAAGTACTTTATATGTCAGCAGGTTAAAATAGAGCATCAGAAGCCTAGTGGATATATTTAGGAGTTCAATATTCATACTTGAAAGTGGGAAGAAGTGAACATGGACTTCATGATGCGTTTTTCTCGTACTGGTCACCGGCATGATTCAGTCTGGGTCATTGTAGACAGAATGACAAATTCAGCTCATTTTCTTTCAATCCATACCTCTTATTCAGCCGATGATTATGCCAAACTCTACATCAGAGAGTTGGTCAGATTTCATGGTGTTCGTTATCTATTATCTCTGAGAGAGGTACCCAGTTCACCTCTTACTTATGGAAAGCATTCCAAAAGGGTCTTGGTACCCAAGTTTATCTCAGTACAACCTTTCATCCTTAGATAGATGGTCAAGTAGAAAGGACCATTCAGACTCTAGAAGATATGCTAAGGGCATGTGCATTTGATTTCAAGGGTAGGTGGGATGACCACTTGCCTTTGATTGAGTTTGCATACAACAATAACTATTATTCCAATATTCAGATGGCTTCATTCAAAGCTCTCTATGGAAGGAGATGCAGATCTTCAATCAGTTGGTTCAAATTTAGTGAGGCCTCAGTTATAGGGCCTGACTTAGTATTCGATGCCTTAGAGAAAGTCCAGTTGATCAGAGAAAGACTCTGGGCTACTCAGAGCCGATAGATGTCTCATACAGATGTACGCAGAAAGGATCTTGAGTTTGAGATTGGTTATTTTTTCTATCTAAAGATCTCCCCTATGAAGGGAGTGAAGAGATTCGGCAAGAAGGGAAAGCTCAGTCCCCGATATGTCGGTCCCTTTAAGATTCTCAATTGATTCGGCAAGGTAGCTTATGAGCTCGAATTGCCTTCAGATCTAGCCTTAGTTCATCTAATCTTACATGTCTCTTTGATCAAGAAGTACATAGGTTACTCGACAATTGTAGTCCTTATTCAGAGCATATATGTTCAAAATAGCCTCTCTTATGAAGAGATTCCAGTCAAAATCCTAAACTATTAGACTCGTAGACTAAGGAACAAAGAAGTCCCTCTAGTCAAAGTTCTTTGGCAAAATCAGTCTGTTGGGGGAGATACTTGGGAAGCAGAAGCAGACATGCATACCATGTATCCTCACCTCTTCTTCACCAACTCAGATCAAGCTCAAGGTAATAGTTCTCTTAAAGCTTTTCAGTTTCATGTTCAGATTTCAGTTACAATCTTGGCACCCATATCATGTTCAGAATTCCATTATAAACTTGGTATTAAATACTATTGCATGTTCATTCATGCATTCATATGTCATTTCAATTATATAATCATTCATCAGATATCATTCTCATTGTGAGAACCTTAGTTCATCAGAACACTCAGTCATGCATTCACGAATCAATTACATATGCATCAAATATGCATGTTCAGCATGATATATTCAGTTATCAGTCATGTCAGTCATGAGATTATGTTCTAGTTATTTATGCTCAGTATGTATGCTAGTTTATCTTTTCCCCTATCACTCACTCTCATCTATGAATAAATGTTCTCAAGGGGAAGAATTATAATACCCCGTACTTCTACCTAGCATGAAATCATCCCAAGAATGTAAGAAACTTATATTGAAATATGAATCCATTTTTGTACATATGGAATTTTTAATATTTTCACTTTTTATCAAGTGGGAAATTTAATTAGCTTTCCAACGATACCAATTTTATCCAAATCCAGTATCGGAGTAAAAAGTTATAGACGTTTTACTCAGAGCTGTGAGAATCGTCCAGGTGCGACGGCCAAGTTGACAAACCATCGATCTAGTGATAGACCGTCGCCTAGACCATCATAGCCAAGGCAGTGAGTCAACCTTCTGCATAAGGTGTGACGGGTAGGTTGACAGATCTGCAACGGACCATCGCCCAAGCCATCGCTATAAGGAAGGGAGTCTTTCTTCTGATCTACGTCCGACGGTCGAAACAACGGACCATCGAGCCAGCAATGGACCATCGCACAAGCCATCGCAGGTCCCGTTCTTCAAATTTTAATTCATTTTTAAGGGGTATTTGGGTCTTTTTTCACCCATTTTAACCCCTAATTATATCAGACTAAGGCTCATAAATTCATTATTCATTCACAACATCAACTTACGGTTTACTCAAAGATAATCTCCAAGAACAAGATTCAAATCCTTCTTTAAGAAACAATACATTCAAGTTCAAGAACTTCAAGAAACTCACAATCAAGGTATGTCATGTGTTGATTCATGGGTCCTTTTCACCCATGAAGCTCAAGAATCTCTTTTAAAATCCAAGATTTGGGTATTTGTGAATGTTCATGATTTAAATTGAATTGAAATTCATGTCCATGATGTTATGTGGTTTTGATTCATGTTTTAAATTACATATTCCAATGATTAACCCTAGTATGTGATGATTTGCATAATAACCATGATAAACCCCCTTCAAATTACAAGTTGATTGATGTATCTATGATTATTAGATGTGCTTGTGATTTTATAACCAAAGCATGATCCCCATGTGTTTGATTAAATACCTATGTGAAAGAAAAGTCCCATACTAGTATGATAATATGAAATCCCCATTCATGTACAAGTTTATGCATGTCAAATGTTCGATGAAATGTCTTACTCAATGAATTATGGATTGTTGATGTTAGTTATGTATTCAACAAAGTCATGCTTTGTCAATTTCTTTCTATTGACTCCTGGGGATACTTGTACCCAAAAAATATAGTTGTGTGCCTAGAGTCGGTATCATGTTTTCACAATATCCTCATTCAAGCCATGATCCATAGAACTCAATCAGTCATGTGACTCAGGAAATCTCAGTAATACAGTAATCTCAGTACTATTCTGTTAGTCATTGAAACTCAGTTAATTCAGTTCAGTAATCCATGTTCAGTGTCTATTAAGATGGGAGTAGGAATTAGCACCGAATGAACCCACGGATGGGAACTCACATGTTATTTGAGGATATGATTCTTAAAAGCAATCCTTGTCTTCCAGAACTACATAGCCAGCGTAGGTTGAGACATCATAGCCTGCTATATTAGGGTACATGAGGTGGCTTAACCCGTTATGTGAGTGTTCCCACTGTTCTGAATAGAGTTATATATTATATGAGGGTTACTTACATATTATCCTTACCAGTGGCACGGTATTGACACCCTTCTAATTAGGGTTACAGATTGGACCCCAACCATCCATAATGGCGTATTAGGGGCATGTCATTTAGATAACTACTTCCTACAATTTCAGCTACAGATATTAGGACTGTTAGATACAGTCATTCAGTCTCAGTAATAGAACCCAAATAGTTCTACAGAATTCAGGACTGTAAGATACAGTTAACTCAAAAGAGTATGAAACTCAGCTAGTTCCATCAAAAACTAGACTGTCAGATACAGTCTCTCAGTATCAGATATTTTATTTATACAGTTATTAGTATCTTATGTTATCAGTACTCAAATTCAGTAATCATGTTATCACGAACTCAGTTCTAATTATTATGTATTCATACATGTATTCTCACATTCATGTTGTCAGTCAGTTAGTATAGTTCATGTATGTGAACCCTTTGCATTCAGCTTATATTCCATGCATACTAGTACAGTCAAAGTACTGACACATTTGCACTATGGTGTTTTATACCATAGGTTCAGAAGCATGAGCTCCAGTGCATCAGTAGTATTCTAGTCTCAACAGTCAGAGATAGCAGTGAGTCCTCATTCTTCGAGGATATGACCATTTTCTTATTATCTCATTAATTAATTTATTAGTTGGAGTTAGTTGGGGACATGTCCCATCAACTCCGTATTCAGACAGTTCAGTCAGTTAGAGGCTTTTCAACTATCATGTTTAGACACGCTATTTCAATGTTTGGATATTTCATACCCTATACATATGTTATGATTTATTAGTTATGTTTTAGTTTTGAAACTTAAGGCCTTTCAGTTCATGTTTCTGCATTTATACAGTATATTATATAGTGTTCAGGTACAGATATCAATCATGGGTTAGCTTGTGGTCCTTTGGGATCATGAGCACCATGTAGCGTTCTGGGTACCAGATTCGGAGCGTTACATATAAGTCATGCTTTGGATGATAAGGTCGAGGAGAAAGGACCAAAACACCCCTGGCTCTTTTAATTTAAGAAGCTGGAAAATGCATTGCCTCCGCATCGGTCATAACCTCCATGACATGGATCTCATCACGGTGCATAGCCTCAATGATGCAACCCTATTGCGGAGGCTTACTACCTCCGTGGTCCAAACATGCCCCGAACCTTATCTGAAAATCCTTAAACTCCCACGAAAGACCCATTTAACATCTCTAAACATGTTTCAAATCAATAATCAATGTTTTGGGTTCAGGAAGGCCAAATATAAAAAATTTGAAGTTTTGGGGTCTTGAAAATCGCTAAGTCCCCTACACATAGTGAAAGTTTTATGCCTTGGACCCCCTTAACATGCAACTAAGAGTCGAAGCGAACCTAGAATCCTATGGGGTATTACAATATCTCCCCCTTGAGGTCATTCATCCTCAAATGAAACTTGTTAAGCTGAGAACACTAAAGAACACTAAGATCGTGCACTGGTTACTTATGGGCTGAAGCATGATTAAATTAACTGATTTTTGAATGTGACACATAAACTTAACTGAATTCATGAATGCATGAAATGACATGAATTGAGAATGGTTATGCAGCTGAAATAGATAATAAGAAAGAGTCAATTTAGGAGAAATCTTTCCCTCAAGCTGGATCTGAATTTGTGGAGAAAAGATAAGGATACTTGGCTTGCATATCTGCTTCTGCTTCCAAAGTAGCTCCCTCAACAGACTTATTTCGCCATAGAACCTTATGGAAACTTCCTTATTCCATAACCTGCAAACCTAATTGTCAAGAATCTAAACCATGACTTTCTTGAAAGAGAGGCTATCTTTCACATCTACACTCTCTAACAAAACAACAAAAGCTGAATAACTAATGTATATTTGTAGCTAAGAGACATAAAATACTGGATGCACTGATACCAAATCTGCAGGCAACTTTAACCCATAAGCTGCCTTCCCATATCATCTCAATATTCTATATGGGCCAATATAGTGGGGACTGAGTTTCCCCTTCTTTCCAAATCTCTTCACTCCTTTCATAGGCAAAATTTTCAAATAGAGCAGGTCACCAACATCAAAATCAAGACCTCTTCTCCTCACATCCAAATAATATTTCTAATGACTTTGAGCTCTTTTTAGACTTCCTTGAATTAACTGAACTTTCTCAATCGCTTTAAACACTGAATCTGGCCCTATCAAAGCAGCCTCACTTGCTTTAAACCAACCAATGGGAGATATACATCTCCTTCTATGAAGATCTTGAAATAGAGCCATTTGAATAATAGAGGGATAGCTATTATTGTAGGTAAACTCAATCAAATGTAAGTGGTCATCCCAACTAACTTTAAAGTCAATAACACAAGCCGTCAACATGTCCGCTAAAGTCTAAATGGTCCTTTCTGCCTAACCGACTGTTGGGGATAAAAAGTTGTACTGAGATGAACTTGAGTACCAAGAACCTTTTGAAAAGATTTCCAAAAGTGAGAGGAAAACTGAGTACCTCTGTCTGAAATGATGGTCAAAGGAACCCCATGGAACTTGACCAACTCTGAGATAGAGCCTATCATAATCCTCAGCTAAATAGGAGGTATGAACTAGCAAAATATGGGATGATTTGGCCATTTTATCCACTATGACCGATATCGAATCACGTTGATGATGCGTATAAGGAAACCCTATCACAAAATCCATGTTCACCACCTCCCACTTCCTAGTAGAGATGCTAAACTCCTAATGTATACCACTAGGACTTTGGTGCTCAACCTTAACCTGCTAACAATTCAAACACTTAGCAATAAATTCTGCAATATCTTTCTTCATACCACTCCACTAATATATTTCTCGCAAGTCACAATATATCTTAGTGGTGCCTGGGCAAATAGAGTATCACGCACCATGCACTTCAGCCAATATTCATTACCTCTATTCATCAACACATGGAAGACATATCTTTTCTTGGAAACAAAGTATACCATCTCCCCATTGGGGGAAAACCTCTACCTTCTTATCCTTGATTGCCTCCTTCAACTTGACCAAACTAGGATCCATGTCTTTCTTTTCTTTTACTTCGGCAACCAATGAAGATTTTGAACCATTATGAATCCAAATACTACCTTTGGCTAAATCAATCAATCAAACTCCTAACCTTTCAAGATAATGAACTTCATGGACTAACTTTTTCTTATTATCCTCGATGTGAGCAACACTACCCATAGAAAATCTACTAAGGGTATCCGCCACTATATTGGCCTTGCCCGGGTGATACAATACACTCATATCATAATCTTCCAGTAACTCTAGCAATCTTCTCTGACAACGATTCAGATCTTTCTATATGAGCAGATACTATAAACTCTTGTGATCCGTGAATACAGCAATATAAACCCCATAAAAGTAATGCTTCCAAATCTTTAAGGCAAAGATAACTATTACCTATTAAAGATTATGGGTTGGGTAATTCTTTTCATGGGATTTAAGCCTTCTAGAATCATAGGGTATGACCTTACCTCTCTGAATTAATACACAACCAAGACAAACTCTAAAGGCATCATAATACACTATGAACCCATTTGTGTCATCTAGCAAAGTCAAGGCTGGAGCAGAAGTAAGTTGAGTCTTTAACTTTTGAAAAATCTTCATGCAGGAATATGACCACTAAAATTTAACTTTCTTCTAGATTCATTAATACATGGAAGAATAAATAGAAGAAAACCCTTCAATATATCGTCTATAACAGTTAGCTAAACCCAAGAAACTCCTGATATCTGATGGAGAAATGGGTCTAGGCCAATTTCTCATAACTTTGATCTTTTAAGGACCAACTCAAATGCCATCATTGGAAATGATGTGACTAGTAAAATCCACTAACCTTAACCAAAATTATCACTTGCTGAACTTAGAAAATAACTGATGATATCTAAGAGTCTATAACACAACTCTTAAATGGTCTGTATGATCACTCTCACTATGCGAGTAGAAAAAGATGTCATCAATGATGACTATGAAAAACATGTCCAAATACTGCTTAAACACCTTTTTCATCAAGTCCGTGAAAGTTGCAGGGGCATTCGTTAGCCAAAAAGACATAACTAGGAATTCAAAGTTACCATACCTAGTTCTGAAAGTTGTCTTTGGAATGTCACCTTCTCTAACTCTAAGATAATGATAGTCGGATCTATGGTCTATCTTAGAGAAATAATTTGCACTCTGAAGTTGGTTAAACAAGTCATCAATCCTATCTTGATATTAACTTTGTTCAACTGACAGTAGTAAATGAATATTTTGAGGGAACTATCTTTTTTCACACAAATAGAACTGGAGCATTCCATGGATAAACATTGGGTCTGATGAAACCCTTATCTAAGAGATCCTTTAACTATTCCTTTAATTTCTTAAGCTCAGTTGGAACTATTTTATATGGTGGAATAGAGATCGTCTAGGTATCTAGAAGGAGATCTATTTAGAAGTTATTTTCCCTTTCATGAGGAACTCTGGGAAGATCTTCAGGAAACACATTTGGGAACTCACTTACAACAAGAACTGACTTTACACTCGGAGTTTTAGAATTTGAGTCCTTGACTCAAATGAGATGGCAAATACATCCCTTGGATATCATATTTCTTTCTTTAAAATAGGAAACAAACTGAAACTTAGGCACTGAAGTACTAGTCCTCTATTCGATAACGGGTTCATTAGGAAACTGGAACTAACCAATTTTACTCCTACAATCAACTGATGCATAGCACGAATGGAGGCAATGCATGCCAAGAATGATATCAAAATCAGTCATGTCTAACTGTGCAAGGTCAACTGAAGTAACTTTCTGTGATAATATGATCAGGCAATTTCTGTATACTCGTCTAGCTATAACAGACTTACCCACTAGGGTAGACACTAAGAAAGGCTCTACTAATATTTTAGGACTAACACTGAAGTCTACATTTGTATACATAGTCACAAAGGAAAGTAAAGCTCTAGGGTCTAATAATTCATAAACATGAACATGGAAAACTTGTAACGTAACCATAACCATATCATCAGAACTCTCCTAATCAAGTCGAGTCTGGAGATAATAGAGTCGAATCTGATGATACCTACTGGTGGCACTTGAGGTGGCACCCTACTGAGTAGGGTATCCTATTGGGGCACATGAAGAATTAGCCTGGCCCTGCTGACAATCATTTTAACCCTTCTATATACCTAATGGGTATTCCCTTATCGTGTGACCTGGCCTACCACACTAAAAACACATATCACTACCTATTTTGCACTCACCCTGATGATTCTTACCATACTTCCTACATAGCAAATTGGTATGACCACTATTTATACAACCCTGGAACTTAGAGCTTGGCACTCTATCTTGACTATCCTACCAGAACTTAGGCACCAGTGTACTAGTTGATGATGGGGATGGAGCTAAAAATTTTTAGGAGAACTGAGAATAGTTAACTCCTTTTGACCTCGGTATGAGAATTTGAAGCTACTCATCCTTGCCCTCTTATTCTCTCTTTCCTTTTTCTTAAGTTTTTCCTTCTTAATATGCTGAGCATGAACCGTAAGTCTAGATAGGTCCATCTCCTTAATCAACATGGAAATCCTACACTCTTTGAACACACTATCAAATACACCAGATACAAACTTACTCATCCTGGACCTAGAGTCAACCACCATAGATGAAGCATACCTTGCCAACTAAGTGAACTTGAGTGAGTGCTCCCTCACACTCATGTTTCCCTAATTCAAATTAATAAACTCTTAGACCTTATCCTCTCTTAACTCTAGTGGGAAGAACCTATATAAAAAGGTAGTGACAAACTCTTCCCACTTAATAGGCCCTGCCTTACCACCACTGTCCTCCTTCCACTACTTAACCAAAGTATGATCAAATCCCTTCAACTGGTAAGCGGTTAAGTTTTCACTCTTACTAGAAGTGACACTCATTATATCTTTTACTTTCTGTACAGCATCCAAAAACTCTTGTGGATCTTCCTCAGATATAGATCTAGAAAATGAAGCGAGATTCATCCGAGTGAAATCTCACATTATAACTGCCACTATATTCAACACTGGATAAGCTAGATCAATAGCCTACTAATTGGTCTGAGCAGCTACATAATAGGCCAAGGCTATGAAAGCAGCCATAAACTCAACATGAAAAATATGTTCATTTAGGGCATCTTCCTAAAAAGGTGGTGGTGCAGGCTGATTCCCGTTCCTTCTTTCATTGTTTCTTATGAAAGCATTATCTATAAAAGAAATAAAGGATGAGTTAGAAAATAAGAAATTCAATAGAGCTCATGCTCATTCACATGACATAAACACTGAAAGAAGGGTAACTTTCCTAATAACGTCTCATAACCACTTGCCCATAAGTGTAGTGCACTTTACACCCATGCATAAGACTCTACTTAATACAAATTTTGGACTACCTAGGATACTTTAATACCTTAGGCTCTGATACCAAGCTTTTTCATGAACGAGGTTATCCTCTAGTCACGACACGATGCATAAGGCCATAAGTGACCCCAAGCTAACCCATGAAATGATATCTGCTACAAGCATTGAATAATGTTATACTAAAATAACATGTGTGAAAGATAAACTATCAATGATCCGATAAGGTAAAATACTATAATATATCACAACATGTCTAAAACAACTAAGAAACTAAAAGAGAAACTGACTATCTAAATCTCGAGTCTAAAATCCTCTAAAACACTATAAGTTTATAGGACAAGCCCCCAACTAACTCTGACTAACTGAACATAAAGAAATACAAAAATCCTAAAATAACATCCCTCGTCCTATAAGAATGAGGACTCACCACTACTGATGCTGGAATACGCTGAGTTGCCTAAAGATTGTCAGTGAAGTGTGCATT
Source organism: Capsicum annuum (assembly GCF_002878395.1). Lineage (NCBI taxonomy): Eukaryota > Viridiplantae > Streptophyta > Magnoliopsida > Solanales > Solanaceae > Capsicum > Capsicum annuum. The sequence goes on from NC_061118.1 coordinate 45,863,261, forward strand.
AGAACCTATTTTACAAGATAACATAGCGCAAAAAAAGTATGCGATCAGTACTTTGAATGTACTGGTATATGAGGTAAGGACTAACTGAAATGTGAATGGAAACTGAACGTGGATGCATGAACATGTAAAACTAAAAATGTATGACCAAGTAAAGCATGTACTGAATATGAGCTGGATAACAAATAACTGAGATCTGTATAATTGAATAACTAAAAATCTGGCTACTTGGTCAAGCAAACCTGAACTGATATAGATTGAGTACTGACTGAAACTGTGGGAGCTGACTACAATCGACATACCCCAATATGAGGTATTTAGGTCCAACTTGTAACCTCAGTTGGAAGGGTTCTAGCACCTTGCCAAGTGTACCAACACATGGCTGACGATGTGGATCCACAAGGCTAATCTCCCAAAGGACGATAGTGTCATGCCTAACTGATAGGGGACCCCTTATAATCTACGATGGCGTCGTAGGTCTGATACTTAGGAATTGCTTCTAACAACTCATGCCAAACTGACGAGAGAGCTTCTATCCCTGCTTTCACTCGATGCTAAGTGTTACTTCCACCTGAATAACACTGGTATTATTACTTATTCAATATGATATGGTATTGTACTGATAAGTGGCAGCATGAACATAGTAATTTAAATGTGATAACAATGATACAATTTTTACCCATAAATTTATTGCTATATTTTTTTATGAACTATATTTGAACTACCTAGACCAAAATGACCCAAATTATGAAATGACCATAATATAAATTTATTTGGACCAACTGACCATGAATATCTAATAGCCCAGACATAGGCTAATTATTTTGAAATTGGTCAGTCCATGTCTTTTTCCCTAATAAATTTTCAAGATTAAGAAATTCTAGTACACTTTTAAGGCTTAAATCCTTTATCCTAACTTTGGATGGTAACACTTAATTACTCTTGTTTGATACTCAAACTTTCAGTTGGTGAATCGGATGCATTATTGCATATGATTCGCTAACCATTGATACTGGATAAGAAAAGTCTTCTATTGAAATGCAAAATAGTCAATGAGACAAATCCAACCTGAAATACAACAAAAGATGGAAACCTTATTCTTGGCTGCTTAAATAATGATCTGAAAGAACTTAAATATATGTGCTTAAATAATAGGAGAGTAAGCCAGAGAAATTCATCAGCCTGTGAGATTTGATAGCATAAAACATCTCAAAATAAACTGTCCAAGTCAAAAAAATATAGTATAAAGTGGAAGGTAGTCAGAGAAACATTAGAACATTTTATTGTATCAAATTTATCTTGATACAATTTGTTGGGATAAAAACCTCCATGATATCTAAATAACAAAATGTCATCAAACATAAATGATCTTTAAACAACAAAGCACATATACATCTTAGGGAAAAAGCTACTTCTTTGTCAAACTAACTTTTTCAAAGCTAATTGGACAACCCCCTAAGTTTATACTCCTTTTGATTCTTGAATAACCAAAAAAATTTAAAAAAACAAATTCACTCTTTCGATTTTTGCAAATAAACTTGCAGATGTATTTTCTCTCTAAGTGAAAAATTGCTAGCTATATTTTCTCTCTAAGTAAAAATAGGTTTAATAGACTTAAAATGTAAACTTTGTATACAAAGAAGTTGTATACATTAAAGAATGCACTACTATAAGATATATTAGAAATCCACTAATATCATCTCTATAATCACCCAACACAAACTAATGAACTATAAACACTTTTATCTTTCCCCTAGGCTAAAAAATATTTTGATTTTTGTAGGATGATCATTTGTTGACTAAACTTGTTTATTAACAGGCTTAAAATTCACTACTGCAAAGTCAAATAATCACCTACCTTTTGCAGGGAACTCGAGTGTAACATAGGATTAGCAAGAAAGGGTAATCTAGGTCACCATTCCTAAGGTTATTGTCTCACAAATGACTTTTGAAATCAGTTTTATGCTCAAATGGGTCAAATTAAGTTGACCACCAACATGGAATATGAATCTTGAGCATTACATGAAGTAATAGCTATGTTTTCTAATATCATATGGCATGTTAAATTGGTATATTTTTTTTATTTTTGTGATTTGTTCCCTTAAGAGTATATGAATGTCATTGTACACCTTTGGTTTTTTTATTTTAGGGAAGCAATTATTAGTAATGATCAATAGTTTTTTCACAAACATAAGTACAATTATTTTGCAGGTCATCACCTATCGGGTAGTTCAGTGGCATAGGATATATTTTTCCCTTTACTATGTTTAACAAACAATGAATAACTTCTTCTTTCTCTTCATTACTTGAGAGTATTTATTGCAAAATTATGTACTTATGCATGCAATAATATTTTTGGCACAACCATAGTTGACTTCTTAAATAATGAATCTTTTTACATCTCCTAGGATAGAAAAAATAAGCTATCTCTTTGATATATGTATATCATGGAAAATAAGAAGTTCAAGTAAATGAGCTATAAAAATGACAAGAATAATCAAAACATGGTAAATAAGAGTTACAATTTAAGGAATAAAAGATACTCCATATATAGTAGTGTAAAAAAGGGTCATATATAGCTTCAATCGGAAAGCAATAAAGTATAAATTTATTTTTGCGTTTGAATATGAGTAATTTATAGTTAATCAAATTCATACACAATAGGAGTCTGAGACTATCTATATAGGGTTGGTTAATAGAGAAAAAGAAGTTGGGGCCTAGGTGTATGGAATATTAGAATTTGATATAAATTATAATTTAGTTTTGCAGGAGGCAGATATGCCTCTGGGGACTTTGGAGGTAGAGTAGATAGACACAGCTTAGATAGTAGATTTGATGTTTGTGATAATTGCAAGACTGCAACCTATTTAAAAATCGAAGTGGGTGAAGGATCTAATTCTTTAGTTATTTCGCTAATGTGTATTTTGTGAAATTTAAAGTAGATAATATGTCAAAGGAGAGTATCAAGGACTAAATCAAACCTTAAAGTTGAAAACAAAGATGTGGAATTTCTTTCAGAAGATTTATTTTTATAGAGGTTGTAGCGAAGATGCAATTGTAGTACTACAATGCAAGGAACAGAACTAGAAGGAGCAGGTATATGAAAGAGATGTCATTTGAGGCAGAGTGTCTCATAGAGGATGCAAGCAAGCTAGGGAAACACAATGACTTGAAAGTTCCTCTTTATAATGTTGGGAAGTTGTTTTCAATAGAACTTCAACTTTAAAAAAAGTATTCCAAGGCAGTGAAATGAACACTTACTGAAAAAATTAGATGTGTTGATTAAACTTCTGCAATATGGTAAGTTAATATAACACCAATAATCTTAAATTTTATCTTTGGATCAATTGAGCCTACAAGTATTCAATGAAGGAAAAGTACCAATTTAATTGATAATTAAGGAGAAACTATCAATCTCATTAACCATAAGGATTGTGGATACATCTATCAGTCAAACATTCAAAGGTATTAAGCTGCTAAGAGAAATGTTTTGGGGAATTGTAAAACTTTTTCTCATTTATCCTGGGGCAGTAAGAAAATAATTTTCTATCACTACCACAAATAATAGGAACAAATCTAAGAGGTGTATTTCTTCATCATTGACAGAGACATAACTTTGATTATTTTGTTTATGATTTCTAGGGAAAGCATAAATTGCAAGTGATTTTGTAGGTACGGGGTAAATTTCAAAGAATAAGTGAAATTATAGGCTAGGTGTATGGTGTAAGGGAACTGACTGAGACTTACAATTTTCTTTTGATAGAGGTCGATATCACTGGGAACTTTAAAAGAAAAATAAACTGAAAATACTTAGAAAGTTGAAGAGATAATTGTGAAAGTAGTGATGCCAAGAGAATTTTACAAATATAAAAGTTGGTAAGAATCAAAATCTATAATTCATTAGTAAAACTCTAGAGAATTAGAAGGAAAAGTAATATGAAGGATCCTAAGTAACTAAATTAAACCTTAAGATTTGCAGAGAAGATGGAATTTGAAGAGGAATTGCTATCCGTGAGATTTGGTTTTGAAGACGGTGGAACAAATTGGTTCTGATACTTGAACATACAATGTTTCCAAAAGGATGCAAATAAACAAGGAAGCTGTGATGATTTTTGAAGCATTTGTTTGAAATGTTAGTAGGATTAGTGTAGATTATTTAAGTAATCAGGTTTTTTAAAGTGTATTGAGAAGGGTAGAAGTTTAATTGAACTTTTAGTTATAGTCCTTTTCATAAAAAAGATGAATGTAACATATTATTATTATGAATATGAATATCCAGATAAATCATCATAAATTTAATTAGATGGTAAAAGTGTATTCCATGTTAGTAATAATACCAATTTCTCTTGTTTGCAATTTTATAGTGTAAAGAGATCATACTCTCAACAAGACACATAGTTTACTTTCCCAACATACACCTACAAGCGAAAAAATATAAGAGAGCATGAAAAAATATTTAGATGAGATAGCATTACATTATTCTTCAAGTTCCACAGACATAATGAGTAAGAGGTAACATGTTATGCAGTTTTAAGGGAACAGAGAATCATCAGGTAGAAAGTTGTTTTGAGAGTTTTCTATTTTACCAATTTCACAAGCATAAAGAACATGAGAAATTGGTAATAGATTAAGTAGAACACAGAAGGGTTGGAATAAAGTCATTTTGAAATTTAATTATCTGCTCGACTGCTAAAAAAGAATGCTAAAACATTTTTACAGAGTAACGAGAGTATGAAGTTTATAGATGTGAACTTACAACTCATCTATGGGGAAAGATTTTTTATGTTCCATAAACATAATAAGAAATAGGTAACAATTTGGGTTATTTTAAGAGAACAAAGAATCATCATACAGAAAGTTGTTTTAAGAGTTCTTACTCCGTTCTTTTGTCTTTTTGCATGTAAAGTCATAAGGGTCGAAGTACCAATGCTAATGTGAGAATGTAGTAATTTTTTTAAAAAAATTACACAAGCATTAACAACATGAAAAATTGGTAAAAGATTAAGTAGAATATAGAGAAAGATTTGAGAGAGTTGTATTGAAATTCTTTTAACAGTTTAATGGTAAAACAAAAGAATTTAGAACATTCATGGGGTATCTTAGTCAGCTCTAATATAAATGTGTGAAAAAATATAATGTGTGATAGAAGGAATATAATTAATAGATGTGAACTTAAAACTCGTCCAGAGGGGAGAATAGTTGTGCCGATGGGAAATTAAATTTGTAATTATAAGATGTAAGGGAATCAATACTAATAATGATAGATAGAATTGGTAGCTTTGAAAGTAAATTAGATGGGCGAACCATTTGAATCTATATAGAAGAATTTGAAATTGATATGAAAATACAATTTGATTTGCAGTAGTTATGTGTTATTGATTGTCGCTTTGAAAGTATATCAAATAGATATATTGTACAATGTTTAACAGACGATTGTGACCAATGGGAAAATATGTACCTATTTTAAAAATTGAAAATGGAAACAAGGAATTTTAATAGATATGCCACAAATGCACCTGATCTAGACGAAAAGAAGAAAACTCAATAGATACATTGCAAGTGACCATACTTTGGAATTTAAGGATAGTATTAGTGGATAGATAAAGTTTCAAATTACAATTATCTTTTGATGGAGGCAGTTGTTATTATTGATGGAGCCCCTATTGGTAGAGACAGAGGACGTTGACAGATTTGAAAGTGTAGTAGATTCCCTAAGCATTAGAATCTTCAAAGTTGATTACGAATAGAAATTTGAAGGGACTAGGGGACTACGAAAATCACAGATTATCTTGATCTATTTATCAATTCTTGGACCTTTTATAAATTGTTGTCCATTATTCTTATCAAAATATTCAATGTTGAGAAGTATCACCTCAGTGGACTTGGAAATACTTTGGCCAATAGGAGATTTCTTACTTCCAGTCATACAAACTATCACCTCCCAATTGTTAAATTGAATTAAATATACAGATCAAGCCTGTGAATATCTATTTCCTCCATGAACTTGATGCTACCATACCCATGGAATTTGTTGGAGATTTGATGTCAAAAATAAAATGTTAAGAATCGTGGAGGACATGTTGTAATTCGAAAGGGAATAAGTTTGGTTAAAGAGGAGTGATAGGGCATACTAGTTGGCATTTGTCCAAATTTTATGAGTTAGAGGCAAGAATCTTTGCTAACACTTTAGTAGTGTTATGCCGCAAGGCTGGAAAATTGTCTATTACGGTAGATAATGGCGTCCCTTTAGTTTCTAATGGTTGGAACTTGGAAGTGACACTTTGTTAGGGCTTTTGGTTGAGGCGTCCATTTTTTAAAATAAAACAAAGTTGGGCTTTTTAAGTTGAGGGTATCTTAGTAATTTCACTTTAATTCTTTGAGTTGGTGCTTTTAAGGTAGTATACATACATATATATATATATACACACACATATATATACATATATATACATATATACATATATATACATATATACATATATATACATATATACATATATATATATATACATATATATATATAGGAAAAAGTCATCAAAAACCCTAGAGTAAATTCAAAAGTTGATGACACGTAAACTATTGGGGTGACCTATTACACATCTCTACAATATAAAAGTGAATTATTTACCCCTACAACACCCATGTCCATATGTGTTTATTACATTCTAAAGTAGTGTGACCCACCATTTAAAACTTTATCAAAAAAAAAATATTAAATAAACCCACCACTCCCACCCCCACCCCCAATGGTTAAATCTATCTCCCTTTTTATTTTACCATAGTTTAATTGAGAAAAAATTCATTGAAGAACCCTAATTTTCAATTTTTAAATTGCTTACCCAAAATCCAAATACAAGCTTCTTTTTTCTTAAAGAATTAGTAACCAGATCCTTTTACTCTTTTGATTACTTACTCTATTGAGAGAAAGTTTCATCATTTTCTCTATAATTTTTTCTACAATTTCAGATAATTGTTTTTTCAACTCTTTCTTTGATTTTGGATTAATTTTTTCTCGATTGAGTAGTTTTATTACTTTTGCTAATGTAGTTAATTAAGGGATAGAATAAGCTTGAGTAGACTTTGTAAGAGCTAAGAAGATCTTGGGATGGAAGAGGTATGAAGTAACCATGGACATCTTTTTCCTTTCATGACTTCATAGACCCCAATAAATCTATCTAGAAGATATTGGAGTTGTCCTTGCTACGGGATAAGTGAATTTTTATTCAAATATTGATCTGGAAGAGTCTATACTAATTTAATTACTTTTATTTTAGAGTTCTAGATGATGTGATTTATGGATTGAAAAGATGAAGCCACTGATCCAAGATAACAAATTGTTATTCCAAAACTGTTGAAAAGAATTTGTGAGCTTGAGCAAAGAGTTGAAACTTCGGCAAAATTAGCAAATTTTAAAGTTAATAAAACTTGTTTCTAGGACAACCAAATATATGTAAAGAAAATGTAAGACCCCACAAAATCTTAAGCTTAACTCAGTCAATTAAAGATTGAAAAGAGGTCCCAGACTTAGAAAATTTTAGCTAAGTGTTAGGACTTAGTCTTTCCTAAATCCCTCGAACTTTGAGGAAGTTATTTATCACCTTCCCAACCTTAGGAAGCTAGTTTTTAAGTTAATTCATGATCGGGGAAGTCAATAGTACCTCTCGGGTGAGTTTTGTAATTTTTTGAGTAGCATAAGGGCGTATTTCGAATTTAAAAACTGTGACTCGAGGTGATAAGCCCACGGCGCCTTGCCTAGAGTGGCACTCCAGAGCTCGTGACACCCTGGATAGTCTAGCCCATGTATTTTCATATGGTTATATTCCATGTCTTTAAGGGCATAGGGGTCATTTTTTCCTTCACCCAATAGGTCTATAACATAGGATTAAAGTCCCAAATAGCATAATTACTCATCCTTTCCACAAAATCCTCTCAAGAATAATTCCTAGCTTCATCAAGTTTAAGAATCAAGCCTCAAGAACTCACCCCAATCTCCATGAAATTAATAATAAAGGTATGTTAAGTGTTTATCCAAGGGTTTCCTTCTATTCTTGGAGTTCAAGAACCCTTTTTAAAATCTCAAGTTAATAATTTCTTGAATTACATGTACCAATTGGGTTGTTTTCATGTTCATGTTGTTGTATGGGTTTAAATCCAAGATTTAATTGCAATTGTCATGAATATTACCATATATGTAATTGTTGTAATCCTCATGTTAAAACCCTTGAATTGTGAATTGATGGTCATAGTTATGATGCATCAACATATTATTCATGCTCAAGTACAAGATTATGCATCCTAGGTGTTTGACAAAATGCCTAAGTGAATAAATTATGCATTGTGATCCATTGGTGATCTTAATGATGAATTCATTGTAGAACTGCATGTTTAAAACTACTTCTATGTCAAATCTATTCCTTGTAAGTATTTGATGGAATATCCATATGATTGGAATAGTGAGATCATGATATGTTAGCATATTTTCTATTTATGTACAATTCCAAACATTTGTCAAAGTGCCTTAGTGAATGTATTGTTGCCATTTGATTATAGTTATGTTTTAAGTATTGTCATGCCTTATTATTATAGATGCTATTGAGTCATGGAGGTATTCAATACCCAAAAATCTAGTTGTTTACCTAGAATTCTTGTAGCTTCAGAATAACTTCAGTAATGTCATGAATAGTAGAATTCAATCAGTTAATAGAACTCAGTAAACTTAGTTAGTCCGCAGAACTCAGTGAACTCAGTCCTGTTCCATCTATCAACATAATCAGTGTCTGTTCAGTCAAGCCTAGTACAGTTTAGAAATTAGTTTAGGGTCCATTCAGTTAGGAGTGGGATTCAGCACTAAACAAACCCAGGGATGGGGGCATTCCTAACAGAGAGGGTTTGACCCTTAGTAGTAATCCCTGCATTGTAGAATTACATAACTAGTGTAGGTTGAAATATCTTCCTTCTAGACTAGGGTTGATATATATCGTATGAGTTTTCCTGTCGTGAGGGTTGACGAAAGAGCTTCCAGCCAGAGAGGGTTAACTAATAGCCATTATTAGCATCCCTTGGCAAGGAGATAAGACCCTTCCAACTAGGGTCATAGGTTGGACCCTAACTCAGTTTATAATTGGGGTATGTTAGTTAGATGACCACTCCCATAGTTTTAGATTAAGACTCAGTATAAAACATTAGTTCAGCTCTACAAAATTAGGACTGTCAGCAATAGTCACTCAGTTAACAATAATATAGTATTAGTAAACTCAGATATTTGTCATTCAGATTTCAGAACTTATTATCCAGCGTTAATGAAATCTCAGTAATAGTATATGTAGTTATGTGCATAGTATTACATAATCAGTAACTACAGCAGTTTCAGATATATATGTACTTTCATTCAGTTGTGTTCATGCCATTCAGTCAGTTATTGTTCATGCATATAAACCCATGCATTAAGCCTCACCTCACTTAGAATACCAGTACATTCAAAGTACAGACGCATATATTTCTTTGTGCTATGATGTCTTATATCATAGGTTCATACGCACGGACAATTAACCGTACTTAGCATCCTAGATTATTAGCAGCCGAGTTAGTGGTGAGTCCTTATAGTTCAAGGACAGAGTTTTTATTTTAGTATTTTAGTATTCAACTTATTTTAGTAGTCATAGTTAGTTGTAGGGTTGTCTAATCAGCTTCATATTCAGACAATTAGAGGCTTTCAGGCAAGAGTATTTCAGACAGATATTCAATTCACAGTACTAATTTTTTTAGTATTCAGCATTTCATTTCAGTTTTGAGCCTTATGGAAAATTTTTACCTAATTTTTGTATTATACACTATTATTATTCAGTGATTACAGTAGGTATCAGTCATGGGTTAGCTTGTGGTACTTTGGGATTATGAATATGTGTGACGTCCAGGGTGCAGACTTGGGGCATTACAAACTTGGTATCACATCCTAAGGTTCAACAGAGTCCTAGGAATTCTGAAAGCCGCACCTAGTAGAGTCTTGTGCATGGGTGTATAGCGCCCCACACTTATGGACAAGAGGCTATGAGGCATTTTAGGAAAAGTTTCCCTTCTTTCAGTATTCATGTCGTGCGAGTGAGCATGAGCTCAAGCTAAACTCTTGGTCTACTCATTTTCTTCTTTCCATTTATAGAATATGTCTCTTAAAAAAAGTAATGAAAAAAGAACTAGAAACCATCTAGCGCCTCCGCCCATTCAGGAAGATCCCCTGAATGAGCTCTGTCTCATTCTGAACTCAGAACTACTTTTACTTCCTTAGCTTATTCAGTAATAGCCCAGAACAATCAGCTGGCTACAATTCTATCCAGGCTTATAACTCAACCTCTATTTAGTAGGGAGAAGAGAGGTAAGAAAAAAGGAAGAATGAATAAGAGGGCTAGAATGCCAACACCAAAGAATGGCCAAACAAATCCTCCTTGCCAAAAATATAGCAGAAACCATTAGGGTGTGTGTAGGGCTGGTAGTGGGTTGTGTTTTGGATGTGGAAAGCCATGCCATAGAATCAGATATTGTCCTCAGTCAGGTTCATAAAGTCAAGATATCTGTTCCAAAGATCATTCCGATCGCCTAAATTAGCAAGGTGCTACTTTTAGTGCCACCAGTGGGCAACGCCCAAACAGACTCTATACACTTTATTCCCAACAGGATTAGGAAAGTTCTCCTAATGTGGTCGCTGATACATTACAAGTTTATCATTAACATATTTATGCTTTGCTAGATCTAGGAGCTTCTTTGTCCTTTTTAACTCCTTATATATCTATTGACTTTGGAGTCAGTCACAAAATCCTAGCAAAACCCTTCTCAGTCTGTACCCTAGTGGGTAAATCCATTATAGCTCGATAGGTATACAGGAACTGTTCGGTTATGGTATCTCAAAAAGCCACCTCAGCAGACTTAGTAGAATTAAAGATGATAGATTTTGATTTCATTCTCAGCATGAATTGGCTTCATTCATGCTATGCTTCAGTTGATTACAGAAATAGAATTATCCATTTTCTATTTCTAAATAAACATATCCTTGAGTGGAGAGGTAGTACTTTAGCACTTAGAGGTCAGCATATTTCCTATCTTAGGGCGAGGAAAATGATATCTAAGGGAAGTAATTATCATCTTTTTCGAGTTAAGGATTCTATTTCTAATACTCCCAGCCTTGAGTCAGTTTCAGTAGTAAATGAATTCTCATATATGTTCCCTGATGATCTTCCTAGAGTCCCTATCGAATGGGAAATTGACTTTAGAATAGACCTTCTTCGAGATACTCAGCCTATCTCTATTCTACCATATAGAATGGCTGTAGCAGAAATCAAAAAAAATTAAAAGAACAGTTGAAGATGTCCTAGATAAGAGATTGATCAGATCCAACATATCCCCTTAGGGTGCACCAGTTCTATTCGTGCATAAGAAAGATAATTCTTTTAGAACACGTATAGACTACTGTCAGCTTAATAAAGTCATGGTTAAGAACAAGTATTTGCTTCCCAGAATCGATGACTTTTTTGACCAACTTCAGAGTGCCAGTTACTTTTCTAAGATAGACCTCAGATCAAGATATCATCAGCTCAGAGTCAAAGAATATGACATTCCAAAAATAGCTTTCAGAACTCGGTATGGTCACTTTGAATTCTAGTCATGTCCTTTGGTCTCACTAATGCCCCAGCAGCTTTCATGGACTTAATGAATTATATGTTCAAGTAGTACTTGGGCATGTTCATTATATTCTTCATTGATGACATTTTTGTCGATTCTCGTAGCAAGAATGATTACACAGATCATCTTAGAATCATACTTTAGACTCAATTATCATGATATTTAGTCATGTATTACATGTCAGCTCTATGATCATAGCTCATATTTGTACACATTAGAGAAAATTAAGAATACTTACAGTCCCTAGTATAAGAGTTCCAGTTCACTCAATGTTACAAATTCCATGAATACATAAACTCCAGACTCAGGTTGTGTAGCTCATGACTCATGTACTCATGTCATGCTTTATAGTATGCTAGTTCCCATGACTCATGTTGCACTCTTAATGATCGGCTAAATTCTGATTATGTCATGTATATCCTCAGTTTAGATCTCTTGATAAATCCATGATATTGATATTCTATTCCTCAAGCCTTTGTTAAGTGTCAGTTAGATATAGTGTCCATTCTTACTTTAGGACCTCATGTTTTAACCTTTTAGTGAAACTCTCCTTATGGAATGATATAGTGATGAGCACTTGCTTAGATGGGAGAGAGTAAATGTTTAATGTTAAGAAAAGGTTGTTGCATGCTTATTTCATATGAGACTTTTGTTATGAAGATAGGCTTGAATGTTATGGTGGTGTGTAAGTGGATAAATGTATTTCACATAGTGAGTCGCTAGTAGGAGGTTGTATTCAGTTTAAAGGGTAATCAGAAATTTTCATGAGATAAAAAGTTAAGAAAATGTAGTGTGTGAGTGTCTATTCAGATCCTCGATTTATGTCAGTCTCCATCACGTAGTTATCAGAACTCAGTTACAGTCTTAGTTTAATATTTTATTCAAAACTCAGTTTAGTCTTGGGTTTGCTTGACCATAGAGTACAGTTATCAGTTGTCAGTATTTTAGAATCATGTAATACACTTGGTCTAGCATTCTCCGATAATACAGTTTCTATGTATTCATGCTTAGTATCTCAGGTTGCTCAGTCCGTCCTTACCTCATATGCATAATACTCTATAGTTTTGTTCTAGACTAAGTATAGTTCAATCTCACATGACCAGTATTCAGCTATCAGCCATTCAGTTAATCAAATAAGTTAGTTTGTTTATGCATTCATGCTCAGTGTCCATGTGAATATTTTTAGTAGTCTCAGGTGAAGAGCCATTCTAAGGTTGAGAGTACAGTATAATTGAGAGAGTATTTGAGGAATATGTCTAATCTTGAAAATTTGTAGTTACAGTGCGTAAGGCTTAGTCACTCTATCTTAGATGATGTTTTGTAGGCCTCGCCTCATATTATAGAATTTTATCTAGGGTGTGATTTCTTATTCAGATGTTTTATTCAGCCCACGCCAAGATTTCCTTGCTCCATAAAGTCAGTAGAACTTTATAAAAAGAGTGTCAATAAATGCTCCATTTTAGTATAAGTTTTAGTATGAGTTAGTCCATAAGGCCAGCAATTTAGTTTACCAGTCAAGCAGACAAGTTGGTATGGTTTCCCATCTTTTCATCTAGTTGTACTATTTGAAGTCTCATGAATGTACCAATCCAAGATGGAGCAACCAAGTAGTTGCGAGTTCATCCCAGTTCATGTATCATGCCTCAGTTTTAGATCCCAGATATTCAGTCACGATTCTCTTTATAGGTGCCCTATGCATCGTCCCAATCTTTCCTTATTAGCTCAGCTAAGTCAGTATCCTTTAGGGGACGTATTATCCCAAGGGGGAGATGCACTATAATCCCCCGAGCTTTTATGTCCTAAACCTTTCACTTTCTCTATACGCAACACATCCAGTTTAGAGTAGTGGTTACTTAAAGTGGACCCCAAAGTTCCAATATTAGTCGAGCAATGTATTCAGGGGCTCAGTTCAGTTTATAATATTTAGTTCATGTATAATATTTCAAGTTTAATTATGTTCTCATGTTCCCATTCACGTATGTTCATTAAATGATCTTTAGTTTGAGACGGTGAATTCATGTACTTGAAAATCTCTCCCATGAAAATAGTGAAGAGGTTCGGCAAGAAGGGAAAAACTTAGTCCTTGATAGGCCGGTCCTTACAGAATTCTCAGTCATTTTGGAAGGATAGCTTCCGAGCTTGAGTTCCCTTCAGACCTAGCATCAGTACATTCACTATTTCATGTCTCCTTGCTAAAGAAAGCATAGGTGACCCAACAATTGTAGTCTCTATAGAGAGTGTAGATATTCAGAGCAGTCTTTATTATGAGAAAATCCCAGTCGAAATGCTTGATCGTCAAATTTGTAGACTAAGGAACAAAGAAGTTCCTTTGGTCAAAGTTTTTTGGCAGAATCAGTCAGTTAAGGGAGCTACTTGGGAAGCAGAAGTAGATATGTGTACCAAGTATCCTCAGCTCTTCTCCACAAACCCAGACTAAGCTCAAGGTAATAGCTTTCCATGAATTTACCCAGTTTCATGCTCAGATCTCCTTTAAAACTTTGTATCGGTTCAGTTGTATAGAATTCTCATAACATGCAAACCTTTATGAAATAGCTCAGCCATGTGTCATGTTTTCAGAACTCAGTCATGCTTCAGCTATACATGTTCAGTCTGATAACTTAGTATATTAGTACTTTCAGTCATACAATCACGCTTTAGTTGTGCGAGTTCAGTATATAAATTCAGTATATAAGTATTCTCAGCTTAGTCAGTCTCATTCGAGGATGAATGTTCCCAAGAGGGATATATTGTAAGACCCCACAAAATCTTAAGCTTAACTCAGTCTGTTTATGCTTGAAAAGATGTCCCAGACTTAGAAAATTTCAACTAAGTGTTAGGACTTAGTCTTTTCTAAAGCCCTCGAACTTTGAGGAATTTATTTATGACCTTCCCGACCTTAGAAAGCTAGTTTTTAAGTTGATTCATGATTGTGGAAGTCAATACTACATCTAGGGTGAGTTTCAGAATTTTTGGAGTAGCATAAGGGCATGTTTGGAATTCAAAAATAGTTACTCGAGGTGATAAGCCCGTGGCGCCTTACCTAGAGCGGCACTCTTGAACCCACGGCTCCCTAGATAGTCCGGCTCATGTATTTTACTGCAGTTATGTTTGGCGTCTTTAAGGGAAAAAGGGTCATTTTTCCCTTCACCCAATAGGTCCATAACACGGGATTAAAGCCCCAAATAGCATAATTGTTTATCCTTTTCACAAATCCTCTCAAGAACAAGCCCTAGTTTCATCAAGTTCAAGAATCAAGCCTCAAGAACTCACCCCAATCTCCAAAATATTAACAAGCAAGGTATGTTAAGTGTTCATCCAAGTGTTTCCTTCCACCCTTGGAGTTCAAGAACCCTTTTCAAAATCTCAAGTTAATAGTTTCATGAATTACATGTACCAATTGGGTTGTTTTCATGTTCATGTTGTTATATGGGTTTCAATCTAAAATTTAATTGTAATTGTCATGAATATAAGATACCATGTATGTAATTGTTCTAATCCCCATACTGAAACCCTTGAATTATGAATTGATGGTTATAGTCAAGATGTATCAACATATTATTCATGATCAAGTACAATATTATGCCTCCTAGGTGTTCGACAAAATGACTAAATGAATAAATGATGCATTGTGATCGATTGGTGATGTTAGTGATGAATTAATGCTAGAACTACATGTTTAAAATTATTTCCATGTCAAATCTATGCCTTGTAAGTGTTTGATGGAATGTCCATGTGATTGGAATAGTGAGATCATGATATGTTAGCATGTTTACCATGCATGTACAAGTCTAACATTTGTCAAAGTGCTCTAGTGAATGTATTGTGGATATTTGATTATAGTTATGTTTTTAAGTATTGCCATGCCTCAATTATTATTTGTGCTATCGAGTCTTGGGGGTATTCAATACCCGATAATCTAGTTGTTTACCTAGGGTTCCAGCAGCCACAGAATAGCTTCAATAATGTCACAACTAGTAGAATTCAATTAGTTAACAAAACTCAGTAAACTCAGTAGGTTAGCAGAACCCAGTCCAGTTCAGTTAGTCAACATGATCAATTTTAGTTCAGTTAAGCCCAGTACAGTTTAGAAATTAGTTCAGGGTCTATTTAGTTGGGAGTAGGATTCAACACCTAGCGAACCCAGAGATGGGGGCATTTCTTCAAGAAAGGTTTGACCCTTAGTAGAAATCCCTGCATTACAAAACTGTGTAGCTAGTGTAGGTTGAGATATTTTCCTGCTAGACTAGGGTTGATATATATCATATGAGTTTTCCTACCGACGAGGGTTGATGAAAGAGCTTACTGCCAGAGAGGGTTAACTTATAGCCATTGTTAGTATCCCTTGGCAAGGGACTAACACCCTTCCAAGTAGGGTCACAGGTTAGACCCAACTCAGTTTATAATCGGGGTATGTCGGTTAGATGAACACTCCCATATTTTCAGTTTCAGACTCAATATAAAACTTCAGTTCAGTTCTACAAAATTAGGACTGTCAGAAACAGTCACTCAATTAATAGTAATACAATATCAGTAAACTCAGATATCAGTCATTCATATTTCAGAACTTATTATCCAGTGTTAATGAAATCTCAATTACAGTATACGCAGTTATGTGTATAGTATTGCATAATTAATAATTACAATATTTTCAGATATACATGTACTCTCATTCAGTTATGTTCATGCCATTCAGTCAGTTATTGTTCATGCATACGAACCCATGCATTCAGCCTCACATCACTTACCATACTAGTACATTTAAAGTACAGACGCATACCTTTCTTTTATGCTATGATGTCTTATATCATAGGTTCAGACGCACGGGCTCCTAAACGTACTTAGCATCCTAGATTATCAGTAGTAGAGTTAGTGGTGAGTCCTCATAGTTTGAGGACAGAGTAGTTATTTTAGTATTCAAGTATTCAGCTTATTTCAATAGTCGGAGTTAGTTAGGGGATTTTCTCATTAGCTCTATATTAAGACAGTTAGAAGCTTTTAGGATAGAGTATTTCAAACAAATATTCAATTCACAGTACTAATTATTTTTTAGTATTCAGCATTTGATTTTAGTTTTGAACCTTATGGCAAATTTCCACATAATTTTTGCATTGTACAGTATTATTATTTAGTGATTGCAGCAGGTACCAGTCATGGGTTAGCTTGTGGTCCTTTGGGATTCTGAGAATCGTGTGACGTTCGCGGTGCAGACTTGGGGCATTATAGAAAATAGAGTTTCAGTTGGATAATTTTGAATATGATTTGAAGGAGATAAAGTCAAATGGGAAGAAATAGAAGATCAAGTTGATTAAATACAAGAAAAGGGAGAAAAAACTTTGGATTGCTCTCATTTGTATTTATAATATAGGTGTTAGTATTCTATTTTGATACATGTACTTGAAAGGAGATCCAACAAGGCTATCATAAAATGTTCGTGTAGGTGCTTTATCCATGTTATAAGGGGTTGCAATTGTTACATTTGTAATGAACCTTGACAGTTTTTTGTATAATGAAATGGCAGGTTTTCATTATCACGATTTTTCTCATATGGCATATTTTGTGTAGTCAAAACACCATTGTCTAAAACGTTATAATCAACCATTTACACCAAATATTAAATAAAATAGAGGGAAGCAGTCACAGCTGCATAAGCACTACCAACCATTATACCATCAAACATTAAGTAAAAGGGACAGTCACAGCTGCATAATCATTAAGCAAAAGTAAGTACATTTATATCTATATTCCAAATGCATTTACATATAAAGGAAAAGAAGTCACAACTAACAAAACTATAGAAGTTATAACATCTTCTAGCAAAATATTTTCATAAAATATAGGCAAAGCTGACAATACTATAAGTTATACCTATCAATAAATTGTCTCAAAATGCAGACACAGCTTCTAACATCAGTGAACTACCAAAAATATTATCTTAAATGCAATCACAAGTGTCATTATTTACAACAAACTAACATAATACACTAACAACTTTGATGTTGTGAGATTAAGCATTAAAGCTTTCTTGACATAAGCGTACAGCCTTGGACCTTGTCTCCATTTGTTTTTTTTCTCTCATTTCTTGTAGTTTTCTGGATGTTATAGCTTATTTTCCTCACTATTTCATACTAATTTTTTGTGTATATCTAATATTTTCAGGTACAATTGGTGAAGACTTAGTACTTTTGAACGTCACACTAAGCATTCCAGGCTACTCAAATGAAGAAAGTATTTATTTATGTAGTAAATAAAATTTTTAGATAGTAAATGAAAGAACCTAACTGAAACATACATTAAGGATTGTACATCCAATTTATGTATGTAGTACTCCCATTCCAACCATTTTTGGTCTGTTGGTACAAGCAACCTAACAAATAAAGAAAAATATTAAGTAAAAGGTATAACTAGTTTACAACACACACTGTTAGTATCATACCTTTTTTATAGATCCCTTTGGTCCACCCCTTCCTCTTACAATTGGAGAAATCTTTGGCACTTTGTACCACATCTTCCTCTTTCAACAGTATGTGTTACAGTATAAGTTGGGCCTACACTTAGATTTGCACTTAGGCCTACAATAGAGGATGAACTTGGGATGGAATTTGCATCAGTAGCAGATGCACCACTAGGACATTCTCTTTTATTGTGACCCTAGTTATGAAAAGTGCTACATGACATCCCAATCCATGTCTTTGACAGTTTTCCAATTTTTGTGTTGGTTTTACCTTGCTCTTTCTTTCTATTCTTCCTAGGACTACTTGACATCTTCCTAACAGGAGGTGGCATAAAAAATATTTTGGGATTCTGGCCATATCTTCATGTTCAAAATTGGATGAATGAAGTAGTTGTATGTGCTCATGTAGTTTGTCTATTATACCAATGAGAGATGTAGTTAACTTATTCCAACTTTTGTGGTATAGAGCAACTATTACATAAGGACAAGGTATAACCTTTAACATCCATGCTCTACAGCTATAATATTGCCTGGGAAGATCCATAGTATGCTTGTATCCTCTATCAAGCACCTCATACCTTGTATCAGAATTTCATTCAACATTGTACTTTGGAGATTTGGATGAATAATCATTTAGAACTTTCATGGACATTAGAGAAATGTCATTGATCCAAGCTTTACAAAGTTCCCTCATATGTCCTAATTTTTTCATCATTTTCACCCTTATCTCTTCCAGCATTGTAATAATTATCTTGTGCTTTGTTCCTAATATCCATGCATTGAAATATTCTTCCATGTTGTTTTCTATAATATCACACTTTGTTGTAAAGTTGAAGTAAACCTTACTCTATTTATCTATATTATGATACATCAGCTTATTTAGAATCTTCTCCCCAACCAACATCTCATATAGTTGATGTTTTCTGAAAACTCAACCTCAAAGGTAGACCTTGTACACCACCAAAAATATTTTTTCTTTTTAATACCTCTATATATAGAATTTTTTGACCAATTTGCAAGTAATTTTTAGGACACATCCTATGTTCAGCATGAAGTAGATATTGTGTTATAGTAATTTCCAGACCCCAAAAGAAACAAAAAAATAGTTAACATATCATATAAATTGGCAAAATATATAAAGTTAAATGAAGTGAAATAAACAATTATTACCTTATGCATGGCTATCATCACTTTCAAATTTGTCCCATCTCCCAGCTAAAGATCTTCTTTTAAAATCCTAATAAGCCAACTCCAAGTGAACTGATTTTCAATATCAACCATTGCCCATGTCAGTGGAAACATTTGATTGTTTCCATCCTTACACATAAAGAAAGTAACAATCCATTTGAGACTTCCTTAAAAAATAACACTCCAAACCAATGCACTTTCTACAACCAGCCAAGTAGGACTTCTTCATTGCATCAAAACATATGTAAATTCTTTGAAAAATTTTTCTTCCACTTTCATATGTTTCATCATGAAGATTAACTACACATGTACTACTAGGATTTGATCTTAATAACTCATCTTTATAATCTAAAATTCTCCCAAATTCAAGATTATGATAACCTATCAGTTTTGCAATCATCTTATTCTTGGCTCACCTACACACTATTCTTCCAACATGTAAATTTAATTCCTTCTTAATAAGCAACTGAAACTCAAAAATTCTAATGTTTGGTTTTTTGTTTATCCTCTCATTAAAGTGGGTGGCTAAGAACTTGATATTGTAATGTTTTAAGATCACACTTGTGAACTGGATTGTAGGTGTTCACAACAAAATTCATGGTTCTAGAATCAAAGCTAGCATAGAGAAGTCATGGACAACCAATTGTACACCTCACTCTTACCCTTGTATGTTCATTAATGTATTTTTCATTTACAACATGCTCAACAGAAACATACTTAGTAATAACAGCTCTAAATTCATTAACACTCTAAAGAAGAATTCCTAATTCCCAACAACTTTTTGACACTCTAAATCATGCACAACTCTATTTAGTTTTTTTCCTTCTTCTAGCCTTAAATACTTATTCAACATATTCAACCTCTCCTTCTTCGTCATTTATATCTTCTAAATTAGTTTCAAAACTAGAACCTTCATTTGATGGATAATAGGGTTTATCACCAACAAACTTATCCTTCAAATTATTTCTATCACCATCTGTAGATTCATCATAGCCAAAATTTTGCCCACTTCTTTTAGTTTCTAGCTTAAAATGTTCAATAATCTCTGTCTCTCTCCCATCTTCCTTCTCTTTCTATTCCTATTTTCTTCTCTAAGACCTCTTAAATCTTCATCCATATATTTATTCACATAACATCCAACCTCTACACCTCCATCAATTGATTCTATATCTAAATCTAGATCAGATCTGGCCCTTCTAGTCTCACTCCTAATTTGTGAAGATTCAACAGTGTTAGGACTAGTAGGAGGATAAACATGGGCATTAGGAGTAGTAGGAGAAGCAATTGGAGAATAGACATAAGCAATAGCAAAAGTAGTGGGACAAGATAAATAAGCATTAGGAAAAGGTGCGTAAACATTACGATGGGAGATAGGAGCAGGAGAAGAATAAACAATAGAAGGGGTTGTTGGAATTGTAGAAGGCTATGAAATTGGAGGGGCATCTTCACTATTTTTTATATTGCCTATCAACCCTCCCAATATCTTGATCATTATCCATATCAAAAGACACAATGCTTTATCAAAATATACACCACTTTCCCTAATCACATTACTTACATATTCTAATAAAGGTGGGGCCAAAAAAGGGTTGACAATTATGTAATACACAAAAGCTTTCAAAATATCCTCTTTACACAAATAGTGTGAAATTTCAATTATGTCCTGGTATGACCCAATTTCTATTAAAATAGAACTCTTAGGAGGTCACACATATAGTAAGCATTGTCCAGGGACATATCCTAAATATTTCACATGACAAACTATCCACATTAACATCTAAAAATTAAGTAATATGTCCACCAACATATATTTTTCCTTTTTTTTCCTTCACTTTTCCCTTCCCTTTACCCTTGTTAAGAACCCCAGCATGATAAAATCTCAAAGTGATCAATTCCAAATTCATTTTAACTGTCTAAAAGCATTGACCACAAAAATACAGTAAAGTACGATCCTTGTCATCGACCAAAACAACAACACACACTACACGAATAAATAAAACATATTATGCTACAATTTATGTGTCACGACTTATTTTATTACATATTGAAATATATACATAAAATTTAAAATATTAATTTAAAATACAAAAAAAACTATGGCTCAAATTACAAGAAAGAATACACATCATGCAACAATTATAAGTGTCACAACTTAATTATTACATTTGGAAGTATATATACAAACTTTAACACATTAATTTTAAAGATAAATTAGAGAAGGAAAGAAACCCTAGCTCAAATCGCGAGGAAAAAATTAAATTTTGAAATACTGATATGGGGCTAACCTTTTAAATAAAAACCCCAGCTCAAATATGTAGCCTAGCTTGTAACCCTTGATTTAAAATTGACTAAAATTCAACTTGTAGCCTTTGAATTTGACATAAACCAAGATTCAAATTAGGAACAAAACATAAATGGGTTTAAGATTGTAGGAGCAATGGAGATTGGGTTATACTATGACTAATGAAACACTCATAAAATTAGTTTTTCATCTCTTTCATCGGGCAGATTCAACAAGATTAAATTCGTTCCTTAGAGATAAATGAATTAGGTTTTGTATATTATGGTGTGTCGATTGATATTTTATTGGGTTGTGTCGGGTTAGGGTCAAATGTTTTGGGTTGGGTCGGATTAGGGTGAATATGTTGGGTTAGGGTAATTTAAATGGTTATGGATTAATTTAATAGGTTGTGTAATAATTTAAAATAAAATAATTTTATTAAATATGTGGAATCACCAGGGGCAAGTGTCGTCTACTCCACTCATTAAATTTGGGCATGGGTGTCACAGGGGATAAATAAATTCACTTTTATATAGTAGATGTGTGTAATAGGTCATCCCAATTGTTTAAGTGTGTCATCGACTTCTATGGTATAGTTTTCGGTGGTTTTGAAGTCTTTTCCATATATATATATATACACACACACACACACTGTGCTAGCACTGGCCCAGTATATGTTATTTTGTAAAAAATAATTTAAGTTATTAATTATTGTGATTTATGCTTATAAGTTATTTTGTAAAAAAATTTAAGTTGTTAATTATTGTTATTTTGTCACCACCCGAACCAGGGCCTGGCCGTAACGAGTATCTCAAGTACGCTGAGAACCAAAAACCACCCCTTTTTCCAAGTCAAATAAAAAATAATACAACTAGCAGCGGATGAATTACAAACATATAACACGATAGAGAGCTGAGTTCCGAACATAAAAAAGATAGGTAACTTAACTAACTCAGCAAGAAATCTAAGAATTCCAACAACCATCCCAATCCTCAATAATCCACAAAGCCTCTAACAACAAAAGACCACCTATGTCAGGACATGCCCCCGACCATAGCCAAAATGAGTCAAAAAAGGAAACTGAAGAACAGTTTTTGACATAACCTAAACCAAGAAGTTATAGGCCTTCCAGAAGAATGAGGTTTGCCACTTCAGGCTGACTCATGAACGATCTAAGAATCACCTATAACTTTGTAAGAAAAGAAAAAGTCTCTCCAATTCCTATACCGCGTAGGCATACAGAGTTCGGAGACAGTTAGCAAAGTAATCTCTAGCTTGTAACTCAGGACAGGGATAAAATGATGTCAATTCAAAATCAAGTCCAAACTCAATGTAAATGTTCACATATATTCATACATACATATATATATGAGATGCTGGAATAAGCAACAAGGTTTAGCAAGAGATTTAAAACACTACCCTTAACTGCATAGGTTAACCCTCATAATAACACCCATGGGCTATATGGTTACAGCCCCTTGCTGGATAGGCTCTAATGTGTGTTAGTGGCATGAACCAGAGATTTCATAGAGGCCGGGGAATCCACGACCCTTCACCATCCATGATATAAATATATATATATATATAGTGTAACACAGGACAGGGATAAAATGATGTCAATTCAAAATCAAGTCCAAACTCAATGTAAATGTTCACATATATTCATACATACATATATATATGAGATGCTGGAATAAGCAACAAGGTTTAGCAAGAGATTTAAAACACTACCCTTAACTGCATAGGTTAACCCTCATAATAACACCCATGGGCTATATGGTTACAGCCCCTTGCTGGATAGGCTCTAATGTGTGTTAGTGGCATGAACCAGAGATTTCATAGAGGCCGGGGAATCCACGACCCTTCACCATCCATGATATAAATATATATATATATATAGTGTAACACAAGTACATAGTCATCAACACTAACCCTTATGCCATGAGTTTTCAGTATCGTTCCTTTGGGACCTCCACCTTCACGACCAGCTACACAACCCCTTTTAATACTACTTAAAATATTTACACATTCCTATTCATTGAACCATAATTATTCGTTAAGGCACACACTATTGGTATCATCATTCCAACTAAACTTCCAAGCTAATAACATTATTCCATTTAAATTAGCATAGCTAGAGGGAATCCACGACCTCACAAGTTCCAATCATTCAATTACATGGGGGAATCCATGAGGCCCTAGGTAGAATTGCACTATAGCTTGGGAGAATCCACGACCCCCAAAGGTTCAATTCAAAACCACTATATAGCCTTTTATATCATGTAATGGTTTTAAAAGTAGTTCAATGTGCATACCTTCCTGTTCAAAACAAGTATTACAAGTTTGGATTAAGGTTAAACCAATTACAATATTCAAAACCATCGTGGGGGGAATCCACATCCCACATTCCAATTAACCATACCCCTGCACCCCAAATAGTTCAAACCAAGAATCATTCATTAAAGCCATGGGGAAAATAATTCATTTATTGAGGATCAAAAGCCCTCAACCCACATTCGTAAATCATGATTAAATCACATGAGTAACAATTGTAAACACATACTTTAAACAAAATAAACTTTGGGGAAGAGTAACATGCCTTAGATAATCAAGAATTATGGAGAGACGTCAACAGTTAAAGGTTGAATAGCCAACCTTTAGAAATCTTATCTTCTTCTTGCTATGGGGAATTTGAGAGAGTAGGTTGTATGTTTTGATTTGTTAAAAGATGGAAATAACCCTTTTTTGTTGTTTTATGGACATGGGTTCTAAGTGAGGGAAAGAGGGAAATGTCCAAAGTGCTCTTGATTAAAAGATGAAAATTTATTGCCCTTGATGACCAATCAACCTACGACTTGTGAGGACATATTATGACTTATCACTATAAGTCGTAGTTTGGACAGTAGCATAAGGTACCCACTCTAGTCTGACTACGAGTCATACCCTATGACACGTGCTCAGACTTTACAACTCGTGAGGTTCAATCATAGGTATCTCAGAAACAAGAGACTATTACACTGGTTTGGATACGGAAGGGACTCTATGACTCGTACAGGGTCTATACAACTCATTACATTCTAGTCATACTCAGGTTAGTAAGTTTGGGTAACATACTATTCACCCTATTATTTGGGGTCCTACGACCCGTAATGACACCTTATGACTCGTAAGGTGAGTCGTAGGTTGGGCAGTAACCTCAAAATCAAGGAATTTTCTAAGGTCCAAAATCCAGGGTGTTACATTTTCCCCCCTAGGATCATTCATCCCCTAATAATGAATCAAGTCATTCATTAGCACAATTTAACACAGAAATGCAACCATAATTTTCTTTAGCAAAGTTAGAAAACAAAGATGTTTAAGAATACACATACCTTAAGCAAGATTATCCAAACCAAGAAATAGGAATAGATATTTGAACTTCATGTCCTCTTCAACTTCCCAAGTAGCCTCGTCAACCTTATGATTTCTCCATAGAACCTTTACCGAAGCCACATCTTTAGTCCTCAAACGACGGACTTCCCTATACAAAATGTCAATTGGAATTTCCTCATAAGACAAGAAATCTAAAATGCCAACACTCACCAAAGGAACAACCAAGGAAGGATCACCCACACACTTATTTAACATCGAAACATGGAACACCGGATGGATAGAACTCAAACTCAAAGGCAACTCCAACTCATAAGACATATTGCCCACTCTCCTTAAAATCAAGTACGGTCCAACATAACGGGGGATGATCTTCTCTTTCTTTCTAAATCTCATCACCCCTTTCATGGGAGATACCTTCAAGAACACCCAATCACCAATATCAAACTCCAAATCCCTATACCTCACATAAATATAGGACTTTTGGCAACTTTGGGAGGTCTTAAGCCTATCCCTAATCACCTTCACCTTCCTAAAGG
Source organism: Capsicum annuum (assembly GCF_002878395.1). Lineage (NCBI taxonomy): Eukaryota > Viridiplantae > Streptophyta > Magnoliopsida > Solanales > Solanaceae > Capsicum > Capsicum annuum. The sequence goes on from NC_061118.1 coordinate 45,888,756, forward strand.
CCTGATAAACCAAGTATGAATCAAACAATTAAGTCTCACTAACCTTCAACTACCTAATTGGAGATCGACATCTCCTACCATACAAAGCCTCAAATGGAGCCATTTGAATACGAGAATTATAGTTGTTATTATACCCAAACTCTATGAGAGGAAAATAATCAACCCAACTACTACCAAATTCAATCACACGGGCCCTTAGCATATCTTCCAAAGTCTAAATAGTCCTCTTCGCATGTCTAGCTGTTTGTGGGTAGAAAGTGGTGCTAAGGTTCACCCATGTGCCCAAGCCTTACTAAAACTAAAGCCAAAAGTGAGAAGAAAACTTCTTACCTCAGTCCAAAATAATGGAAACTGGAGCACCATGCAACTTTATAATCTCCTGAATGAAAAGCTTAGTATAATCCTCTCTGAAATAGGTAGTCCTCACAGGAAAGAAATGAGCGGACTTAGTTATCCTATCCATGATGACCCAATTTGAATCATGCTGATTCCGAGACCACTGAAGACTAGTAATAAAGTCTATGTTGATCACCTCCCACTTTTACATAGGCAACTCAACCTCTTGAGATATGCCACCAAGCCTTAAGTTCTCAACCTTTACTTGCTAATAAACAATGCACTTAGCTACATCTATCTTCATGTTATTCCATGGATAAATCTCGTTCAAATCATGATTCATATTTGTCGAGGCCAGATGAACTATATATCGCGACTTATGAACCTCAGCCAAAACTCTTTCCCGCAGCCCAGAAACATTAGGAATACACAATATACCTTGGTACCTTAAGATATCATCTTCACCAATCTCAAAGGTCATGACCTTCTGTTAGCTTACATAGTTCTTAATCTACATAAAGATAAGGTCCAAAACCTATTTCTCTCTCACCTCAGCACTAAGATATGACTTCACCACCTCTTGCACAATCACACTTCTATCCTCAGAATCTAAGAGATGGACTCTAAGATTGTCCAACCGATGAATATCCTCCAGTAATCCCCTCTTTTCATCACCCATATGAGATAATCTTTATATGGACAACCTATTAAGAGTATCAGCAACCATATTTGCCTCCCCAAGATTGCAGTAAAGACTCATGTTATAGTCCTTGAGCAACTCAAGACATCTCTTTTTCCTGAGATTCAACTCCTTCTAGGTGAATACATACTGCAAGCTTTTATGATCTGAGAAGATATCCATATGAACCCCTTACAAATAATGGCACCAAATATTCAAAGCAAAAACTACAACTAATAATTTCAAATCATGAGTTAAAAAGTTTATTTCATGAACTTTTTGTTTCCTAGAAGCATAGGCCACTACCTTACCATACTACATCAACACACAACCCAGTCCCATACGGGATGAATCACAATACACAACAAAACCATCAACTCAACTAACTCAGCAAACAATTCAAAAATTCCAATAATCATCTCAATCTATAGTAATCAACAAAACAACTAATAACCAAAGACCACCTATGTCGGAACATGACCTTGACCATAACAAAAATAAGTCCAAAAAGGAAATTAAAGAATATTCTATGACATAAAATAAATAAGGAAGTAACAATCCTTCCAGAATAAGGAGGCTCACCACTTAAGGTTGACTCACAAATGATCCAAGAATCACCTATCACTATATAAGAAAAGTAGAAGTATCTCTGGTTCATGCATCGTGTGATGATACAGCATCCAAAGATGGTTAGTGGGGTGAACGCTAGCATGTAAATAAAAATAGGGATAAAATAATGCCAATTCAAAATCAAGTCCAAACTCAATGTACATATTCACATACATGCATACATACATATATATGAGATGTTGGTATAAGGAAAAAGATTTATAAAGAGACTTAAAACCTTAACTTTAACTGTGTAGCTTAACCGTCATAAAATACCCACCAAATATATGGGTCCAGCCTCTTTGCTAGATAGGGCCAGGTGCGTGTTAGCCATATGAACCAAAATATCATAGAGATTGGAAATCTGCGACCCTTAGTCATCCGTGATACAGATATATATATAGTGTGACATAAGCACGCGATTATCAAAACCAACCCTCATACCGGCAAACATGAGTTTCCAATATCGGTCCTTCGGGACCTCCACCTTCACATCCAGCTACATAACCTTCTTTAAACCCAATTAAAATATTTACAAATTACCATTCATTGAACCATGATTATCCACGAACGCACACACTATTAGTATCGTTATACCAATTACACTTATAAGTTAATAACATTATGTCATTTCAATTATCATAGCTAAGGGGAATCCATGACCTCACAATCTCAATTATTTAATCACATGGGGAAATCCATGACCCTTGGGTTCAATTATTCATTAGCTTAGGGAAATCCACAACCCCCTAAAGGTCCATCAATTTAGTGGAATCGTCAACCCCCACTCCAATTAACCACACCCATGCACCCTAAATAGCTCAAACCATTAATTTATACCATGAGTCATTCATTAAAGCCATGGGAAAAAACAATTTATTTATTAAGGCTCAAAACCCCTACCCACATTCGTAAACCACAATTAAATTACATAAAAATATATTTTAACAAAATAAACTTTTCAAAGAGTAACATGCCTTATTTAATTAATAATTATGGACAAAAATCAACAATTGAAACTCCAATGTCCAACATTTAAAAACCCTAGCTTGTTCTTGCTTTGGGAGATTTGAGAGAGTTAGTAGTACGTTTTGATTTATTGCATGATGGAAATAACTCCTTTTTGTTATCTTATAGATGTGGGGTCTAAGTGGGGGAAAGAAGGAAATATCCAAGTTCCCTTAGTAAAAAGTTAAAAATTTGTCGCTCTTAACAACATGTCACCCTACTACTCGTGAGAACACGTTACTACTCATCACCATACGTCGTAGTCTGGACAGTAGCATAAAATATCTATATTGTTCTGAGTATGAGTCGTACCCTATGACTCGTTCTCAGACCTTACAACTCATGAGGTTTAATCGTAGGCACCTCATAAATAAGGGACTATTACACTAGTTTGGCTTCAGAAGAGACTCTATGACTCATAAAGGGCCCATACAACTCATTACATTCTAGTCATACATAGGTTAGAGACTTTTTGTAACACACTATTCACCCTATGATTTGGAGTCCTACGACTCGTAATGACACCTTACAACTCATAAGTTGAGTCATAGGTTGTACAGTAAGCTCAAAATCAAGGAATTTTCGAAGGTCCAAAATTGGGGTATTACAGATTTATACTACTATTTTTTGTAATTTTTGATTAAATAAAAAGAGTATTAAATATAAATAAAGAAAAATTGAAGCTCAATTTCCAAAAATAAAAATATAAATATGGTATATATATATAAAATTGTATGTAATAATTACATATGTGATATTAAATAAAAATAAAAGGGAAAATCAATCTATTTATCTTTTGACCATAAGCTACTTTATGTTCTCACATATTAAATATTTTATGTTGTTAATTATTTTAATTTATAGTACTTTTTACGTAATTTTTAAATAATATATGTTACTTCTTATGTCCCAATATATGTAACTATGAAAGGATTTTGAGAGCCAAACGAACATTTTATGTCTTTTAAATATTTTAAGTTGTTAATTATTTGAATTTATAACACATTTTATATCACTTTAAAATAATTGTCCCAATTTATGCAGCACTGATAGAATTTCAAGAATCAATTGATTTTTTTTAATTATGTCTTTTAAATATTTTAAAATTAATTATTGTGATTCATAGTATTTCTTTTACATATTTAAATAAATATAAGTAATTCTAGAGAAGTAGAAAGGAGAAATTTTAATTTAGCAAATTGACCCTAAGGTCCTAAGGTAGTAATAAATGGGACTTCGAGGAGTGACAGCGCACACACAAGTGTGCATGGTCTTATCAAGTAGTAAGTTGTCCTTAAAGAAGCCAAGTATTGATCCCACAGAGACTTGATCTAACAACGTATAATACCTCATATTTCCCTAGCTTAATTTAAGTCTTAATACATGAGTAATCCCATGTAAAAATTTTGAAATACTTAGTATTTTCAGTTTAGAGCGTTCCATTATGTAGGAAATTCAATAAGCTTTCTAACAATATAAAATTGCCCAAATTCGATACCCGGGTGAAGAGTTAGAGTCATTTTAGTGAAACGGTGTACCACCTGGAACGTCAGCACATCGCGGAGCCATGCTAAATGGCAATTGTCACTTTTCAGTGCTACATCATGATATTCGCACGTCATGTCATGGGCTCAGTGCACAATTGTCATTTTTCAGTGTTACGTCATGATACCACCGTGTCGCACCGATGTCCCAGTTACCAGTTGTCAGTTTCTAGTGACACGACGTGATAGTGCCACGTTGCACTAGGGGGTAATTTCAAAAAAAATTTACGGAAATCCAAATTTTCATCCAGGGTTAAATTAGTATTTTCTCATGATTTTATTACATCCAGATATGGGATTAAAGTCCTAAAAACATTTTAAGTCATTCATTATTCAATTTTTCGTCAAAATCAAGAGCTTTCTCTCTACAATACAAAACCCTAACTGAAAGAACTAACAGCAATCTCAAGAAATCCTCCAAGAACTTTCAAGAGCACTTCTTCTTAGGTATGTTAGGTGTTCATCTATGGGTCTCTTTGACACATAGAGTCCAAGAATCTATTTTTAAAACTTCAAGATTTATGATTTATGATTTCCATGCTTGGAATTCAATGTATTCATATTCATGATAGTAATTGGGATCCAATGCATGTTTAATTATAAGTTTTCATGAAATTAAGATAATTATGTGGTGAATTATATGAATTGCATATTTAACCCTTGAATTTGAAATTGAATGTTGCATTCATGATTACATGTGTTGACCATCATTATGTGAAATAATCCATGCTCCCCAAGTGTTTGCTAAATTGCCTATGTGAAGTAAATAGTGGAATCATGACATGTTATTATGTGGTCCCAATCATGTACAAGCTTATGCATTACAAGTTTTTGATGAAATGGTTATGTGATTTGAGTAGTGAAAGCATGACATGTTATTATGTGATCCCATTCATGTACAAGTTCATGTATATCAAGTGTTTGACAAAATGTCTAAATGAGTGCATTGTTAGCAAGCAAGTATTGTTATGCCTTTACGATCATGCTATGTCTTTCTTTTTATGCTATCGAGTTCTTGGGGTATTTAATACCCGACAATCTAGTTGTTTACCTAGAGCCAGTGTAAGTGAAAGAATAGTATCAAACATATCATGATCAATAGAACTTATTTAGTTACAGAACTCAGGTAAACTCAGTAGACTCAGTATCAGTCCAGTCCCATTCAGTATAATCAGTTCTGTGTCTATTCAGTTAGGAGTAGGATTTAGCACCGAGCGAGCCTCGGGATGGGGGCTCACCCGTTAGTTAGTAATGGGTCCCTAGAAACAATCCTAAGTTCCAGAACTATGTAGCCAGTGTATGTTATCAGATATCACCCGTTAGAGAGGACAGGCATACTTAGGGATCACCCGCTAGTTTAGGACTGATCTCAGGGGTCACCCATTAGACAAGACTGACTCCACAGTAGATGTTAGTACCCGTGGCATGGTATTAGCACCCTTTTAATTGGGGTTACAGATTAGACCCCAATTCTACCTTATCATATTTGGGGCATGTTGATTAGATGATTACCTCCCATAATTTTAGTTTTCAGTCTTCAGTTGAGAACTTAGTTTATTTTATAGAATCAAGACTGTTAGACACAGTTAATTAATATCAGTAAATAATTTATCAATAACTTCAGATATTAGTTACTCAGTTATCAGAACTCAATGCTCAACTTCAAAAAAGCTCTGTTATAGTCTATACGTATATGTACTGTATTGTATACTCAGTGATTTCCGTAGAATCAATTATCCACATAGCCTTATATTCAGTTACTCTATATTATTCACTCATTTATTGTTCATTCATATGAACCCTTGCATTCATCCTTACCTCATCTAGCATACCAGTACATTATATGTACTGACCACATACTCATTTTTTACGCTATGGTAAGCCAGGCTACAGGATGCGGGAGTGTAGAGTTATGGCTCAGAGGGGAAAAAATTTGCGCCAACAGGTTCAATACAACCGTCCTTCAGCTTAGTCCAGTCTCCTGAATCAGCAGGGTGCTACTTCCAGTACCACCAGTAGGCAACGCCCAAACAAGCTTTATGCACTTTCATCCAGACTAGATCAGGAAAGTTCTCCTGATATGGTTACTGGTACATTACAGATATTTCATTTATATGATTTGTCTTATTTGATCTAGGACCTTATCTGTCTTTTGTAATTCCTTACATAGCAATCAATTTTAAAGTCAGACCAAAAACCTTAACAGAACCTTTCTCAGTCTCAGCCCCAGTAGTTCAGTCTATCATAGCCTGATAGACATACAAGAACTATCCAGATATGGTATCTTAGAAATTCAAGCCTTAGATTTTAATAGTAATGTCAGTATGTATAGAAAAGTAGTGGGAGAGGTTGATGCCCAGCCCATCTTAACCTCAGTGCAAAGTATTGTACTTCAGTTATTGCGATATCTACTCACGTCGTTCATGTCAATTCTATTATCATAGCTCTTATTGATGCACGTCATCGAAAATTATGTACGCTTACAGTTCCTAGTATGAGCAGTTCCAGTTCAATTAGTGTTACGAATCACATTTCCTGAACACAGAAACTCCAAACTTAGGTCATGCAGCTCATGACTCATGTACTTATGCCTTACAGTGTGCTCAGTTTTCATGACTTATTCTATACTTCTAATGTTCAGCTAAATTAAAATTTCATCATGTATATCCTCAGTTTAGATCTCTTGATAAAGTCCAGGAAGTTAGTGTTCTACTCCTCAAGCCACAGTATAGTGTCCATTCATGCTTCAGGTCCCCATATTTTAACCTTCAGTGAACTCTCCTTCTGAAATAATGTATTGATAAGAAGTTGCTTAGAAGGGAGAGAATAAATGTTTTGTATTAAGAAAAGATTATTGTATGTTAGTTTTACACGAGTCTATAGTTATAAAGATAGGCTTGAATTTCATGATGATATGTATGGGCTAAATGTATTTCAAAGATTTAAGTAGGCTTGAACATAGTGGGAGATTTCAGTCTAGATCAGACTTCAGTAGATAGAGTTATTAGTGCCCATATTATAGAATTTTAGCCATTTGGGATTTCTTATTCAGATGTCTGATTCAGACCATACCAAGATTTCCTTGCTCCCTAAAGTCAGTAGAAATTTATATAAAGAGTGTCAAGATATTCCCCAGTTAAGTAAACTTTTCAGGATGAGTTAGTCCGTAAAGCCAGGAATTCAGTTTAGCAGTCAGGTGGACAAGTTTGTACAGTTTACCCATCTTTCCACCTACTTGTACTATATGACATTTTGTTAATATGACTATTCTAAGATAGAGCATCTAGTAGTTACGAGTTTAGCCCAGTTTATATGTCATGCCTCAGTTTTAGATCTCAAATATTCAATCACAATTCAGTTCGTAGGTGCCCCATGCATCGTCTCAGCTTTTTCCTAAGTATCTCTGCCAAGTCATCATTCTTCAAGGGACATAATGTCCCAAGGGGGGATGCACTGTAACCCCCGAGCTTTCATGTCCTAAATCCTTCAGTTTCTCTTTGCATAAAAAAACTAGTTTGGAGTAACGGGTACTTATAAGTTGACACTCTTGTTCTAATCTCAGTCGTATGAACATTCCCATGGCATGTCATATATATTCAAGGAATCAGTTCAGTTCATGGTATTCAATTCATATATCATTTTTCAGACTCATTAATGTTCTCATGTTCTCGTTCATACTTGTTCTGTAAATGATCTCAGGTTCAACAGTATTCTCAGCTTAAGGTGACGGTCTTTCTTAGATTTAATCAGTTACAGTTATAAACTTAGTATCCATTACTATTGCATATTCAGTCATGCATTCATGAATCTGTTCAGTCATGTATTTCATGCATTAGATATGCATGATCAGTATGTAAACTCAGCATATCATTAGTTTCTGTCAAGTAGTCATGCTTCAGTCATGCATGTTCAATGTGTAAACTCAGTCTATTAGTATTTCTTAGTTTGATTATTCTCATTCGAGGATGAATGTTCCCAAGGGAAAGATATTGTAATACCCCGTATTTCCCTACCTTAATTTAAGTCTTAGTACAAGAGTAATCCCATGAAAATTTTTGAAATACTTAGTATTTTTTTTGGTTAAGAGACTTCCATTGCATAGGAAATTCAATTATCTTTCCAACGATATAAAATTCGCACAAATCCAATACCCAGGTGAAGAGTTAGAGTCATTTTAGTGAAACAGTGTATCGCGGAGCCAGGCCAAATGGCAATTGTCACTTTCCAATGCTCCATCGCAATATTGGCGTATCTCTCCATAGGATCAGTTCACAATTGTCATTTTCCAATGTTTTGTTGCAATACCACCGCATCGTACCGATGTCCTAGTTTGAAGTTGTCAGTTTCCAGTGACACGGCACAATAGTGTCGCTTGCGCCAGGGGGTAGATTTGGAAATTTTTGATGGAAATCCAAAGTTTCTTCCAGGGTTAAATTAGTCTTTTTCCATAATTTTATTATGTCCAAATATGGGATTAAAACCCTAAAAACATTTTAAGTCATTGATTATTAATTTTTTCCCCAAAATCAAGAGATTTCTTTCTACTCAAAACCCTAACTTTAAGAAACCAAGAGCAATCGAAAGAAATCCTCCAAGAACCTTCAAGAACTCTTCTTCTTAGGTATGTTAGGTGTTCATCTATGGGGGTCCCTTTCATACATCGAGTCTAAGAATCTATTTTTAAAACTTCAAGATTTATGATTTATGATTTCCATGCTTGGAATTCAATGTATTCATGTTCATGATAGTAATTGGGATCCAATGCATGTTTAATTATAAGTTTTCATGAAATTAAGATAGTTATGTGGCGAATTATATGAATTGCATATTTAACCTTTGAATTTGAAATTGAATATTGTATTCATGATTACATATGTTGACCATTATCATGTGAAATAATCCATTCTCCCCAAGTGTTTGCTAAATTGCCTATGTGAAGTAAATAGTGGAATCATGACATGTTATTATTTGGTCCTAATCAAGTACAAGCTTATTCCCTACTAGTGTTTGATGAAATACTTATGTCATTTGACTAATGAAAGCATGACATGTTATTATGTGATCCCATTTATGCACAAGTTCATGTATATAAAGTGTTTGTCAAAATGACTAAAAGAGTGCATTGTTAGAAAGCAAGTATTGTTATTCCTTTATGATAATGTTATGCCATTATTTTTATGCTATCGATTCCTGGGGGTATTTAATACTCGACAATCTAGCTATTTACCTAGAGCAAGTGTCAATTACAGAATAGAATCAGTCATGTCATGATCAGTAGAACTCAGTCAGTTATAGAACGCACTAAAACTAAGCAGACTCAGTATCAGTCTAATCCAGTTCAGTATAATTAGTTCAGTGTCTATTTAGTTGGGAGTAGGATTCATCCCCGAGCGAGCCTAGGGATGGGGGCTCACCCATTAGTTAGGACTGGGTCCCTAGAAGTAATCCCTAAGTTCCAAAATTACATAGCCAGTGTAGGTCATGAGATGTCACCCGTTAGATAGGACTGGCATACTTAGGGATCACCCGTTAGATTAGGATTAATCTTAGGGTCACCTGTTAGATAGGACTAACTCCACAGTAGATATTAGTACCCATGGCATGGTATTGGCACCTTTTTAATTGGGGTTACAGATTAGACCCCAACTCAGTTACCCTATCTTTTTTGGGGTATGTCGATTAGATGATTACCTCCCACGGTTTCAGTTTTAAGTCTTCAGTTTAGAACTCAGACCATTTTACAGAATTAGGACTGTCAAACACAGTCAATCAATATCAGTAAATTAGTTATCAGTAACTTTAGATATCAGTTACTCAATTAGCAAAACTTAGTGGTCAGCTTCAAAAAAGTTCTGTTACAGTCTTTATGTATATGTACCGTTTTGCATATTCAGTAATTTTTATAGTATCAGTTATCCACGTACTCTTATATTCAGTTTCTCTATATTAATCAGTCAGTTATTGGTCTTGCATATAAACCCTTGTATTCAGCCTTGCCTCATCTAGCATACCAATATATTCCACATACTAATCACATACTCTTTCTTTGCTCTATGATATCTTATATCATAGGTTCAAACTCTCAAGATCCCAATCGTATTTAGACAGATCCAATAAGTATTTGCATATTTAGTAGTGAGCCCTCATCTATTGAGGATATGATTTATTTTAGTTTATCAGTAGTTTAGTAGTTGGAGTTAGTTGGGGGCATATCCCATCAACTTCATATTCAGACAGTTCAGTAGAAGGCTTTCAGACTAGATCAGTTCAGAAGTGTTTAGTTTTCAGATGTTTTTACCAGATGTCATTATTGATCAGTATTTAGATTTTTAACCTTATGGCAATTCATTCTAATTTCGTATTTATTTTAGTATTATTATTCAGTGCTCACAGTAGATGTCAGTCATGGGTTAGCTTGTGGTCCTTCGGGGTCGTTAGCACCATGTGGCATCCAAGGTATACTCTCGAGGCATTATAAACTTGGTATCAGAGCCAGGTTCAACAAAGTCCTAGGGAGTCTGAAAGCCACATCAAGTAGAGTCTTATGCATGGGTGTGTAGCATACCATACTTATGGATAGGAGTTTATGAGATACTTTAGGAAAAGTTTCCCTTCTTTCAGTATTAATGTCGTACGAGTGAGAATGAGCTTATGTTAAACTCTCAGTCTAATTCATTTCTTTCTTTTATTTATAAAACTTGCCTCCCAAAAGGACTAATAGAAGGAGAACTATAAATCAGTCAGCACCTCAACCAGTTCAGGCAAATCCCCTGGATGAGCATGTCTCCCATGCAGAATTCAGAGCTACATTCACTACTCTTGCCAATTCCATAACAGCTCAGACTAAATGGCCAGCTACTGTTCAGGCCAACCCAGTGGCCAATACTCTACAGCAAAGATTTGGGACTTCACCCGAATGAATCCTCCCCTATTCTCAGGATCTAAGTCAGAAGAGGATAAATAGGAGTTCCTCGATCAGGTTTAGAAAGTCACAAATATTATGGGAGTGACTTCCAGTTCTAAGTTAGCTACCTATCAGCTACAATATGTCTTTCATACGTGTTTTAAGCTGTGGAAGGTAGACAGGGGAATCGATGCAGGGCCCATAGAGTGGGAAGAGTTTGCTACTACTTTTTAAGATAGATTATCTCCCTTAGAGATGAGAGAAGCTAAGTTTTTAGAGTTTATCAATCTCAAGCAAGGCAATATGAGTGTGAAAGATTATTCCCTTAAGTTTACTCAGTTAGCCAGGTATGCTCTCCATGTAGTAGCAGACAATAGGTCCAAAATGAGGAAATTTGTGTCTGGGGTATAAGATAGTGTGGTTAAGGGGTATAGAACTACGATGTTGATTAAGGAGATGGAAATCTCTAGACTTATGGTCTGTTCTTAACAGATTGAGAAGCAGAATCTTAAGAAGAAGGAGACAGAGAATAAGAGATCTAGAACAAATAGTTTCAATTTTAATTAGCCTAAGTCAGAGAGCAGTAACCGTTCCCAGTTTCATCAAAAATCCTCAGTTGCATCTCCTTCCTCAGCTAGTGCGCCATTACCAAAGTTTAAATATGACAGTCATTATGGGGCACAGGCTCCATAGCCAGGGTAGTGTGAGCAGTAGTCGTACCCATATGCTTTGCGAAGAATATGGTAGACATCACCTAGGTCCATGTAGAGCTAGCAGTGATGTATGTTTTGGATGTGGTAAGCTAGGCCACACGATATGGGAGTGTAGAGTTATGAATCAAAGAGGAAAATATTTACGCCAACAGGGTCAGTACAACCATTCTCAGCTCAGTTTGATCGCTTGAATCAACAGGGTGCTACATCCAGTACCGCCAGTGGGTACTGCCCAAACAAGCTTTATGTACTTCAATCCAGACTAGATCAGGAAAGTTCTCTTGACATGGTTACTGGTACGCTACAGATCTTTCATTTACATGATTTATCTTATTAGATCGAGGAGCTTCTCTATCTATTGTAATTCCTTACATACTAGCCGATTTTAAAGTCAGACCGAAAACTTTAATAGAACTTTTCTCAATCTCCACCCCATTGGGTTAGTCTATCATAGCGCGACAGGTATACAGGAACTGTTTGATTATGATATCTCAGAAATTCAGGCCTTCATATTTTAGTAGTAAAGTCAGTATGCATAGAAAATAAATGGGAGAGATTGATGGCCAAACCATCCTTACCTCATTGGAAAGTATTGCACTTCAATTATCACGATATATACTCACACAGTACATGTTAGTTCTATGACATAGCTCCTATTCATGAATGTTATCAAAAGTCATGTACACTTACAGTTCTAAGTATAAGCAGTTCTAGTTCACTCAGTATTACGAATCATATTTCCTGAACACAAAAACTCCAGACTCAGGTCATGCAGCTCATGACTCATGCACTCATGCCTTACATTGTGCTCAGTTTCCATGACTTATGCTATAATCATAATGATCATCTAAATTTGGATTTTTTTATGTATATCCTCAGTTTAGATCTCTTGATAAAGTCCAAGATATTGATGTTCTACTCCTCAAGCCTCAGTTTAGTGTCAAGTTCAGTATAGTGTCCATTCATGCTTCAGGTCCCCATGTTTTAACCTTCAGTGAACTCTCCTTATGAAATGATGTATTAATAAGAAGTTTCTTAGAAGGGAAAGAGTAAATGTTTTGTCTTAAGAAAAATTGTGTCATGCTAATTTTACACGAGGCTGTAGTTTTGAGGATAGGCTTGAATGTCATGATGATGTGTAAGGGGCTAAATACAGTTCAGAGATTTAAGTAGGCTTGAACATAGTGTGAGAATTCATTCCAGATCATACCTCAGTAGATAGAGTAATTATTGCCCATATTATAGAATTTTAGCCATGTTATGATTTCTTATTAAAATGTCTTATTCAGACCATGCCAAGATTTCCTTGCTCCCTAAAGTCAGTAGAACTTTATAGAAAGAGTGTCAAGAAATTCCCCAGTTGAGTATAAGTTTTCAGGAATAATTAGTTCGTAAAGCCAGGAATTCAGGTTAGTAGTCAAGCGGACAAGTTTGTATGGTTTCCTCATTTTTCCACCCACTCGTACTATCTGACATTTTATGAATAAGACTATTCCAAGATAGAGAATCCTAGTAGTTACGAGTTCAGCCTATTTCATATATTATGCCTTAGTTTTAAATCTCAGATATTCAGTCATGATTTAGTTTGTAGGTGCCCTATGCATCATCTCAGCTTTTTTCTCTGTATCTCAGCCAAGTTAGCATTCTTCAAGGGACCTAATGTCCCAAGGTAGAGATGCACTATAACCCCCAAGCTTTCATGTCCTAAACCTTTCAATTTCTCTTCGCGTAACGAATCCAGTTTGGAGCAATGGGTACTTATAAGTTTACACTCTCATTCTAATCTTAGCAATATGAACTTCCCATGGCATAGCATATATATTCAAGGAATCAGTTCAGTTAATGGTATTCATTCCAAATATCATGTTTCAGACTCAGTAATGTTCTCATGTTCCCATTCATACATGTTTAGTAAATGATCTCAGGTTCATTAGTATTCTCAACTTAAGGTGCGGTCTTCCTTAGATTTACTCAATTCCATTATCTAGTTACAGTTATAAACTTAGTATCCATTACCATTACATATTCAGTCATGCATTCATGAATTAGTTCAGTCATGTATTCGATGCATCAGATATGCATGGTCTGTATATAAACTCAGCGTATCAGTAGTTTCAATCAAGTAGTCATCCTTTAGTCATGCATGTTCAATGTGTAAACTCAGTCTATCAGTATTTCTCAGCTTAATTAGTCTCATTCGAGGACAAATAATTCCAAGGGGAAGATATTGTAATACATCATATTTCTCTAGCTTAATTTAAGTCTTAGTACATGAGTAATCCCACGCAAAATTTTTGAAATACTTAGTATTTTTCAGTTTAGATCCTTCAAGTGCGCAGGAATTTTAATTAGCTTTCCAACGATATAAAATTCACCAAAATCCAATACCCGGGTGAAGATTTAGAGTCATTTTAGTGAAACAATGTACCACCTGGAACGTCAGCGCATCGCGGAGCCAAGCCAAATGTCAATTGTCACTTTCCAATGCTTCATTGTGATATTGGCGCATTGTGCCATAGGCTCAGTTCACAATTGTCATTTTCCAGTGTTCCGTTGTGATACCACCGCATCGCGCCGATGTCCCAGTTCCTAGTTGTCAATTTCGAATGACACTAGCGCCGGGTCGCGCCAGGGGTAATTTTGAAAATTTTTTATGGAAATTCAAAGTTTTATCCAGGGTTAAATTAGTCTTTTCCGATGATTTTATTACATCCAGATATGGGATTAAAGCCCTAAAACATTTTAAGTCATTCATTATTCAAATTTTTTTCCAAAATCAAGAGTTGTCACTCCACAATACAAAACCCTAACTTTAAGAAACCAAGAGCAATCTCAAGAAATCCTCAAAGAACCTTTATGATTTATGATTTTCATGCTTAGAATTGAATGTATTCATGTTCATGATAGTAATTGGGATCCAATGCAGGTTTAATTATAAGTTTCCAAGAAATTAAGATAGTTATTTGGTGAATTATATGAATTGCATGTTTAACCCTTAAATTTGAAATTGAATGTTGTATTCATGATTACATCTGTTGACCATCATCATGTGAAATAATCCATGCTCCCCAAGTATTTGCAAAATTGCCTATGTGAAGTAAATAGTGGAATCATAACATGTTATTATATGGTCCCAATCATGTACAAGCTTATGCCCTACAAGTGTTTGCTGAAATACTGATGTGATTTTACTAGTGAAAGTATGATATGTTATTATGTGATCCCATTCATGAACAAGCTCATGTATATCAAGTGTTTGACAAAATATCAAAGTGAGTCCATTGTTAACAAGCAAATTTTATTATGCCTTTATGATAATGTTATGTATTTCTTTTTATGCTATCGAGCCCTTGGTATTTAATACCCGACAATCTATCTTTTTACCTAGAGCCAGTGTCTGTTACAGAATAGAATGAGTCATGTCATGATCAGTAGAACTCAGTCAGTTACACAACTCAGGAAAATTCTGTAGACTCAGTATCAGTCCAGTCCAGTTCAGTATAATCAATTCAGCGCCTATTCAGTTGGGAATAGGATTCAGCACCGAGCAAGCCTAGCAATAGGGGATCACCCATTCGTTAGGACTCGTTAGGACTGGGTCCCTAGAAAAAATCCCTAAGTTCCAAAACTACGTAGCCATTGTAGGTCATAAGTTTTCACCCATTAGATAGGAATGGCATACTAAGGGATCCCCCGCTAGTTTAGGACTGATCTCAGGGTCACCCGTTAGACAGGACTGACACCACAGCACATGTTAGTACTCGTGGTATGGTATTAGCACCCTTCTATTAGGGTTACAGATTGAACCCCAACTCAGTTACCTTATCTTATTTGGGGCATATTGGTTAGATAATTACCTCCCACATTTTTAATTTTTAGTCTTCAGTTTCGTATTCAATTCATTTTATAGAATTAGGACTGTTAGACACAGTCAATTAGTATCGGTAAATCAGTTATCAGTAACTTCAGATATTAGTAAATCAGTTATCAAAACTCAGTGCTCGGCTTCAGAAAAGCTCAGTTATAGTCTATACCTATATGTACAGTATTGCATACTCAGTGATTTCTGTCGTATTAGTTATCTACGTACTCTTATATTCAGTTATTCTATATCATTCAGTCAGTTATTATTCATGCATATGTACCCTTGCATTCAGCCTTACCTCATCTAGCATACCAGTACATTCCACGTACTGACCGAATACTTTTTTTTGCGCTATGATATCTCATATCATAGGTTCGGATGCTCCAGATCCCAATAGCATTTAGACAGATCCAATCAGCAGTTACAGATTTAGTAGTGACTCCTCATCTATCGGGGATATGATTTATTTCAATTTATCAGTAGTTCAGTAGTTGGAGTTAGTTGGGGGCTTGTCTCATTAACTCCATATTCAGATAGTTCAGTTATAGGCTTTCAGACTAGACCAGTTCAGATAGTGTTTAGTTTTCAGATGTCTTTACCAGATGTTATTATTTATCAGTATTTAGATTTTGAACTATATGGCAATTCAGCCTAATTCCGCATTTATTTCAGTATTACTATTCAGTGCTCATAGCAGATATTAGTCATGGGTTAGCTTGTGATCCTTCGAGGTTGTAAGTACTGTGTGGTGTCCAGGGTGTACTCTCGAGGCGTTATACAATGGTTCAATTCCACTTCACAATTTAGACTGATACGGTTCAAGCATAATCAAAAAGATAATTTTGTAATTTATAACTAAAGTAAACAATGCGTAAAGTAAGGATCTTAGAACAACCGATAGAAGAAAACCCAGGGTTAAAGAACTTTTGACAATCATACTATGTTTTTGAATTTCATACGTTAACTTGCTTATCTTAATTGTAGATTCGTAGGGTTAATTGCATGATTATAGTTTCCGAACTTCTAATCCTTTATCTAAGTTGAACCTTACAACTACATCGTTGAGCGGGGATATAATGAACCCATTAGGTTATTTAAGCTATCATCCTACTTGTGAATCAAGTAATGTATCTAAGTACATCTCTATCCTAGACACTAATTTGAATTCCTTATTTCATAAAGGAATACAAACCAGACTTTCTTTATCTCCATGTTCTATCTCATATTCCCTCTCTCGGGATCAAAAAATAGACAATTGATGTATTCTAAGGGCCAAGAATCTTCAAAATAGTTAAATCAAAGATAAACATACAACCAATAATGATAAGAAAATTGAACAAACTTATTTCAAAATAAAAGTAATCATGTCTTTGGCTTTAACCCCGGAAAAGGGTGTTTAGCCACGCAGAGTCATAATCATAATCACAAGATAGTAATTAACGACAAAAAAAATGAATGAACTAAATAAAAATAATAAAAACCTAATAATCAAGTTGAATCATCCCCTCAAACTCCAAAATATGTTCAAATATATATAAAAACGTGATACAACATGTATTTATAGTATAAGGGTAAGCCTAGTCCGTGTTGGAGTTGAATTAGCTTAAAATGCCCGAGGTGGAGTAGACCATAAGTCGCATCCTCTATTCCTATGGAATGGAGCATACAACAAACCATCTATTCCATAGGAATAGAGCATCCGACATACGCTTATCGCACGCCTTCACTGGAATTTTCGTCCCAAATTTCGATTAAGTGTTGTTCCTTCCTCATTTCATACCATGTCTTGTGGTGTCTTTAAAATGATTTTCCAGCCTTCATATCATCCATATGTCATCATATTACACTTACAAAATGTAAGATGCCATAAAAATCCTAAGTCAAATTCAGCTCCTTAAGGCTTGATAAGGAAATCCAACACTTAGAAGAATTTTGCTAAGTGTTAGAAACACTTAGTTTCATCTTATACCTCCGAACTTTGGGGATTTATTTGACAACCTTCTCGACCTTCATTTTTTAGATTTTCAAGTTGCGTTGTGATCGGAGAAGTAAATAGTACATCTCGAGTGAGTTTTGGAATTTTTGGAATCCATTTAGGGCGTGTTTGGATTTCAAAACAGAAGCACCGTGCAATTTGCATGCGTCGCATGCTCCAGAAATATTCAGCATTTCAGGGTCAACTTCAAACGATCATAACTTCTTGAATATTTTGAACTGTGAGAGATGCTATATATCGATGAAAATCTCTTTGAGTCCTCTTTCCAATGCAATTGGTTTGATCCAATTTAAACATTGGAGAAAAGAGTTATGATCAATTTACTTCAACCTATCAGCCTGAAAATAACATAGGATAGCTGTGTCTTCTCTCTTTCTCCAGGGGTATTTTAGTCTTTTTCCCATCCTATATATATGCTCAAACACAGAATTAAGCCTAATTTAGAGCAGAATATACTCTTTTTTTCTCAAATTATCTCAAAAATTATCAAGAAGAAGTAAGGGTTCAATTGGGGGTTTTAAGATTCAAGTCAATTTCACCGTTAACTTTCACGGATAATCAATCTAATGTATGCATAGTGTTCATTCATGTATTCTTTTCATCCGTGGAGCTCAAGAATCAAGTTTTAAGTTATGTATCATGAATATTTTGTTTTGGGATATTTATAATCATGTTGTTGATGTTAAATAGAGTTTTAATTCCATGAGTTATTTCAAGAATCATGAAAACTAATATATTTGTGATATTATTCATATGAAATTTATGTTGAGTTCTTGGGATTTGCAAGTTGGATGTTATACCCATAATATTGATATATGTTAATTGATGAATGAAATATCCATGTTTTCCATGTGTATTGTATCATGACCATCATCTATTGAAAACCTTGAGATGTGAATTGGTGGTTATGGTCATAAATTGGGAGCATGTTATATATGCCTAAGTATTAAATCATGCCTTTCATGTGTTTGTGAAAATGTTCAAGTGAATGAATTGTGCCTTGTGATCCATTGGTGATCTAAATAATGAATTCATGTTAATACTACACGATCTAAATGATTTCCATGTTGATGATATGTCTTGCAAGTGTTTGACAAATGGTTCATGAAAGTTAAGTAATGAAACTACATTATGTTAGCATGTATATAAGTTCATGTCATGCAAGTGCAATTAACATTGTGAAATTATGATATGTTAGGATACATTCCTATTCATGTACGAGATTATGATTATCAAGTGCTTTCATGAAATCCCCAACTTATGGTATTATGAATTACGGACTTTAGTCCTATGATCAAGAATTTTCATAATGTGTCAGTTTTCTTTCATCGAGTCCTGGGGGGTACTTGTGCCCAAAAAATATAGCTAGGTGCCTAGAGCCATGTCAAGTTTTCACAATACTCTCAATCAAGCCATGTTCATTAGACTTCAGTCAGTCTCATGACTCAGGAAAACTCATGTAAAGGAAGTATCAGTTCAGTTTTACTCAGTACTCAATAATCTACGTAATCTCAGTAATATTCTGTCAGTCTATGGAATTCAGTAAATCTCAGTATAAGTATAGTTTAGTTCAGTATTCAGTTCAGACATCAGTAAACTCAGTCAGCTAACAGAACTCAATAACATTTACTTAGTTAATAAAATTTAGTAGTGTTTTGCTAGTCATCGAAACTCAATAAAGTCAGTCCATGTTCAGTTTAGTTAAACAGAACAATCAGTAATAGTTCAGTTAATTCTAGTATGAAATAGGAAGTCAGTTCAGTATAATTAGTTCAGTGTCATTCAGTTGGAAGTAGGATTCAGCACCGAGCGAACCCAAGGATAGGAACTCACCTGCCAGTAGAGGGTGTGATTCTTAGAAGCAGTCCTTGCGTTCCAAAACTATGTAGCCAGCATAGGTTGAGACATTAATACCTTTCATTTAGGGGTATATGAGGTGGCTTATACTGTCAGATGAGGGTTCCCACCATTCTCATTAGAGTACCTGCCAGATGAGGGTCACTCACAGCTTGTCCTTACCAGTGGCGCGGTATTGACAGCCTTCTAATTAGGGCAGAGATTGGACCCCTGCTCAGCTATTATAGCATATTTGGGGCATGTTCATTAGATAACTGCTTCCCACAGTTTTAGTATCAGTCTCAGTAAAAGAACTCAGATAGTTCTTCAGGATATCAGGACTGACAGATACAGCCAATTCAGATATAGTACAGAACTTAGCTAGTTTTATCAGATTCAGGACTGTCAAATACAGTAATTTATGCTATCAGTTATCAAAACTCATATTATCAGATATATCAGTTATCAGAATTTAGTTATCAATCATGATATGTTATCAGTAAATATATGTCATCAGTATTCATACTCAGTAGTCATGTTATCACAAACTTAGTTTCAGGACTGTTAGATATGGTCAACCAGATCAGTTCTTCATAATTAGAACTAATCAGGAACAATTATTTTCTTTTTCAACAATATAACATCAGTTCTTTTTTATTCAGTAAACTCAAATGTCAGTAAATCAGTACACAGAATTCAGTATCCAGTACTAGTACAGTTTCAGTTATAGTTATTATATATCCATGCATGTATTCTCACGTTTATGTTAGTCAGTATTGTTCATACATATGAACACCATGCATTCAGCCTACCTCACTTGCATACCAGTACATTCAAAGTACTGACGCATACTTTTCTCGCGCTATGGTGTCTTATACTATAGGTTTGGACGCACGGGATCCAGAGCTTCCTTAGCAATTTTAGAGTCAGCCAGCAGCAGTAATTAACAGTGAGTCCTCATCCTTTGAGGACAATTATGTTATTATGCATATCACTATTTCAGTTTTCAATTTATTTTGTTAGACGGAGTTAGTTGGGAACAAGTCCCCTCAACTCTTTATTCAGTTTAGTTTAGAGGTTTTCAGACTACAGCATGTCAAATAATTATTTTAGATTTATGTTTGTACTGTTATACCATTTTTAGATATTATTTTATCAGATATTTATTCAGATTTAAACCTTATGGCCTTACAGTATTATGTTTTTGCATATTTTACAGTTTGGTTATTCAGTGCTCAGGTACAGATATAAGTCATGGGTTAGCTTGTGGTCCTTTGGGATCATGGGCACCGTGTAGCATTTTGATTCAAAAAATCGGGGCGTTACAAACTTGGTATCAGAGCCTAAAGTTCAATAGTGTCCTAGGAAGTCTGAAAGCTGAATCAAGTAGAGTCTTGTACATGGGCGTGTTGTGCACCACACTTATGTGCAAGAGGCTATGAGATGTTTTAGGAAAATTTTCCCTTCTTTCATGTCTCAAGATCATGCTATAGCAAGGTTCTCTAAGGAACCTATGTAGATTCACATCAGGATCCCCTTATGTCAACCTTACCTTACTTTCAAGGTAATAAAAATAGTGAAGCTCAAATCCTAAAGATAGGGCTTTCTCATGCAGTCCCTGGAGACAGTTATGGGATTTGCCACATGCTCAGACAATATCTCCTTAGTTTAGTCATGTTCCAAAGTTGTACAGATTTCATTTATGATCATGATAACTCCTTTGTAAACTCAAATCCAATTTTTGATATGTCATTAGATTCCTTCTCAGAATCCTATGATAGTATAGACTTAGAATTTTAAGCATAGACCCAAGATATTTGCAGTAGATGAGTTGGGATAGTATT
Organism: Capsicum annuum; assembly: GCF_002878395.1. Lineage (NCBI taxonomy): Eukaryota > Viridiplantae > Streptophyta > Magnoliopsida > Solanales > Solanaceae > Capsicum > Capsicum annuum. The sequence goes on from NC_061118.1 coordinate 45,910,090, forward strand.
ATCCAGTCTAATTAGATTATGTATTCATGGGGATAGTTGTACAAGGTAAATCAGGAGGCTTGAACAGTGTAAGCTAGAATTTAATTTTATTTACTTGAAATTAAGCATGAAGGTGTGGATGTGATATTAGTAGTATATAAGGAAATAGAAGCAACTGATGTGTTTAGTAGGATGGGAAGGTTCCAAATAGAGTATAAGTATGTGATGATAGATCAAGTTATCAAGTTAGACTCTCAGATTCCAGTAGTAGTGCCAGTATTTATAGAAAAATAGTAAGGGAAAATGATTCCCAACCCATCCTCTTCTCAGTGCAAAGATTTGTACTTCAGCTATCACGAAATCCACTCAGGTCTTACATATCAACTCTAAGGTCACGAACCATGATCATGCACTTTTCCATAAATCATGTACGATTTTACTTCCCAGTATAAAGGATCTCAGTTTACCCCACAGTATGAATCAATTCCATGAACACGACTTATGCTCACACATTTTCCATAGAATCATGTGCGCTTTCAATTCCCAGTATAGGGAGTCAGATCTAAATCACTCACTGTCACGAATCATGTCTCACGAATACAAAAACTTAAAACTTAGGTCATGCAGCTCATGACTCATGTACACGTATCATGCTTTACAGTATACTCATGTTATGCCCCTACAAATTAGATAAATTCAAACTACGTCATGTATATCCTCAGTTCATACCTTTTTGGTAAATTCATGTTATTGATATTCTATTTCTCAGGGTTCAGTCATGTGTTAAGTTCAGTTAGTATCGATTCATGCTTTAGGTCCTCTTGATTTAACCCTTCATTCAGCTCTCTTTATGAAAATAGTGTAGTGATGAGTGGTTGCTTAGATAGGAGAGAGAAAACGTTTCATGATTAAGAGAAGATTGTTGCATGCTTATTTTATACAAGGGTGTAGTATTAATGATAGGCTTGAATGTAAGTATTCCAAGATAGAGTATCCTAGTAGTTGCAAGTATAACCCAGTTCATGTATCATGCCTCAGTTCCAGATATCAGATAATTATGTCATGATTCAGTTTCTACATGCTTTGTGCATCGCCTTAGTTTTCCAAAATATTTCAGCAAAGGCAGTCCAACATTCTTCAAGGGACATAAGTGTCCCAAGGGGGAGAAACACTCTAATCCCTCAAACTGTTATGACATAAACATACCGGTCTCTCTTCATGTCATGAATCCATCTTAGAGGAAGGGTTACTTATAAGATAGCCTTCTAACTCCAAATCTCAATCGTAAGCCATGTACTCAATGGCTCAGTTTAGTTCACGATACTCTATCCATGTCATGCATTACAGAATCAGTTCATATCATGATATTCAGTTCATGTATCACGTTTTAGACTCAGTTATGTCCTCATGTTTCCGCTCATGCATATTGAGTAATTAATCTCAGACTCATCGGTATTTTAAGTTCAATGTAACAGTCTTTGTTAAACTTACTCGTTCTCATGTTCAGATTTTAGTAACAAACTTGGTATTTAGTTTCATGCCCAGTTTTTAGTAAAACATGGTATCTTTTACTATTGCATATTTAGTGGCATGTTCACGAGCCAGTTCAGTCATATAATCATGCATCAGATATGCATGGATTCAGCTTATCAGTTATGTACCAGATATGTATTCTCATTTTGAGAAACTCAGTTCATCAGAACACTCAGTCCTTCATTCATAAATCAGTTACACATGCATCAGATATGTATGTTTAGTTTGATACAAATTCAGCTTATCAGTCATGTAAGTCATGAAATCATGTTTCAGTCATTCATGTTCAGTATATGCCTCAGTTGGTCTCTTCTTCCCTTCTTAGTAAGTCTCATTCGAGGACGAATGTTCCCAAGGGAGAGATATTGTAAGACCCCATAAAAATCCAAAGTCAAATTCAGCTCCTTAAGGCTTGATAAGGAAATCCAACACTTATAAGAATTTTACTAAGTGTTAGAAACACTTATACCTCCGAACTTAAGAGATTTATTTGACGACCTTTCTGACCTTCATTTTTAGATTTTCAAGTTGCGTTGTGATCGGAGAAGTAAAGAGTACATCTCGAGTGAGTTTTGGAATTTTTGGAATCCGTATAGAGTGTGTTTGGATTTCAAAATAGAAGCACCATGCGATTTGCATGCGTCGCATGCTCTATAGCATGCTTCAGAAATTTTCAGCATTTCAGGATCAACTTCAAACGATAATAACTTCTTGAATATTTTAAACTGTGAGAGATTCTATATATCGATGAAAATATATTTGAGTCCTCTTTCCAATGCGATTGGTTTCATCCAATTTAAACATCGGAGCAAAGAGTTATGATTAATTAACTTCAGCCTATCAGCCTGAAAATAACATAGGACAACTGTGTCTTTCTCTCTTTCTCCAGGGGTATTTTAGTCTTTTGTCCATCCTATATATATGCTCAAACACAGAATTAAGCCTAATTTAGGGCATAATATACTCCCATTTTCTCAAATTCTCTCAAAACTTATCAAGAACAAGTAAGGGTTCAATTGGGGGTTTCAAGATTCAAGCTAATTTCACCGTTAACTTTCACGGATAATCAATCTAAGGTATGCATAGTGTTCATTCATGGATTCTTTTCATCCATGGATCTCAAGAATCAAGTTTTAATTTATGTATCATGAATATTTTGTTGTGGGATGTTTATAATCATTTTATTGATGTTAAATTAAGTTTTAATTCTATGAGTTATTTCAAGAATCATGAAAACTAATTTATTTGTGATATTATTCATATGAGATTTATGTTGAGTTCTTGGGATTTGCAAGTTGGATGTTATACCCATAATATTGATATATGTTAATTGATGAATGAAATATCCATGTTTCCCATGTGTGTTAAATCATGACCATCATATGTTGAAAACCTTGAGATATGAATTGGTGATTATGGTCATGAATTGGGAGCATGTTATATATGCCTAAGTATAAAATCATACCTTTCATGTGTTTGTGAAAATGTTCAAGTGAATGAATTGTGCCTTGTGATCCATTGGTGATCTAAATAATGAATTCATGTTAATACTACACGATCTAAATGATTTCCATGTTGATGCTATGTCTTGCAAGTGTTTGACAAATGGTTCATGAAAGTTAAGTAATGAAACTACATTATGTTAGCATGTATACAAGTTCATGTCATGCAAGTGAAATTATAATTGTGAAATTATGATATGTTAGGATACATTCCTATTCATGTACAAGATTATGATTATCAAGTGCTTTCATGAAATCCCCAACTTATGGTATTATGAATTGCGTACTTTAGTCATATGATCAAGAATTTTCATAATGTGTCAGTTTCCTTTCATCGAGTCCTGGGGGTACTTGTACCCAAAAAATATAGCTGGGTGCCTAGAGCCATTTCATGTTTTCACGATACTCTCAGTCAAGCCATGTTCAGTAGACTTCAGTCAGTCTCATAACTCAGAAAAACTCATATAAATGCAGTATCAGTTCAGTTTTACTTAGTACTCAGTAATCTATGTATTCTCAGTAATATTTCATCAGTCTATGGAATTTAGTAAATCTCAGTATCAGTACAGTTTAGTTCAGTATTCAGTTCAGACATCAGTAAACTCAGTCAGATAACAGAACTCAGTAGCATTTAGTTAGTTAAAAAATTCAGTAGTGTTCCGCTAGTCATCGAAACTCAATAAACTCAGTCCATGTTCAGTTCAGTTAAAAACAAAAATCAGTAATAGTTAGTTAATTCTAGTATGAACTAGGAAGTCAGTTCAATATAATCAGTTTAGTGTCATTCAGTTGGGAGTATGATTCAGCACCGAGCGACCCAAGGATGGGAACTCACCTGCCAGTAGAGGGTATGATTCTCCTTGCGTTCTAGAACTATATAGCTAGCATAGTTTGAGACATCAATACCTATCAGTTAAAGGTAGATAAAGTGGCTTAACCTGTCAGATGAGGGTTCCCACCATTCTTATTAGAGTACCTGCCAGATGAGGGTCACTCACAGCTTGTCCTTACCAGTGGCGCGGTATTGACACCCTTCCAATCAGGGCAGAGATTGGACCCCAGCTTAGCTATTATAGCGTATTTGGGGCATGTCGGTTAGATAACTACTTCCCACAGTTTCAGTATCAATCTTAGTAAAATAACTTAGATAGTTCTTTAGGATATCAGGACTGACAGATACAGTACGGAACTCAGCTAGTTCCATCAGATTTAGGACTATCAGATACAATCATTTATGCTATCAGTTATCAGAACTCATGTTATTAGATATATCAGCTATCAAAATTTATTTATCAGTCATGATATGTTATCAGTAAATACATGTCATCAGTGTTCATACTCAGTAGTCTTGCTATCACGAACTCAGTCTCAGGACTGTTTTATACGGTTAATCAGATTTGTTTTGCATAATTAGAACTATCATAAAAAATCATTTTCTTTATCATTAATATAACATCAGTTCCTCTTTATTCAGTAAACTCAGATGTCAGTAAATCAATACACAGAATTCAGTTTCCAGTACTAGTACAGTTTCAGTTATAGTTATTATATATTCATGCATGTATTCTCACGTTCATGTTAGTCAGTATTGTTCATACATATGAACCCCATGCATTCATCCTAACTCACTTGCATACTAGTACATTCAAAGTACTGACGCATACTTGTCTCATGCTATGGTGTCTTATACCATAGGATTAGACGCACGGGATCCGAAGCTCCCTTAGCTATTTCAGAGTCAACCAGCAGCAGTAATTAACAGTGAGTCCTCATCCTTTGAGGACAATTATGTTATTATTCATATCACTATTTTAGTTTTCAGTTTTTTTCTATAGACGGAGTTAGTTGGGAACATGTTTAGTTGGGAACATGTCCCCTCAAATCCTTATTCAGTTCAGTTTAGAGGTTTTCAGACTACAGCATGTCAGACAATTAGTTCAAATTTATGTTGGTATTGTTATACCATTTTTAGATATTATTTTATCAGATGTTTATTCAAATTTGAACCTTATGGCCTTACAGTATTATGTTTTGGCATATTTTACAGTATGGTTATTCAGTGCTCAGGTACAGATATAAGTCATGGGTTAGCTTGTGGTCCTTCGGGGTCATGGGCACCGTGTAGAATTTTGGTTCAAAAAATTGGGGCGTTACACAAAAGATCCTACAATAACACACCACACGAATTAGAAGTACAAACACACAATATCCATCACGATGAATCAAAAACAAGAGCTTAGACTAGGTTGAATTCCATGATCTTTCACTTCAAGTTTCCACTCTTTCCTTGACTCACTTGAAATTTTTACACTCATAAAAACTCGTTACACATACAATAACACATTTTAAACCATAAGGAACACATAAAACACAATAGCATCCAACAAGATAGACTAGCCAAGCAACTAGCTCAAGCTAGAAAGACTAGTTTTCTCTGTTGAACTCAAATTGACTCTTTGAAGTACCAACTTGCTTGGAATTCACTTTGAACCTTATAAACACATGCTTTAACACCTTGATACATATATATTTCATTATCAACCCATAGAGTCTAGAATCATCCTCAAAATAAGGCTAAAAAAGACTATAATAGTGACACTAGAATGCATAAATACACCCCAACATCACCACCCCACACTTAAAGCCTTGTTCGTCCTCGAACAACTCTTAACTATAAATATCATCAACTCAGGATACTATACACTTCTACTAAATGCAAGACACTCAAGCTTGTACTACAAAGACTACACATAATGCAAATCACTACACTACGCATGTTATTTACACAATTGATAGCTCATGAATACTACTCCAAAATATCCTAGCCTCAATAATTGACTCACCTAGTGGCAAACTAATGCATATTTCTCAATAAAAGACATCATACAAATCACCCACATTCATCAAACATGTGCCCCTCATAACAAGAGAGTTACCCATAATCATTTACAATTAAGCAACTCATAACATGATGGGGACAAGAATCAAATTACGCTCACTATCACAAAGAATTCACAAATTACACACAATGAACCATAGGCTTGACACTAATGTAATGCTCCACTAATATCAGAATGTAAAGATTAGGATCAATTAGGACTTTTCCAGGTTGTAATATAGGCTAAGGGACGGGTAGAAACTATTTGGGAATAGTGACTAACCTCTCTAAGCGCATTAATACACTACATTAAACATTTAAAACCAATCTTCAACAAAAAAATTACACCATTTTTTACTACCCCATTCTTTTTTTTGCCCCATTTCTTTTAAGCATTTTCACAAACACATGGTGGGCATATTGTCTATTCCTTCAAGATTCAATTTTTCTCAATTTCTACAATCATGGGAATATTCCTAACATCATTCATACCACTCCCAACCACCACACGTCAAATATAAACACCAATAAATCTTACCTTTGGGCATCAATTTCACATTTTTCTTCTTCAATTTCTCAAACTCTTTACTAATTCAATTTTTTTCAATTAAATCACTTAGGAGCTTTTTGGATCAAATTAAGGTCCATCAAAAAAAAAAGGGAATTAGGCTACATATAAGCTACCAAAGAAAAGGCTAAAGGCTCAATGGGGGTTGACTAGGATAATGCACAAAGGGTAGGACAAATAGAAGGTATAAAGCAAGGCTATCAAAGAAATGTCTATAGCATCTCCTAAACCCATATTCTTTATTTTACTTTATACACATACCAGGAAAGTTCTAGACATAATATTCAACAACTAATAGACAAAATACCTCACACACTCATGGCACATGCTCAACTCAATAGGATAATCATAAACTTCCAACCAAACAATAGCATGAATTCAAATTTAAGCCAAAAAGTACAAGAGTCAAGACATGAGCCTAAGAGTCTAAAAAGTATTAATTCACTCATTCAACAATGCTTTTACAAAACAAAACACTTGTATCATGTAATCAAAAATAGCACCAAGAAGAATATCAAACACAAAAAAAATTTAAATTGAGCCAAAATTTAGGAATTTCTACACCCCACACTTAAAAATATACTTTGTCCCCAAAGTGAATTTAACGGAAAGATATAGAAATACTCCCTGAGGCCTTTAGGCCTAGCTAGTATCATCTTTTGCATATAAAAGAGATCCGTGGGACCCCACACTCAATTTTTCCCATGCTCCTTAGCTCAAGTTCATGGTACTCAAACTTCCTATTAACCTGTGACTCAACCAAAAACAAAAAACTACGTGAAATTAAAACTAAAAAATGAAAAGAAAATATACCTAATTAACTTAGGTTGCCTCCCAAGCAGTGACTGATTTAGTGTCGCAGCACGACCCAACTCAACTCAACCATATTCCTTCATCTTTTTTCTCACACTTGGCCTCCATATTCTTATTCTCTTCCCCCCTCTTGGGTGTGAATTTTCAAGTGCAGCAGATTTCTTAACTTTAGCCTTTTCAGAATCATCAATGTGCATCAAATTAGGCTTAGGTGGAGAAGCTTAGGCTACTCAATCAGGTAGTCCAAATAGGTTTTTGGTGGAATAACTACCCCATACTTGTCCCCTTCAATAACATTGATTATAGACAAATCTTTATAATAGGACGTTAGTATGGGTGCTTTGTATACATCAAATACTACCTCTTTATCCTCTACCCTCATTTTGAGCATGCCCTCTCTAACATCAATCAATGCTCCTCCGGTTGCTAAGAATAATAAAGTCAGTAGGAATAATGAATTTACCAACCTTTATGAGGACATCCTCAATTATTTCTTTCGGATATGCAAATGACCTGTCTGCCCGCTGTAGAACCAAGGTGGTCGTTTTAGCATTTCCTAAGCTTAATTTTTCAAACAGAGACATGGGAATTAAATTTATGCTTGCCCCTAAGTCACTCAGTGCGTGGACCACTTTTCTCCAAATTTGGATAGGGAGAGTAAACTTCTCAGAATCTCTTAATTTCTTGGGGATTTTCTGTGTAATTACTGCGCTACACTCTTCAGTGAGTGTTATCGCTTCCATATCCTGCAATTTTACCTTATTAGCCACCATACCCCTTAAGTACCTTTCATACTTGATCATACCTTACAAAACATCTAACAAACGTAAATTTATGTGAAGCTATTTGAATGTGTCAAAGAACTTCTTAAACATTGCATCCTCCTTCGCTTTCAAGTGCTTCTGAGGGAAGGGTAGTGGCAATGTTTTATACACTTCTGGTTCAGCAACTTTTTCTTTCAAGTACTCAGACTTTCTTGATTTTTCAGCAACTTTTTCATTTACCTGTTCAGTCACCAAATCAGTAACAACCTCCTTAGTTACGTTTGGAGGATCTTCTTGAAGCTCTTTACCACTCCTCAAGGTGATTGCCATAACCTACTTTGGATTTTCTGTATCTGCTGGCAGACCACCTTGAGGCCTAGTATTTCATGCTTTTTATAACTTCCTGATTTGAAACTCTAAGCTTCTCTAGGTAGCTTGCAATTTTTTTAAGTCTGCAATAAACTGTGTCTGATTAGCTAAGAGTTATTTCATCATCTCTTCCATATTACTGGTTGACTGGTTCACTTATGTTTGCGTTTGCTGAGTTGTTGCGCATTTCATGGTTGAGTCTGTCACTTCATATTGTAGGCATTACTATAATTTAGCCTTTAAGCATTACCTACATACATCACTGATTCTAGATTGGAAGCATGCATAGATGCTAAGTGACTACTATTACTGCACACTTCACACTAACTCGCAGCTTATTGGATGGCATTGAATGTAGTTACAGGTTGTGGAGCTCCCAATTTCAGGCTGCTGAACTGAGTGTGTACCATATTCTGCAATGCTGCAACCTAAGCTGATAAGGCCATGAACTAATCCACCTCTAACACACCCGCAATTATTTTTGTGGAACTTCTAGAATCTGAATCTAGCTCTCTGGATTTCTTTATTCTATGTGGTTTAAAATGTGTATAGCTTATCATAAGTCAACTCTAACGCTTGACCACCTATGACTGAATCTAGCAAAATCTTTGTATTGTGATCAAGAGCTTCTACAAAAGTATGATCAAGTACCTCATTAGATTGTTGGTGGTGTGGATAATCCCGAAGAAGGGCCTTGAAACTTTCCCAAGCATGATATAGATTTTCATCAGGCTTATGTTTGAAGCTCACTATATCACTGTAACGTCTCGCAGTCTTGCCTGACGGAAAAAATCGGATGAGGAGCTTTCTAGCTAAGTCATCCCATGGTGTGATTGAATTGGTCAGCTCCGCATTCAACCACCTTTTAGCTTCCCCCAAAAGTGAATGAGGAAACAGTTTCAGCCTTACATAATTTGTACTCACCCTAGGTGAAATTAATGTATCAGTAATCTCAATGAAAGTATGCAAGTGGACTTGTGAATCCTCGTATGAAAGCTCTGCAAACTATCTACTACTGATGAAAAGTTGCACCATATTGTGTTTCAACTCAAAATTTCCCCCAGTTGTCGGTCTGGGAATTGGGGAAGTCAAGTTCGTCAGAAGTGGGACTGCCACTTCCCTAGCTGTCCTATAGGCTGCTTGTTGCTGAGCCATAGGAACAAAAATTTCTTAGACTTCTTGGATTTGAGGAATACGGGGAAGAAGGATTGTATCTCTCCTACGTTAATGGAACAATTGTTCAGGTTCTTGGCTTGGTTCACTCAAATCTGTATCCCTTGTCATCTTATTACCCTACAACCTTTTTCCTGCAATGACAAAACTAAGACCAAGCATAAAAACACTAAATAAATTGAAAAGTAAAACTAAAATAAGCAATTTCCAAAATACAAGTCCTCGACAATGCCGCTAAAAACTTGACAGTGCCCAAGCGCACACGCAAGTGTATGTAATCTTATCAAGTAGTAAAGCAGCCTTTAAGAAGCCAAGTATCGATCCCACAGAGACTTGATTAAACAACAGTTCAATTCTAGTTCACAATTTAGACTGATTCGATGAAAGCATAATCAAAAAGAGAATTTTGTAATTTATAACTAAAGCAAACAATGCATAAAGTAATGATCTTGAAACAATCAATAGAAAGAAAACCCAGGGTTAAAGCACTTTCAACAATCATACTATGTTATTGAATTTCATTCGTTAACTTGCTTATCTTAGTTGTAGATTCGTAGGGTTAATTGCACGATTATGATTTCCCAACTTCTAATCCTATACCTAAGTTGAACCTTAAAACAACATTGTTGAGCGGGGCTGTAATAATTCAATTAGGTTATTTAAGCTATCATCCTATGTATGAATCAAGTAATGTATTTAAGTACATCCCTGTCTTAGGCATTAATTTGAATTCCTTATTTCATAAAGGAATACAAACCAAACTTTGTTTTTCTCCATGTTCTATCTCTTATTCCCTCTCCCAAGATCAAAGGATAGACAATTGATATATTCTAAGGGACGCAAATCCTCAAAATAGTTAAATTAAAGATTAACACACTAAGAATAATTATAAGCAAATTTAACAAACTTAATTCAAAACAAAAGTAATCATGTCTTTGGCTTTAACCCCGGAAAAGGGCGTTTAGCGACGCATAGTCATAATCGTAATCACAAGATAGTAATTAATGACTAAAAACATGAATGAACTAAATAAAAAATAATTAAAACCTAATTAACAAGTTGTAGCAGCATCTTAAGCTCCAAAATATGTTCAAAGATATGTAAAAACGTGATACAACATGTATTTATAGTATAAGGGTAAGCCAAGTCTGTATTGGAGTTGAATTAGCTTGAAATGCCCAGAGGTGGAGTAGATCATACGCCGCACCCTATATTCCTATGGAATTGAACATTAGATGCACCCTCTATTCCATAGGAATAGAGCATGTGATGCACTCTTATCACACGTCTTCACTGGAATTTGCTTTCCAAATTTTGGTTAAGTGTTGGTCCATCTTCCTTTCATACCTTGTCTTGTGGTGTCTTTCTAATGATTTTCTAGAATTTATATCATCCATATGTCATCTTTTAAGCTCACAAAATGTCCTACAAGAACACACCACACGAATTAGAAGTACAAACACACAATATCCATCACGATGAATCAAAAACAAGAGCTTAGACTAGGTTGAATTCCATGATCTTTCACTTTAAGTTTCCACTTTTTCTTTGACTCACTTAAACTTTGAATACTCCTAAAAACTTGTTCCATATACAATAACACATTTTAAACCATAAGGAACACATAAAACACAATGGAATGCAACAAGATAGACTAGCCAAGCAACTAGCTCAAGCTAGAAAGACTAGTTTTCTCTATTGAATTCAAATTGATTCTTTGAAGTACCAACTTACTTGGAATTCCCTTTGAACCTTATAAACACATGATTTAACACTTTGATACATATTTATTTCACTATCAACCCATATAGAATAGAATCATCCTCAAAACAAGGGTAAATATGACTAGAATAGTGATACTAGAATGCATAAATACACCCCAACATCAAGGAGCATATTTGTAATTTTTAAAATTTGACCCTAAGCTACTCTCTTTTCCATTTTTATGTCTTTTAAAAACATTAAGTTGTTAATTATTTTTTCAAAAAAATATCCGAGATACGTATCCAATACCCCCTCGAACTATGGACAAAGTTTCTCTACACACTCTAACTTCACATGAATCCTATTACCCTCCTGAACTCAATTTGAGCGTATTTTTGTCACCCTTTTGTGCTGACATGACACCTTTATTACATAAAAAGGGACCCATGTCAAAGGTGTCACGTCAGCTGAAAAGATGCCACATCAGCTAAATTGGGTGACAAAAATACACTAAATTGAGTTTAGGAGATAATAGGACCCCTATGAAGTTGAAGTATGTCGTAGAAAATTTGGTCATAGTTCGGGGGATACTAGATGCTTTACTCTAATTGTCAAATTTATGCAGCACCAATAGAATTTCGAGAATCAATCAATTTTTTATTATGCCTTTTAAATATTTGAAAATTAATTATTGTAACTTATAGTATTTTGTTATGTAAATTTTAAATAAATATATGTAATTCTGGAGAAGACATAAAATAGTAATAAGTGGGACTTTGAGGAATTTAGTTGTCATTTTCAAAACTTTACCCTCTCCTCTCATTCCCACATGTATATATTAGTATATATTCCAATAGATTTCTTTAAAACCCTAAAATCTCACCTTTCAAGGCAGAGATAGATTATACAGTTGAAACGGAACCACGATCGACTAAAAGGGTGGAGAGAAAGATATCATATTTCGCGTGGTGGAGTATAAATTAATTTATATAGTGATAGTATTTAACCTTTAACCTTAACTTTTAATCTAATATTAGTTCATTTAAGTTTGTCATTGTGGGATTGTTTCTCCAGATATTTTTAAATAAAAGATAGTGTATTACACAAATCATCAAAAATTAATTGGCGCGTGTTTTGCTAACAATTGGATGATATCCACATAAAACATTCATACTCTCAATAACTCAGAAATAAAACTCATATAAAATTGGAATAGTTTAAATGTAAATTTAACCCATAATCCTACTAAATATAGAAAAATTAAGGCAAATGCACTAAAGTATTTGCTAATCTTAGTCATCTAATGATGGATGGAGCACTCCTTGTTAGCAGTATCCCAATAATGTAAACATTAATTTCCTTATAAGTTGATTTCAACATAGATCCATCAATGAATTTTTGATTGATTTTAAATGCAAAAGATTGACTTTTCTTGTTGTAGTTTTAAGATTTAGTTTTTGTTTTGGTCTAAACCTGAATTGAAATAACACCTTGAGTTTTTATGGTTGATTTGCGGTGGTTGCATATGACATAGGGAAAAGAGAAATAGGAGAAGAGTGTATGACAGGTAAGAAGGAGATTTATCTTACTTCTAAAATCAAAAGGAAATGTATCTTTTGGCGAACTAGTGTATTAATATGATCGGAGTAAATATCATGCATATACTTCAATTATATATATATATATATATATATATATATATATATATATATATATATATATATATTGTAAATTAGATGATCGAATAGCATTTAACTATAATTTCCCTAAAATAGATAATACAATTTTCCCTCACTACTGAAAATTAGGGCTACGACAATGCTAAATTAGCGACGGTTACTTTCTATAAATAACCTACTGCAACGATTATAACCGTCGTATATTATGATCGTATCTATTGGGACATTTAATTAAAAAAAAACCATCACCTATTAGTCCTAATCATCCTAATAAACCTAACTATGGTAATGAAAGCTTTAACCGTTGCTATAGGGTATCTATAGCTACGGCTATATTATGCTGAAAATGACAAACACCTAGAAATTTTTTCCCCAACTCTTTAGTTTACCCGCTAATTTTAATATATTGATTAAAAATATTAAAATACACAAAATTGAAATGTTTGGAATATTAGGGTTAGGACACACCCATTTCCTTTCTCTGCCATTTTCTATGTACTTTCTGAGCTAAACACACAATAGACTGAAAAAATATTGTAGCAAAGTGTTGAAAAACTTTCTTCTGCGGCTGTATTATCTTTGATTGTATTATCTGAGCTAAGTTTCATCTTTGATTGTACTGTCTGAACTAAGTTTCATCTTCAATTGTATTGTCTTTGCAGTCTTCGACTAATTTTTTGAGCTAATTTTCATCTCCAGCTCCGGCTGCCATTTCATCTCCGACTTAACTATCATCTCTGGTTGAAGATTTTACAGTATTTTGTTTGTTGCCTTTCAGTGAAAGGTCTCCGATTCTATTTCTCTAGTAGGTCTTCTTACCTATGAAAGTTTATAGGTTTTTTTCTCTGAAACAATTTTGTGGGTTTTCTTCTCCATTGAAATTATTTGCATGTAAGAATCAATGGATCTATTTTCCTTGCATGTAATTTTTTTCATAATCAAAAGAAGTTTTTCACGGAATACACAAATGGGTTTCTATGAATTCTATGCCAATGTTCTAATTTATGTCTATAGTATAATATATTTGTGTTCAAGAAAATTTTTTATGTATTACTTATATTTTGATAATATATAGACTAAAATCACTGAAAAGGAGAAATTACGTTTTTGATTATTTTTGGGGGGAATTTTGTTTAGATTTTAGGTGAATTTTATGGTTTGATTTTTTTTGTTAGCTGTTTCTATTGGATTTGATTTTATCTAGGTTTACTATTTAGATTTATTTGAGTCATTTTTCAAGAGTGATTCATTAATTAATGATGTTAATGTTGCTGTTTGTATGGTCAAAGATAAGTTGGAAACTGAGGAGCAAAAGAAAAAAGCGGAGCTAGAAGAATTGAAAGCCAATGTGGCAGCAGCAGAGAAGAAGGTCAAGGGAGAGAAGGTTTCCATTACTACTGTAAAGGACGAGGTCAAAGAGTTGAAAGGGAAAGAAGTTAAGATGACTATAGAGGAGGATTTATCAGTTTTCCATAAATGTAAAATTAGTTAATTTGTGATATAATGAGTTTATTTGATCGACAATACAATCAACAAAAGCAATACAAAGCTCCGTTTTACATGCATGAACCATTTCAGCCTCATTTCACTCATCTTGTTTGTCACGGCAGCCACCCCCACCTAATCTCATGTCACTTCATTCCTAATCATTTCTCTCTTAGTATGCTCACACCTCCATTTGAGCATCCTCGTCTCTATATTATCGTACTTGAATAACCAACACTCTACCTCAAACAAGAAAGTTGGTCTAACCACTACTTTGAACTGGCTCTTAAGCTTTTATGACACATGCTTTTCACAGAATACCCTAGATATGTGCCTTCATTTCACACCACCCACTTTAATACTATGTGTGACATTCTCATCTATCTCCTGATCTCATTAAATTATGGACCCATGATATTGAAATTTCTTCTTTTGCTTATGACTTGCACATGGATCAATACTATGTCATCTACGAATAGCATACACATTTTTCCTTGAATATGTAATGTCAATTCATTCATCACTAAGGCAAAAGAAATGGACTAAGGGTTGATCCCTTGCTCAATCTATCACTATTAGATAGTGATCCAAGTCTCCTCCCACTATTATAACCCATGTCGTGGATACATCATATAGACATTATTTCAACAGTAAAGAAATCTACCAACTTAGCGTTGGTCCATGCTTTTTTGAAGAATCGTGCAGCCATGGGCATACGGCGTGGGCCTTCCCTTTCCTCGGACCATGCCTTTAATACCTCTCAACTCTACACATCTCCGTAGGGACTTTATCATGCATCTTTCTAGGTCAAGGAACACTATGTTTAGGTCTCTCTTTCTATACCTATACTGCTCAAACAATCTACTTATCATATGAATGACTTATGTATGCTTGAACAGTAAGTTATCCTAGAAGCCGAAAGTGTTTTAGTCAACAAGTAAGGCTTTATAATTTTATTAGAAGTTTTAACATTAAATTGTATATCAAAATAATGTATGAACAACTAAATAGGTATGGTGATTACAAGTTAAATAATGTATTAACAACTAAAGTTGTGGTGATTACAAGTTTGTTGTGATTATCATGTTATGTAGTCATGTACTGTTTACAGTTTGCATTGAATAAAGTTTGTTTTATTCAAAATAGGTTATGCATGTTAAGTGGTAGATTGACTTATTAAATGTTTTTATTCAAGAGTTCTTCTGTCTGTTTGTTGGTTCCTTGAAAAATGATCAGGGATGTGACTAGGATTTTGAATGATATTGTGCAAATTTTTTTAACTAAGCTTCATATTGGGGTCCTTATGTTGTCCCCTTTTACTTATTATCCTGAGGACATTAACTGATGTGTACTCCTTTGGATAGGCTACGTATACATATCCTAATGGCCCTTTAACTTTACTTGTATGACGTATTTTTTGTATTACATTAATTTTTGAAATGCATGTAATGTGTTGGCATCATTTGCTGTACTTTATATGGTCTCAATTTTGGTGTAGTTATTAGTTCAATATTTTTTTTTTGCATTATCATAGCTTCTCATTGCCCTCGCTGGTGATGTCACCATGCAGTTCCCAACGACAGTAGTGGCCTTGATCATGAGAACTACTCAAGAGGTCAATCACTAAAGGAAGTCAATATTCTCGTCCTCAAGGAGCAAAATCAAAGTTTATTGTTTGTGATATATCAAGAAACCGTCTGAAAGTTGGACTAAAGGGTCAGCCTCCAATAATTAATGTGAGTGTATTCTTAAATTTGGTAGTTAAACATGTTCTTTTCTGTATGCCTGTGTTTTCTTCTTAAATTGTATTGTCAAAATTTGCCATTGCTGTATATTGACTTTCACTCCTGTGTGCTTGCAGGGAGAACTATATCGGCCTGTGGAAGTTGATGATTGTTTCTGGAGCTTAGATAAGTTGTCATATGTTTGGCTTGCTGGTGGTTTTCTTGGGATTTTATTGTTATTAGTTCAGTATTGCTCTTTAGTACTGTTCGAATTGTTATGTTTATTTTGTTTTTCCAAAACATAATGAGCTTCAAAGTAAACTATCTTAATATCTTGTTCAATGAAAGCGGTGCAGCTTTATATAGGATAAATGATACTGAATTTACATTTTTGCAGAGGACCAGAAATCCTTTGATCATTTCTGTTTTTATTGGACTTTTAGTTAGTTTCTTTGTTCCAAGACCTTCTGAAGTTACTCCTCAAGCATGGCAATTGCTTGTTATTTTTGTTTTAACTATATATTTCTGGTTTAGTACTCAGTTCATTGCCAGTAGATGTAGTACTCAGTTCAGCCCATATTTATAAAAAGAGTCCATTTAATTCATATTTAGTGAATTGGATCACTCATATTTTAAATGGGTAAATATGGACTTCAACTCATTTTAAAAGTTCATACAAATATGGACAAAATGGGTAAAATATAGGTACCCATTTAAACACAGAGATCACCCACCTATGCTTAAAGTTTCATTTTTTTTTCTTTTCTAGTTTCTTTTCTTTTTTTTTTCTTTTGTTTTCCTTTAATTTACTTTTTTTATTTTTTATTTTTTATTTTTTATTTTTATTTTTTATTTTTTATTTTTTTTACTCATTCCTTATTAATTCTTTTTTTTCTTTCTCATTTTTTCATCTATTTTTTTATTTTTATTTCTTTTTCTTTGTATTCTTTTTTTTTTTTTTTGCTTTCCCCTTTCTCATTCTTATTTCATCATTCGTATTCGCTTGAGATCTACATAGGTTAATAAATATAGGCTTCTAATTATCTCATTTATCCTATATAATTCATAACATCTCTTATCAATTAAATATAATCCATAGTGTCACTCCTTTATTATTATTTTTTTCTATCTTTTATTTCTCTTTCTTTTTTTCTTTTTCTTTTTTTTCTTTCTTTTTTCCTTTAATTTACTATTTTTTTCTTTCTTTTTTTCTTTAATTTACTTTTTTTATTTTTCATTTTTTCCACTTATTTTTTACTCGTTTATTACACTTTTTTTCTTTTTTCTTTTTCATCAGTTTTTCATTTTCAATTTTATTTCTTTGCATTCTTTTATTTTTGTATTTCTGTTTCCCCTTTTTTCATTCTTGGTTCGTCATTTTTGTCATTTTTCTAATTTTTTTATATTCTTTTTCTCATCTTTTTTTGTCATTGCATTTTATATTTTTTTTACTTTAAATTTATTTGTATCATACTATATATTTCAAATAAATTTATTATTTGTAGTTGAATAGTTTAGTTGTCAATATATGCAATTTATCATTTGTATTTATATACAAATAAGTATATGAATTAAAATCAACAAGGGTTGTGGTGCAGTGGATGAAACTGCTCCACCCTTAACCAGACGTCGAGGGTACGACCCTGGTTATGGAGAAAACTCTGTTGGGAGCGCTGCCACCTTAATAGGCCCTACAACGCCCGATCCGGATTAGTCGGGGCTCCAATGCAAGCACCGGACACCGGATGAAAAATAAAAAAAAAAGTATATGAATTAATTGTATTTTCTTGAGACTAAAATATATATGGCTGAGGATCCACATAGTCCTCGAATT
Source organism: Capsicum annuum (assembly GCF_002878395.1). Lineage (NCBI taxonomy): Eukaryota > Viridiplantae > Streptophyta > Magnoliopsida > Solanales > Solanaceae > Capsicum > Capsicum annuum. Next base: position 45,928,095 of record NC_061118.1, read on the forward strand.
ATAAATGTTGGGCGAATATACATCAATATGCGCTTATGGTACTTTCGTTATCATAAAAAAAAGAAGGAAACCAAAAATAGAAAAAAAAAAAAGTAGAAAGAGAGGTAGAAGTTAGTGATAGAAGAGAGAAAAAAGCGTAAAGAAAGAATTGAATAGAAAAAATACAAAAAAAAAATCAAAAAGAAAAAATAATGAAAAAAGAGAAAAGGAAAAAGAAAAAAGATGATGGTGAAAACAAATATACTGAGTGATTACGATATTTTAGTCATCATCCATAATAAGTAAAAAAAAAAAACAAAAAAAAAAAAAAAAATGAGAAAGAAGAAAAAAAAAATAGAAAAAAAGGTGACTAAAAAGGAAAAGAAAAAAAAAGAAAAATGAAAGATAAACAAAGGGCAGAGGGTAGAGATAGAAGAGAGAGGGAAAAAAAAAAAAGAAAACACAAAAAAATGAAAAAAGAAAAAAAAAAGAAAACTAGAGGCTATATATATAAGAGAGACAAAAAAAACTAAAAAAAAAGAAATAGAACAAAAGTCGATATGATATAGAAGTTTTAAGTTTTTGGCTTAGGAGTTAAATGGGTTGAAACCATTTTTACCCAATCCATATTTGACCAAATCTATATTTTCGCATATTTATATGGACTGATTGCAATCCAAACCATTTTTGCTCGATCCATATTTAACCCGTCCAAATTCAATCTAATCCGCCCGTTTACCACCCCTAGGTGCATGGACTTTTCTTGGACTTTCATCTTTAGTTCTAACCAAGGCACTAATTTTTTCAAGGACTTTTAATGCTCTTACAAATAAAGTTATTTGGTTGATTGGGATTTCTTTATTTTTCACCCATGGGTTTGTTACGACTAGATTAGGAGATCGAACTGCCACGTATTTTGTTAAGTGGTTGAGTAAGAGTACTCTTGGTTTGTTATATGGATTGGCTCCGAGTGAGGCACCTAGAATGCCTGGTTCAACTGTAAGAGCTGGTGGGGTCTTAGCTGGAACTAATAATTTAGCATAAGTTGACAGTACGTTGTAAGTAGAGAGCTCTATAAATACTATATTTTAGGCTGTTAAGTTTGTCATTATTTAACCTTATCGATGGCAAGCATACTCTAATTTAATATTCTCAATAATATCCAAATTGTTTTAACATTTTGAGTCAATGTCTGATATGAAGTCTTGTTAGCATTACATATATTTTCACTCTGTGTAACATGCATTATTGTGAATGGTCCAAATTCTTATGAAGCTACCAGGAAGCTTTATTTGTATCCCACTACTAGAAAACTGCTTATTACCTGGGGATTTTCATAGGGATAATGTGATAAACTTCCCAGGTAATTTGATTACCTGCAGATTTACTTACCAATTAGAATCCAAAGGAAATACCTTCGTAGATAATTATTACCTGTGGATTTATAAAATTCCTAAGTAATTTAGCTACGAAAATAAATCTGTAGGTACGTTATTTACGGATTTATTTGCAATTAACTATAAAAATTTTGCATGAATTATTTGGTAAAATTTCATAAAAAAGGGATTTTACCTGCGGATTTTCATGAAAAAATTCACAAATTATTCCCCACGAAGATTCTCAAGTAAATCCCTAGGTAATTTAGCTACAGAAATAAATCCGCAGGTCCGTTATTTGCGGATTTATTTGTGATTAATTATAAAAATTTTGCATGAATTATTTGATAAAATTTCATAAAAAGGGAATTCTACCTGGGGATTTCCACAAAAAAAATTCACAAATTATTTCCCACGAACTATTTCCCAGAAAAATTCATATGAAATGCCCCAAATAAATCTGCAAGAACAAATTCTTTCAAGAAAATTTTCATGAATATTTAGCATGCACATCCCCATGAAAATTCCAAATAATAATTCACGTAAATTACTACAAATATTTCACAATTAATCAAAAATCTATGCAAAACCTTCAATAATTCTCAAAAACATCATTCAATACAAGTCTAATGTAAATAATTACAACTAACAAAAAAATTCAAAACATCTACATCAATAATGTATGATTCTTAAATGGTCCAAAATAAAATATTTCAAACTTGAATCACTTTCATTCACGTCATCAGAGTCATCATCACTTTCATCCTTTTGGTTGTCTTCTTGAGATGGGCGTTCATCATTTAACAGATCTTTTAACTTCCAACAGTCGAGCAAGACCTCTCCACCACAAGAGGATGCTTTTACTAAATTGCTTGATGCAACAACAAAATACATAGAAGACAAATGACAAGATTAGAGTTGCAATAGAAAAAAAAGGCAAATACAAAAAGAGTATTGGCAATAATGTAGTAAAACAACGGAAAGATCTATTTCAATAAAAATCTTGTTATTCTCTTACATTAATTGAACATGAAATAGAAGAGTGGGGTTGACATTATAATTTTATGTTACTATACATAGCCATTTTCAAGTAACTAATTCACATTTCAAGTAACTACACTTCATTATTTTCAAGTCACTACTACACACTTCAAGTCACTACACAACCATTTTCAAATAACTAATTCACATTGAAAGTCATTACACTTAAAACATTTTCAAATCACTAGTACACATTTCAAATCACTACACTTAACTATTTTCAATTAACTAATTCACATTTCAAGTCACTATACTTAATAATTTTCAAGTAACTATACTTTACTATTATTTTCAAGTTATTAGTACACATTTTAAATGACTACACTTAATCATTTTCAAGTCACAAGTTCACAATTTCAAGTAACTACACTTAACCATTTTCAAGTCACAAGTTCGCAATTTCAAATAACTACACTAAATCATTTTCAAGTCACTACACTTAATAATTTTCAACTAGCTAATTAATTAATATTTCAAGTCATTATACTAGACAATTTTCAAGTAACTACACTTAACCATTTTTAACTCAATAGCACACATTTCAAGTCATTACACTTAACCATTTTCAAATAACTAATTCACATTATAAAGCATTACACTTAATCATTTTCAAGTCACTAGTACGCATTTCAAATCACTACACTGAACCATTTTTAAATAATTAATTCACATTTTAAGTCACTATACTTAACCATTTTCAAGTAACTACTTTCACATTTCAAATAACGATACTCAACAATTTTCAAGTCACTATACTTAACCACTTTCAAGTAACTACACTTAACCATTTTCAAGTCACTAGTACACATTTCAAGTCACTATACTTAACCATTTTCAAGTAACTACACTTAACTATTTTCAAGTCACTAGTACACATTTCAAGTCACTACACTTAATCATATTAAAGTCACTAGTATACATTTCAAGTCACTACACTTAATTAGTTTCAAGTCACTAATAAACATTTCAAGACACTGCACATTTCAAGTAACTATACTTTATTATTTTCAAGTTATTAGTACACATTTCAATTGACTACACTTGACCATTTTCAAGCCATAAGTTCACAATTTCAAATAACTACACTTAACCATTTTCAAGTCACAAGTTCACAATTTCAAGTAACTAAACTTAATCATTTTCAAGTCACTAGTACACAGTTCAAGTCACTACACTCAAGCCATTTTTAGAAAGCTAATTAACATTTCAAGTCACTATACTTAAACATTTTCAAGTCACCACACTTAACCATTTTCGACTCACTAGTACATATTTCAAGTAACTATGCTTGACCATTTTCAAGTAACTAATTCACACTTCAAGTCGCTACACTTAACCATTTTCAAGTCACTAGTACACATTTCCAATCACTACACTTAATCATTTTCAAATAACTAATTCACATTTCAAGTCATTATACTTAACCCTTTTTAAGTTAACATTTCATGTAACCACACTAAACTATTATCAAGTCACTAATCCACTTCTCAAGTGATAACATTTGATCATTTTGAAGTCACCAGTACACATTTCAAAACACTACACTTGATCATTATATACAGTTTTAATTTAAGATCACTAGATTTTAAAATGTTCTTCACTTTGTTAAACTCGGTGTCAAGTTAAACCAGACAAACAAATTAATATAAAGTACTTAATATAACTTGACCGTAATGAACAATAATTCTAGTTCTACCAGTCAACCACATTACTAACTTAATTACAAATGTACTTGACGATAATGAAAAATAAAGAACTTGTTAGTCCTACCAGTCAACCACATTACTAGCTGAAATACAAATTAACTTGACGGTAATGAACAATAATGTACTTGATAGTCCTATTAGTCAACCACAATATTAACTTAAATACAAAGTTTTGAACACAATCATTTATGTGGAAACACAACAGAAAAAGATTCAAAGAACTGGGATGGTTCAACTGAATCACAGGAAAGTGGAAACATAAAAAAGATGTCTAGGAAGGACCACTTCTAGGAAGGTCCAGAAGTTTATCCAGCCTGAAAATGAACTATTCTTCATAGTATGTCACACTTTCAGATATTAAAACACAAAAGTAAGAGTAGGAGGAGGTGACAGACCTGCTTCAATAATACCATTAGAAGATCTGGCAAGTCACAGTCATATCTGTTCATTGGGCAAGTACTATTAGGCTTTTCTTTGAAGAGGCCAATAACATTAGGAGAACCTTCCCCTTCCAGACTGATGCAATCATCACGCACCATGACTTTTGTACAAAAGTGAGATTTCATATTCTGTACAAAGTCAGATGAATGAGACAGGCTTCCTATATAGAGAATTGACTCAGGTACATCCATGGAGAGTATCCATGATGATGTTTAAGAGTACCAAGTTGGATGTGATGTCAATCGAACATATGATATCCTGCTAACCTACGGAAGTTGTTGAGTTCGCCGGTGGCGACGGCTGGAGTTAATGGTTGTGGCGGCTGCATGGATGCTGTGCAGCGGCGGCAAATCTCGGGGAGGGGAAAAATGGCTTAACGGTGGTCGATGATGAAGGCGGTGGAGGCGACATCAGTTGTTTTGGTTTTAGAGAGAGAGAGAAAAAAGTGTAGAGAGAGGGAAGAGAGAGAAGATAGGGAGAGAGGCGGATGTTTTTGGTGGAAATAAAATTAGGGTTCTTGTTTTGTTTAAAAGGGGAAGAGTGACAATTTTAATCTCAGTCGTTGGACTGGTTTTGATCAACGGCTGAAATTAAAGTTATTTAAAAAGGGGTCAAAAAAATTGAATTTCAATTTGAGCTTAAAATTGGTATCAATTTGGCTATAATTGTCATCAATGGGATATAAAATTGGTTGATAATTTAACACTAAAAGGAAAATTAAATGTAATTGACTTCTATTTTAACAATAACAACAACAACAACAACAACAACAACAACATAGACAATGCTTTTGTAAATCAGGAGTGTGCATATTTACGAAAAATAATTTAATAAAATTATGTAAAATATCTTTAAATTGATGTTAATTTGGTTAAAATTAATATTAATTGAGTACAAGGTGGCTAGAATTTAAATAAATTAGGAAAATTATTTTAAGTTAGTCTTCTATTTAATAAATAAAATAAGGTGTCGCTATTAAAAATAGACAATGCATGTAGAATTAAGATTATGTAAAAAAATATTTTACAAAATTATTGTTAATATTTTAAATAAATTAGTTACAAAATTTAAAAATAATAATAATAATTATAATAATTATAATAATAATTAGACAATGTATTTGTAAATTGTGAGTGTGCATATTTATGAAAGATGATTTAATTAAGAAAATTATGTAAAATATTATCTTTGAATTAATAAATTGTAAAAAATGATAATAAAAATTAATAAAAATAATTTATAAATATTTAAATCATTAATGTGACACGTCGTTATTTATAGAATACGAGAATAATGTGTAAAAATATTAATATTTGAAATTAAATAATTTTGATAAAATAGTAGCCTAAGAGAGTATAGGGAGGTAAAAATTAGGTGTCAACAACAACCGAAGCAGACATGTTATAAATATCTATTTTATTTTTTTATTAAATATTATTAATCTTGAAATACTTATTTGTCAGTGATGACCATTAATTTCTCGATCTCAATAACGAGTCAAGCTAAGATTGATGGTCATCTCAAATACATCTTTGATATCATATTCAGCTACTTGATCAGCTCGTGTGAGGTTCACAAGTATTTTTAAAATTGAGTCAAGCTAAGGTTTATTCAGCTCGAATTAATATAAATTCTGACTAAATTTATATTAATTGAATAAGAATTAGGCTAGACATTACATAAGCTGGGCAAATTGAATTGACTTAGGTTGCTATTTAATAAATGTAGGAAAGACATAATAATAATATTATATTATTAATAATAATAGTAATAATAATAATAATAGACAATTTTTGTAAATTATGGGCATGTATAATTGTGGAAATGATTTAATAAATATTAGCAAAATTATGTAAAATATCATATAATGTAAAAAATAATAATATAAAAATAAATCATAGATTTTCAAATCATGAATATGACACGTTAATATTTATTTGATATCAAAATACTACGTAGAAAATATCAACATTTAAAATTAATAATTTTGCTAAAATAACAGCCTAAGGTCAAAATTGGATATCAACACAAGTAAAACGATTTATTCCCACAAATTGAGTATAAAATGGCTAGTTGGGATTAGATATTGGGTTAAAAAAATTGAATTGAGGATTTCGATTGAGTCAAATTAAACTCAATTGACACAAATTGAGTATAAAATGGCTAGAATTTAAATAAATTAGAAAAATTGAATTGAATTAGGTTGATATTTAATAAATATAGTAACTATATAAAATTAATATTAAAAATAAATATAATAATAAATAAATAAATAAATATTGATCAACGACTGAGATCTAAAGATTAATAATTTGGTTAAAAAACTGAATGAAATTTGAAATTGAGTTAAATTGGACATAATTAGGGATAGAATTGTAATAAATTGGATAAAATTAGGCTAAATTTGTTACAAATTGGCAAAATCAGACTAGAAAATAAATAATTTAAAAAATTAAATTGACTAAGGTGGTGGACTAATACAATAATAATAATAGTAAAATAAATAATATAATTATACCCAAATTAGTTATGAATAAATTGTGTAACTAAAAGTACGACATATAATATATTACTTTAAAATCAATGATAATAAAATTATATATATATATATATATATATATAAATAAATTAACCAATAGAAAACACGAACTATTTATACTATTTATACTAAATATAATATATATATATATATATATATATATATTTAGTATAAATAATGTTTTCCCGTTATTTCATTTTCCCGTTATATTTAAAAATGAAAAGTAGGTTTTAAAAAAAAAAAAAATTTCTAAAAAAAAATCACAAATTTTTAATGTCCAGTCATTACAAATAAAGACTCACTAATTTAATCTTAAAAATCAAAATAAAAATTTGAAATAACTGAACCGATCGAATTTATAGAAATCAAATTAAATCGAATTTATTTTGGTTTGATTAAGAATGTCATTTTCGTCAATCCAAAAATTGAAAAAACAAATCGAACAAACAGAATGTCCACCACTAATCTCATCATATATATAATTCTAAAACCACCTAATACTTTCAAATCAATGTAAAATAAATTATTTTTTAATTTTATTTCGTGATTATTATACCTTACATCTCACATCAAACGACTTCTAAATGTACATTATATTGATATATTATATTGTCATGCGTCATATGATGTCTTACAATTATATTTAAATTAACCCAATAAAAAACACGATCTATTTGAGCCCCGAGTCGTTATTCGCCCTATCTTAGGCCAACAAAATTTCACCTCTTTAATTTTTTTGGTGATAACATAATGAGTCAAGCTAAGGTTTATTTGTTTCGAATACATCTGTGATACCATCTATGTCAACAAAATAATTTTAATTTCTTGAGCATCTTCTGCTTGATTATACGTGTCCATCGATTTAATGTCTAATTTCTTTTTATTTTATGATTTTTTTCTTCAAGTTTATCCTTTTCCTATTTAAAATTTTCAATTCACAAAAACCCTACGTAAATCTCCAAGAAATAGTTTCAGCTAAATTTATAGCAACACAATCCCCCAATAATTTTTCAAGTAGTAATTTCATAGGTAAATCGCCAAGAAATAATTTCAGCTAAATTTGTAGCAACACAATCTCCCAATAATTTTGCAAGTACTAATTTCGTAGGTAAATCCCCAAGAATAAATTTTCAGCAAAATTCGCAGAACAAAATCCCCAAATAATTTCTCAGGCAATAAAATTCATTACATAAATTTCTACTAAAATATCTCTACGTAAATTCGTAGGATAAATTACCTAAGAATTTTTCTATGGATTTAAAATATATATATATATATATATATATATATATATTTGTCCATATACCTGTGGATTACCTAGAGATAAAATACTCACCGATACATTTCTCCAGGTAATGTTGCAAGTAATAATTTCGCAGGTAAATTCCCAAGAATAAATTTCCAGCAAAATTTGCAGCACAAAATCCCCAAATAATTTCTCAGGTAATAAAATCCATTATATAAATTTCTACCAAAATATCTCTAAGTAAATCCGTAGGATAAGTTACCTGGGGATTTTTCAATGGATTTAATATATATATATATTTGTTCATATACCTGCGAATATACCTAGAGATAAAATACCTGCCGATACATTTCCCCAGGTAATGTCGCAAGTAATAATTTCGCAGGTAAATCTCCAAGAATAAATCCGCAACAAAATTCGCAGCAGAAAATTCCCAAATAATTTCTCAGGTAATAAAATCCATTACATAAATTTCCATCAAAACATCTCTAAGTAAATCCGTAGGATAAATTACCTGGAGATTTTTCTATGAATTTAAAAAATATATATATTTATTCATATACTTGCGGATTTACCAAGAGATAAAATACCTACCGATATATTTTCTCAGGTAATGTCGCAAGTAATAATTTCGCAGGTAAATCCCCAAGAATAAATCTCCAGCAAAATTTGCAGCATAAAATCCCCAAATAATTTCTCAGTAAATAAAATTTATTACATAAATTTTCACCAAAATATCTCTAAGTAAATCTGTAGGATAAATTACCTGGGGATTTTTCTACAGATTTAAAAAATATATATATTTGTCCATATACCTGCGGATTTACCTAGAGATAAAATACCCACCGATATATTTCTCCAGGTAACGTTGCAAGTACGAAATTTGCGCAATATGGCGCCAAATTTACCTGCGGAATTTATTGCAAATATATATTTTGCAGGTAATATATTTTAATATTGACGAATTTAATAATTTTGTAGGTAAATCCGCATGTATTTCCTGAGATATTATTCCCTAAGTAAAATCCCCAGGTAATAAACAGTTTTCTAGTATTGTCCAATTTCTTAGAAAGGTTCCTATCTACAGACGAAAAGAAAAATAAAGTTTACTTACTAGTTCTCACATTTTTCCAGCCTCTACAAATGCATCCCTCCATCTTAGAAAATCTGGTCATTTCGTACTTGATCCAATCTCAATTTTAGTCTTGCCTTTGCTTTTAACTACCATAGATGTGTTGTGTGTGTGTCACATAACTAGCTAAATTTAATGAAATGCAAAATATACTCTGTGGATATATGAATTGGTAACCTCACTTTGTGGGATAATATGAATATGTTGTTGTTGTTGGATACATGAATAACAACTGTGCTGGATTGAGATGTGTCTCATTGTTCTTACTTATCAATAATGTTTGTTAGCCATGAGGAAATATGCAATTTCTGATTCTAAGACAGCAATGGGTTTATGTTTGAGAGATTTTTATCTGAAAAATTTGATATTAATCTTGAATTTGCAACTGAAGACATTATTCTTTTGATTAAGTATTACTAAAAATTCTAGTTGTGCATCGATCTCTTTCAGGAATACATAACATATATGGGGTCAATATTACATTTGAGGTGACCCTAATCCTGCTAGTTTAGATGAGGAGTTTCCTTCAGTAGGATTAGTATATTGTTATGAAATTGTTCATTTTATAAATTATAAGTCTAATAATTTCTGCACTATCTCCTTAAAAGAGTATTACCTCAATTTATACTGCTAGGTTAGATGAGTAGTTTCCTTCGTCTCTTTGTGTCTTGGTGTTTGTAAAATGTTACACTATTAATATCTTTTTGTTTTTCTTATTGTTGTAGGTGATGACAGAGAATATGTTGGAATAAAATTGATGAACTAGGCCTAACCTAAGAGATCGATCACCTTGGCTTCATGTTGTACTGTTGAAAAATTTGATCAAGTTTCAAACATCTTTTATTTTTGAACATTCAGAACTTGTGTATGTTTTCCTTTTGTTGAATGGTCAAAAAATATTTGATTTCTTGATTTTTATTTTGAGAATTAATAGTTACTAGTACTCTTGATAATTAATATGTACATTTTATGTGTTATGCTAGCTTTATAAAATCATTGCAATAGTATAATATAATACTGTTGAATTTTTAGAGTTGGAAGAATTGTTTGACCATATGTTTTGGGAAAGACTTTTAAGAATTTAAAGTGTTTAAATATAACTAAAAAATTAAAAGTGAGATGAGAAAAAGTATATTAGTGTTTTTACTTTTCCAAATACAACTTCAAGTTGTATTTGGAATTTTTACAGCCAAACAATATTATTTGAATAAAGTGAAATAATTTTTCAAAAAATAGTGAAAATTTCTAATGGCCAAACAAGTCCTTAGTATTAGTTTGATCATGAGAATCATATTATTCTTAATTTTTTTTGAAAACCAAAGTTTTACACTATTTTCACTTTCACTCACTCACTCACTATATACATACATACATACATACACACACACATACACACACACACACACACACACACATATATATATATTATATTTCAAATTTACCTAAATTGTTTATTTTTATAAATATGATCCTATTTGAATTATATTTCATGTAAATAATATTTCAGGATTTTCTTAGGAAAAGTACATTCAATCAAGTATTATTTTCAAAAAGAATAACCAAACACAACCCCATTTTCCATTTTAACTTCAAAAGTTTCAAACGAAGTTGCAAAAGTATTTGTGATAGTATATTAGCTCGTACATGGGATAAAATCTAGGATACTATATGTCAGGATCTAGAATGGGTCATGATTGTACTTATCATGGTCCAATCTTGATAAGTAAGCAAATCATCCAAACTGATTAAAAAAAGTCGACAATAACATAAGTCAGGATGAGATGTCTAGAACGAAGTCAAACTAGTACAAAACATAAGTAAAATAGAAGTTCGAAGTAAATCTCATAAGTCTCCAAAATTTTGTGTCAAACTGTAATAACATCTAGTACATAAAAGAATCTAAAAATACATGTCTGTCTTAAAAAACGAACTAAAAACATAAAGCAAGATAAGAGAAGGTCTGGAGTTGGCTCCAAAAATTCCTAGAGCACCTAGTACCTCAAACACCTCCAATCATGAGAATCAGCTACCACGTCTGGTACTCGTACTCAGATTTGCACCAAAAAAGCATAATAGGGGTGAGTAAGGTCCACTTATACTAAATAGGTATCATAGGCCGATTGAGTAAAGTAGAAAATAGATAAGTAAAATAAACTATGAGGATGTCAACTGCAATAAGAAAAGTCCCAAATGGTATCTCATACCATCTCCACTAAAGATTTTAATATATATATATGTACACAAAAATAGAAACAACATAGATATATACAAAAATAATACACTAAAACTAAATACAAGTCAAGTAAACTAAGGATAATCAAGCAAGATTTATAGCAAATGTAATGTAATGTGTGGATGGGATGAAGAATGAAAGTCATCGCATAACTTTTTATATACATCCACCGAGCTCGCAGTTATCTGATAGAACCCATTGGGGTTTTACAATCCATATACTATATCTCAATCTCAATCTCAACTTATCTCACCTCTCCGGCTCGTGTTCATGGAGAAGATTTTCATAAAAGTGTTTCATTATCTTTCAACAACAGTATTTTTCAATGATAAATTATCTCATGAATTTATATGTATAGAATGAGGATGTAATGCTCACAATTAACTCAATATGATTATACCTAATCTATCCTAAACGTATATGTCACACTTCAATTTCTTAACCAACCCCCGATAAGGAGTTGGTTTTGCATAAAAAATGGGGGTTTTCAATTAAAGTGACGTTTTGAAAAGAAATTATTTATTTTACATAGCTTCCACTTGAATTGAGTTTGAGTGTTTCAAGTCAAATTATTGAATCTCTAATCAAAAGAAAATTTGACTCTTTACTATTGGTCTGCAAGCTACAAATTCAGATAAGAAATTTTGTTAACCGAGAAAAAGGTGTTAGGCACCCACATATATTTAGCTATAAATTTTTTTGGATAAATGATGTTAGATTAATTTCTTAATTTCACCTAAATGATGTGCACAAATCTGTGACTTATATTTTGACTGGGCAACAAAGTTGCACACAAAACTTTATTTATAAAAATCGACCAAGGAGCATAATCACACACATATAGGTAGCAAATGGGTGGATAGAATTGGATTTAGATGGATTAAATATGGATTGAATTGCGATCCACTCATATAATATATGAATAAATATAGATTTGGTCAAATATGAATTGGGTAAAAATGATTCCAACCAACTTTATCCTAAAGCCAAAAAGTTAGAACTTCTATATACTTATCAACTTGATTTGTTTTAGCTCGTACCCCCTCCCCCTCCCCCTATCCCCCTCTAAGAAATTGATATTTATTAAAAAAAAAAATTAAAATTAAAATTTTTTCTGCCCCCCACCTCCCTAAAACATATTTGTTCAAAAAAAAAAAAATTTTAAAAAAATACACCCCCACCCTACCCCCCCCACGCCTACCTTCCCCCCCTCCCCCCCCCCCCCCAATTTTTTTTTTTCAAAAATGACATTTTTTTCAAAAAAAAAAAATAAAAACTAAAAAGAACTTTAAAAAAAAATTGCACCCCCTATCCCTCCCATCCCCCCAGACTGCCATACGCCCCTCCTCCAATCCCACCACCCTCCAAAGATTTTTTTTTTCAAAAAATAATTTTTTTCAAAAAGAAAAAAACTAAAAAATTTAAAAAAAGATTTCACCCCCTCCCCTCCTCCCACCACCATACCCCCAGCCCGTCATTCCCCCAACCCCGCCCCCAAAAGAACAATATATTTTCAAAAGGAAAAAATTAAGAAATTTAAAAATATTGCACCCCACCCTACCCTACCCCCACCACTACACCACCACCATAACCTATAGCCCCCTCCCCCCTCCCCCAAAAAATATATATTATTTTAAGAAATAATTTTTTTCAAAATAAAAAACTAAAACTTTTAAAAAAATTGCACCCCTACCTTCCTTCCTCCCTCCCAATTTTCTTTTAAATCGAATTATTTTTTTAAAAATTTAAAATAAAAATCTACTTCTCTCCCCACCCTAACCCCTCCACCCTTACCCCCCAAATTTTATATAAAAAAATTAAATATTTTTTTAAAAAAATAAAAAATATATTAGCTCTCCCCAACCATCACAGCTCACCCCACCCCTATTCTTAATTTTCTTTTTTTTTTTTTTAAAAAAAGATTAAATTTGTGTAGTGCAATTAAATTTTTTTCTTTTGGTTAATAGAGGTTTCATTAATTAAAATAAAAAAACACATAATAGTGCTGACTTGCTAGTCAGGGTTAAGTACAAAAGAGGTGGGGTGTTCCCTACTACAGAGTTTAGGTTAATCTTTATTTTCCTAATAAAATGAGTTTTGGCGATGTCTGCCCATATAGCTGTTGTGCACACAGTGGTGGAACTTCAAAAATCCTTGTCTCTAGCTCCACAGCAGACTTAGCTCATTTCTTTGTTAAAACATTAGCAATGCCATTCTGCTCCCTAAAACAGTGCTCCACTGGTGGGCTTCTGAGACTTCTTAGTCTTGACCTATATTCATCAATAATAACAATGTAATATAAGTTTCATAAATATAGTATTGGTATGACCTCTATGAAGTCAATATTGACCACAACTTGAAGGAGATAATGTTCTTCCACCAGCTTGAGGCCCTCTCTAAGGGTAAGCAATTCCATGTGGTTGTTGGTGGACCAATGGAAACTCTTAGAGAAGCCCAACACCTAACCCACAAGAGCATCTCGAATTATACCTTAAATACCTCCCTTCCCTGGGTTGCCCAGATAAGAACTGTTAGTGTTGAGCTTGTAGTAGTTATGAGGGGGAGGGTTCCAATAAACATTGATGTTAGAAAATCTTTCCTTAGGAATAGTTTTACCATCTAACTAGCTAAACTCAATGGCTTCAGTACAAGTTTGAGAGAAGGTGGTCTTAACCTTTTTCTTCTTAAAGGATTTAAAATTCCTATTCTTCCAAATTGACAATAGGCTAAAAGGAATGTTTGTATGCCAATCTAGTAGGGTGTTGATGTTCTTGTGCCTTAATTTGACCAAGTGGAGGTCCATTTATTGGGGTATAAATTTGCAATAGTAATATGGACCTCTCCAGAACTCTTAGCAAAAAGTGCATCCTAGAAATCCTGAATAATAGGACATTCGAGGAACAGGTGGATGGCATCTTCCAAGGAATGATTGAAGATGTCATAATTAGGAGTGATAGAAATACCCATATTGGAGAGGGTTACTTTGGTAGGCAATCTATTATACTGAGCCAACCATAGGAAGGTTTAGATTTTTGGAAGGCAATTAAGCTTCCAAAGCCATAGGTAGTTACCTTTCAGCTGGTTCCTAGGTCCAGTAGCAAAATTCAAGATAAGAGAATAGGCACTCTTACTAGAAAAATGGCCATTACCATTAAGACCCAAGATTAGGTGATCATTAGAATCCTGTTGTTCTGAGTGAAGGAGTTTTAGATGTCAATTAAGATACACTGGGGAGTTTAAAGGATGGTTTAGAGAAGTTCCAGTTCCTATCATTCCATACCTCAGTCACCTTGATATTTGAATGGAGTAAGCTAAGGGGACCCTGGATATGGCACCTAAGAGGTTCCAGGTTAGGAATCCATCTGTCAGACCAGAAACTAATTTTATCCCCCTTATGAACAATCCATTGGGCACCTTTAAGGAAATTGTTCAAGCCCTGGGATATGTTCCTCCAGTTCCTAAAGGAATTAGGCCTACAGAAGGGTTGTAGGTTTCCATACTTGCTCTGAAGAATCTGATTCCAAAGACTTCTATGGCTATAGAAAAATCTCCAAGCCAGTCCAGCAAGCATAGTGTCATTCTTATTCTTGGAATTTTGGAGGCCCAAACCCCCTTCTACTTTGGGGAGGGTAATGGTGTCCTAACTTACCATATGCATTCTTTTTTTCTCCAAGGTAAAACCCCAGATAAAATACCTTTGGGCTCTATCTATGAGGGAAAATATTCTGCTAGGGATGGAGATGTATTACATAATATGGGCAGGGATGCCACTGAGTAAGTCTTTGGAAATAGTGGCTCTTCTTGAGAGGTTAATAAATTTAGTATTTTACCCAGAAAGCTTATTATTAATGTTGTCAACAATGAATTACAAGTCTCTATTGTAGGGTTTTTAATAAAGGATGGGGAAACCAAGGTACTTTTTGAAGGTATCCTTAACCTGAATGGAGAGGATGTTAGCCATAAGGTCCTTATCATGAAGGGTACGTTCTTGGAGAAGATCACCTTATATTTATTGAGGTTGATCTTTTGATCAGAATGGAGGCTAAAAGAATTGAGGACCCTGCTGATTATGGAACTACTGGCTATAGTAGCTTTAAAGAAGGGAGTAAGGTTATCAGTAAGGAAAACATGGGAAAGCTTGGGACCTCTATTATTGAGGATATAGGCTTCCAGTTGATTGTATCCACCTCATGGTCAATTCTTCTAGAGATGAGCTTCATACATACAATAAAGATGTAAGGAAAAAGAGGGTCACCTTGTCTGATACCCCTGGTAGGGTCAAAGAACTCAGTTTTCCCTCTATTTATAAGAATAGAGATAGAGGATGAAGAAATATAAGACATGATAAAGGATTTAAGATTTGGAGGAAGGTTGAAGAGGTTTAGAGCTTGTCTAATGAAGGATCATTCAATCTTGTCTAAAGCCTTCTTCAAGTCAATCTTAAGAACTATGTTAGCTTGTTTACCCTATATCTTTTGAAAGTGGGAGATGACTTCTTAGACAATGATAGCATTATTTGAAGTCCTTCTATTAGGAAGGAAACTTCTTTGGCTCTGGCTAATAATTCTAGCTAGGTGAGGCTTAAGTCTCCTAGCTATAATTTTGGTGATGAGTTTGTATTGGGTATTACATAGCCCAATAGATCTGAAATTTCTCATGTTACTAGAATTTTGGAACTTAAGGATGAGGCATAGATAAATAGAATTAACCTTGGCTTCCATCTACCAAAATTGAAGGTGTTGACACAGAATTGGATGACAGCTTGGCCCATGGTGTTCGAATACTTTTCATACAAGAAGAGATGCAAACCACCCAATTTTGGAGCTTTGTAGGGCTTGAAGGATAAGATGGTTTTTTTATTTCTTTAGGAGTAGGGATACTATCTAGAAGAGCTTGGTACTCCCCCCTAATAGACCCTCTATAGAAGGGATTAACCTAGAGAGTCTGGTGGGAGTAGTAGTGCTTAGTTCTGAAGAGCTTAGTGTAGAATGAGAAGATATGGTTGTTGATAGCAGAAAGGAAGTAAATCCAGTTCCCACTATCTTCCTTGATAGTATTGATCTTATTTCTCCTTGACCTATTAAGGGTAAAGATATGAAGGAATCTGGTATTAGCATCAACCTCAGCTAACCAATTAATTCTAGACTTAAGCCTCCAAACTTCGTGCTCCTACCTAAGGATAGAGCTAAATTCCTTGGTAAGGCTTTCTTTAAGGTCTTGAAGCTAGTAGCTAGAGTGGTAGGATAAAGATCTTTGGATGCCAGACAATCTAGCTATAATCTTCTTCTTCTGGTGGAATATGTTCCCAAAGACCTTTTTATTCCAAGTTTTCACTTTGGCTTTAAAGTTCGAAATGGCTTTAGTGAGAGGATTACCCGAGATAAAGAAAACATGGACAAGGTGGATGAAGCTAGGATGAGAACACCACATAGATTCTAGCTTGAAAGTTCTAGCATGAATGCAAGGGGTGTTGTCTAAACTAACCATCATAGGGTAATAATCAAAGTAAGTTCAGAGGAGATGAGTGACAGAAGCTTCACAGAACAGGTAGATCCAAGCCTCATTGGCCAAATATCTGACCTGAATTTAAAGGATATCCCTTGCTATTTTTATACAACTTGTTAGTCCAAGTAAACCTACTACTCTTAAACCAAAGGTCAGTAAGTTTACAATGGTTAGTACAATCAGAGAAAGCAGTGGCTCTAGTGATATTTATGCTATTGCCCCTATCTTCTCTACTGCTTTAGGAACGCCATTGAAGTCACCCCCTATTAGCCATCAGTATTACTTATAAAATCAGAGAACTCAGCCAGATTGGCCCAAAGATTCCTTATAACCTCAAAACTGATACTAGTATAAATGGCACTCAAAAACCAGGAGGAAAAGGGATAGGTTACCTTAACATCCATATGGATACCTTAAGGGAGGATAGAAATATCGTGGGTACCTAGAGTAGAATTATTTCACATGATCAAAATACCTCCAGAGCTGCCAGTAGCAAGAAATTAAATCTGGCTATTAAAGCTAAGGGTCTCAGCAATAGAATCGTGGTCTCTCATTCTATTATTCAAAAGTGTAAGTATGAAAGGCTTGCGGATGTTGACCATAGACTGGAAGTTCCTCCTAAACTCCAAATCATTGGCCCCCTTAATATTCCATATTATTGAGGTCATCATAAGGGGAGGTTTTGCTGATGGGGTGACTCCAGTATCCCTTTGCCCTTGACCAGATATGAGGGATAGGGGGAGACTAGATCCTTCTTCTTCTTGGAGACAGGATTTACTTTGGATGAGTAAAAGATTCCTGAACTTGGAATGTTGATTTATAAGTCGAACTTGTTGAATTCCAGAGGAAAAAGAACTATCAGGAGTTCGCTGTTAAGGTCCTCAAATATTTGAGAGATGTGTCTTCCTAGAAGAATAACTTTTATTTTGGAACTTTTACGAATGCCAGGATTTTCTTTATTTCTCTGTTGTTCTCCCTTAGAGCCTCCATGATATTGACTCTCTCTATCATTTCCATTGATAATAAATGAGGTTGGGTCCTGAGTTTCCATTATGATAGGAAGAAGGGGGTGTTCCCTAGAGGTTTTGAAAAAATTTATTCCCTCATTTAAGAGGTCTAGCATCCTTGAAGGAAAGAAAGAAAGACTCTGACTTATTGTTTAGTTCTTTTGAGATCATGACTGGGTTGAGGGGGGTTGAATGAGTCTGACTAAAGATGCCCATCAAGGTTGTCATCTATACATTTTGGACATAATATAGCAGGCCCTAGTTCAGACCCTTAATTATTAGTTGTGCTAGATATTGGGGGTCTTCTATTAGCAGAAAGAGAGGTATCCCTTCTATCAAAAGCTTTAAGGGGATCACCAGTTGAGACAGACATATCTCCAACCAGGATATTGGGTAATGGTCTTTCTCTAGGGGCTTGGTGATGAATATAGTCAGAGCCAAGAGATTTAGACTAAAAAATTACATGAGAATAAGGTTTTGGGTTTCTATCAGCTTTGCCAGTAGGAGGAGGTAAGTTAGAAAATTGAAAACATCTTTAGAAGTGTTCGAGTGGTTGACCTTATAGCTCCCATCATTGCACTCATTTCTTTTATTAAATGCAAAACTCTTTGAAGTCACAACGGAGTGATTGATAGAAGCCAACGAAAAACTAGAGTGAACTATTGTGGTTTGGGTGCTAGAGGAAAAGTAAAAAAGAGAGGGTGAGTGAGGCTTTACTAGCTCTTTCCCCGAAGGAGTTTTTCCTAAGATGGAGTGAGTGTCATTGCTCTAAGAGGATATAACAGATCTGGGTTGCAAACCAAACTCTGGGCCTGAGGAACTAAAAAGATTCCAACCCAATTTCTGCTTGGGAACCTTTGGCCTATAACCAAAAAGCCTTTTTTTGTTATTAGATTGGGCCTTTGGCGGAGTTTTAATTTTTGGGGCTTTGGTCTTAAGCTCTAGAGGCTTTTGATGACCCGACCTAGAAAATTTAGGGTTACTATTTGCTGTAACCTTTTTCTTACCCTTGCCTGCACTGGAAAGCGGACCAGGATTGCTAGATAAAGCATACTTGAAGTTACGAGATTCAAGAAACTTACCTAAAGCTGCATTAAACATTATTACCTTGATCTTTTGGTCCAGGGAAATACCTGGCTTTTGCTGATCCTTATTCCTTTGGTTGAGAGAGACTGTGTTCCATCCTTCAATGGGATCCATCGGTGGTACTGGAAGATGTGTCTGATCAGTGTACTAAGGAGGTTGTAATTGTCCATATTGAGCCCTCGTGTGGCCCAAAATCCTATACCTCGTGCATAGAAAGCCTTCTCTTTCATAGTGAATAGGTTTTTTGTACTTGCCAATAGTCACTAAGGATCTCAGAGGTATGTTTTTTGGAATATGGACACAGATACCGGTATATGTACTTCGTAATGTAGTCAACGTACAAGAGTCTACCTTTAATAGCTCCCAATTTTTTTACCCACTCTTTGTAATACCATAGCATCATATAATTCATTAGGTATTTGGGGTATCTAACCCAGATCGTTGTGGATTCTATTTGCAACTCCTGGGAAAAAAAATTTTCTTCCCAAATTTGTACTAAAAGGTATGCCCCTGGAAAAAACCATGGTCTATCTAAGATGACCGTCTTCTGCGATACTTTATTAGAGAATTTGAATATGAAGTAATCCAGTCCTAGGTTGATAAAGGAGAAGTTCTCCTGCATTTTCTAGAAATCTATTAGTTTCTTTTTCAGGTATTGTTGATTGAGTTTCCATCCTACCAGTTTAATTATTACTGAAAATTTCCATGGCGCATATAGTCTATATCTATCCTCTTGAGAGAGTTGAATTGCCTCCTGATGAGTATTTGATAATTCCTTTAGCATACTAGTTGAGGATTGAAGATCACAGATCAGGAACTTTGACTATATCAGTGAAAAGGGTTCATATGGGGGAATCAATTGCAATGTGGGCATATATTAAATCGAGTGGTTCCGATGGAGAGAGATGTGGAGATAGAGGTCAGGTTATTTTTGGGAGGTTGCAATAATTAGGGAGTAGAAGGAGGGAGTAGGTATTTCTCACTCCTCACTCAGTGTAATTAGAAATTTTAAGCATATGTTGGTAATCTCTATGTTTTAATGGGTACCCACTTTATCCATGTTTGTATGAGCTTTCAAAATGAGTTAAGAGTCCATTTTTACCCAGTTAAAATAAGAGTGATCCAACTCCATAAATATGGGTTAAATGGACTCCTTTTACTATATGGGATTGATGGAATGTCAAAGGGTTGCACCACACTATGAGGCACTTAGTCCCTTAGAATCAGTCACAGGCAATAAAACAGTAACTCACTTGATACAAGAACAAACTACTAAAAATGAAAATGGACACTAAAGACACAAAAATCAGCAACCACAAGTAAAGGAAAATAACACATAGAAAGGAGATAAAGAAGAAGATTGCATAAATGTAAAGATAGGTAATGAGACCCTTTCTATCACTAATGATTAGCACAAGAATGTGTCTCAAATATTCAAACACACCTCACCAATGGTAGTTCAAACCTCACTCTTAGGTGGACCAAAGGAATTCACACTCCTGAATCACACCTTTCTTGCTAATTGATCAACACAAGTGAAATCCATCAAATGTATTAATCTCTCAAGATTGGATATCTTTTACAAGACCTATACTAAGATGGCTTTTCCAAGCCCTACACTAAGGAAAGAAACTACACTAAGAGTAATACTCAATTTCAATTCATCAAAGTCTAATGAAAAATGGAAGCTAAAGATCTATTTATACTATTACAAGAAAATTTCTAAACTACCTTTAATGAAGGGTGCTCCTTTGAAGTGTAAAAAGAGAGTCTCAAAAGACCATAATATCCCTAAGTTGAGGTGATTTTGGAGTGTATTCAAGGATGCCTTTGAGTGTATTCAAATCTCTTCTTAATGTTTTAGCAAATACATTCCCTTGGTGGAAGGCACCATGCTCTCATAAGCTCCCATTTGCATGAATAAGGCTTGAAAAGGCTCCAAAAGGTCTTCAATCCAAAACTTGAACCTTTAACAATACCTTGTACTCTTTTGTGATCTTTATTCTTGTATAATCCTCTTCATATTGAAAGGAATTTTTCCTCAAATTCACATCTACTAATACCAAAGAGAGAGAAAAAACAAGCGCACAATCCTCATGGTAAAAGGGTTAGCATTAGTACCACAAGTTAGGTAATCATGCCAAGGGGTACACTTTTGGGATACAACCAACTATCCTTTATTATGATCATGAAACACCTAACACAAGTATCACAAAGGACACGGCTAAGGCAAACATTAAGAGATAAGGAAACTACAAAGGTCCACAAAAGCCTTATAGCATTGTAACTCCAAGTGGACCAATCAAGAAATATCATACCCCTACATAACATAAATCCAAAACTAGCACGGATATCATCATACAAGTGTAAAGAAATCATCCAAGGTGCTATCATCTATAAGAATACCAATAGATTTAAAAGACTTAGCAAATAAGGATGGAATCAAGTCATTTAAACTCATACGACTATTTCCTTTCAAATGAAACATAAACTTGGCATCCACAAGTTGAGATTCAAGCAACTTAATCACAAGTGTATCAAAAAAGGATGCACATGTATAAGCAATACCCCAAAGAGGAAATGACAAATTTTTCTTTGGGTCCTCAATCATGAAACCACCTTTGAGAAAGGGGTCTCTCATCACAACCAAGTCATAAACAAAGGTATCAGAAGAATGGAGTTCATCTAAAGTGTTTTCAAGAGGGAACTCTCTTCTTGACCTACAAGTACCGATACCTTAGTCAAGAATGGAATATCTCAAGGGTGAGATCTCTTGACTCTTTTTATTACTCCCTTTTTTAGTAAGCACTTAACATTGTTGGAAATTCCTCCCATGCATAACTTGGATCTATCAAGTGCGTTGTAAATCCCCAAGAAAGACTTTCCATAGCAGGGAAGGATTCTAACATCCATAATCAACCTATACTTGTAGTCTTGACTAAGCACTAAGTTGGTTGTGTTGAAATTTCCACAACCCAACAAATCACCGGGGTAAAATGGAAGAAGTAACCAAGGGCTTAAGTCTCGACCACTTTCATTTTCCCTTACAGTTCCATCCACAAAGTTAAGCATACCCTCTCTATCACTATTGAAAATATCATGAGAGCAAAGAGGTTTGAGAGAGGTGTCACACAAGTCAACTTCAACTTTGGTGTCCTTATGCACATACTCACTAGTTTCAAGCTCATCATAGGAAATACATAAAGAAGAAACATACGGAATACCTAAACAAATACCATCTTCTCTTTCGAGAGTGTAGCGTACAAACATATTCAAACCATAATGGGCATCAAAGGGATTATAATCAAAATTTGTACAAGTACAATAATAATTCGGGTCTTCTAAAGATTCTAGCTAATCAAGTTTAACTCTACTCGATTGATCATTTTGCACACCCTCACTAGTTGTTGGCAACTTACATACTAACATAGACTTACCTTGGTTTTCACAAGGGTCAACTAGTGTGTGAAGAATATTGTCATTTGGTAATGGAACCTTATTCAAGTTATAAGTACTATAACTAGATGGACACAAATCATTCTTATGAAAAGAATTTATTTTGTCATCTAAAGGATCAACT
Source organism: Capsicum annuum (assembly GCF_002878395.1). NCBI lineage: Eukaryota > Viridiplantae > Streptophyta > Magnoliopsida > Solanales > Solanaceae > Capsicum > Capsicum annuum. The sequence goes on from NC_061118.1 coordinate 45,950,966, forward strand.
AGTGCTTGAGTACTTACAACAAGGGTTTGGTATTTATGCAAACTATCAACACCAAGAGTACCACAAAATAAATATTTATACACTTCTTCACTAAGAAAATCCAAAACTACACAACTTTGGCCACTACTAGCCACATCACAACAATGCAAGTTTCTAGGAGTGTAGAAGATAGCTTTGTTACCTTGTAGATCAGGGGAAGTGTGTTCTTCACTTGGTTTTGCATCATGGCAGCCCTTATGCTCCACTTCACAATGGAATATGTCAAGATATCCCCTTGTATCCATTTCTTCATCAATTGTTCTAAGATTGGAACTTTCGGCCAAGGGTTTCATTAACTTATCAACCATGTGTGTTTGTGGAACTCCTTTTGGATTCTTTTTTGAGAACATATATTATTGAACCTGTACATAAGAAGAATAAATTCTAGGCAAAGTTCTAGCATTTCGGTTAGTGAATATCAAGGATCATTTGGGGACAAGATCCATAATCAAAGTTGCTTCTCCCTTTCCAATCTCATAAGTCCTGGCTTTCCTTTCTTTTTCCCCTATTTCTTTACATTCTTCTTGTACTTCTCCATCCACTCTCTCTCCATATTGAGGCTTGGCCTTATTTTTCTTGGACCTTAACTCTCCTTTGTCTTCTACTTGGATGGAGGGACCTCGTTTTAGTATAGTTTAGAGAGGAGGCATCAGTTTTGGTTGAGAATGGATTTGGGTTGGTGGCTTTGGATGGGGAAGCGTAGAATCTTTGGTTTTGAGGGATTTGAACTTTTGGGGGTTTTGGTAGACATATTCTATCAAGCCCCGCTTTTATTTTAATCATGTAACCCCTCACTAATCCCACATAACCCTTCATATCTCCTATAAGTCCCTTTATTGCTCCCAAATTCGAACCCATTCTTGCCATCTTTTGATTTATGGCCTCAAGTTGAGCCATGATGAGTCCACCAATGCCATTACCAATGGATTGTACACTTGACCCCGTGGGTTCCATAAGTAAGTACCTAACAAACAATCAAAACCTATGAAATGAACAAACACGTTAGTTCAGTAATCCTCACCATACTCACACTCGGATCTTACCTCACACTTGGTCTCACAAATGTTTAATACTTGGCAATATTTGACAAGTTAATTGAGTGGTGAATATGCTTTAGGACGGAATCATTTTTTTTTATATGACTCAAATAAAATGATTCACGGACTTGAACCAACAAGCACTATAAATTAAAAACTAGAAAAGCACACAAAAATCAAGGACACGAACAAACGGACTCAAAACTAATTATCAATCTAGCAGGTACTTACTAGCTTGCTAATTAGTGATAGAGTTTAACACACACGAAACTAGAATAAAAATTAGAATCTAAGAAATCTAATTTTAGGACTCAATTTGGTTGTTCATAAAGTGATGACATGGCAGCTTGTGGTTGGACGTCACTTTTCAAAATTTTTAATTTTAAATCTCTTATTTCGGCCCAACACTCCTTTAAGTAAGAAGAATTTTGGTTTTAGGGTGGGGGGAATGAAGGTTTGAATCCTTTTTGGAGCTTTAAATGAATTAAAAATGGATTGGTCCCCTCAAGTGTACTTTTAATTGTACTTGCTTGTCCCCTTGTCCCCTCTTCCTTTTTAGAAGACTTAGAATATGCTAGGGAATATTCTTGTACAAACACTTAGTACACTCTCTTTCTTCTTCCATTTTAGATCAAACAAGATACTTGAATATTCTTCTTCAACAAGATTTGAAGATGGTGGATGAACAAGATGAATATTTAGAGTTGACCAAGGTTTGACCACTAGGCAAATGAACCCTAACTTCAATTTTTCTTTTAGATCTAGGTTCCTTGGGTCAAGGCTAGCTCAAATAATACAAAATCAGCCACAAACATGCCACAAAATGATATGCACCACAAGATCCCACCTCAAAAGGCTTCAAACAAGGCCCAACAATGGTGGATCTAGCTCAAATTCAACCAAACTTTGCTCTAAACTTAGATATAGACACTTTAAGTGCTATAGAACAAGAATATAACACTTGAGACCTTCAAAAAACAATAAAAACTTATAGATCTAACTTGGAAATTTCGGATCTACAATAAGCAAAGCAAGATCTATCTCTTTTTGGGATTTTTCTTTGGATTTTGACTCTTTTTGTAGGGATTTTCTTGATAAAGACACTAAAACCAAGACTTAGGGTTGTAGGAACAACCCTAAACAAGGCTTTGATACCAAATGATACAAGAACAAACTACTAAAAATGAAAATGGACACTAAAGACACAAAAATCAGCAACCACAAGTAAAGGCAAACAACACATAGAAAGGAGATGAAGAAGAAGATTGCATAAATGTAAAGATAGGTAATGAGGCCCTTACTATCACCAGTGATTAGCACAAGAATGTATTTCAAACATTCAAACATACCTCACCAATGGTAGTTCAAACCTCACTTTTAGGTGGACTAAAGGAATTCATACTCCTTAATCACACCTTTCTTGCCAATTGATAAACACAAGTGAAATCCATCAAATGTATTAATCTCTCAAGTTTGGATGTCTTTTCCAAGACCTACACTAAGATGAATTTTCCAAGCCCTACACTAAGGAAAGAAACTACACTAAGAGTAATACTTAATTTCAATTCATCAAAGTCTAATGAATAATGGAAGCTAAAGATCTATTTATACTATTACAAGAAAATATCTCAAATACCTTTAATGAAGGGTGCTCCTTTGGAGTGTAAAAAGGAAGTGTCAAAAGACCATAATATCCCTATGTTGAGGAGTTTTTAGAGTGTATTCAAGGCTTCCTTGGAGTGTATTCAAAGCTCTTCTTCACGTTTTAGCAAATACATTCCCTTGGTTGAAGGCATCATGCTCTCATAAGCTCCTATTTGCATGAACAAGGCTTGAAAAGTCTCTAAAAGGTCTTCGATCTGAAACTTGAACCTTTGACAATACCTTGTACTCTTTCGTGCTCTTCATTCTTGTATCAGCACTGGAAAACAAAAACTTTGCAGGAAAGTAAAGAACACAAATTTAGCATGGAAACCTCCTCTATCAAGGGAGGAAGAACCATGGCTTGCCATCACAAGCACTCAAAAATAACGTATAATCAGATTCTTGAATATAGATTCCAATGAAACTAACTCTAGGCTCTACCATTTTGCAATAACTTTATTACAAATCTATCTTGACAACTCTACCAAGAACACACCTTAATATATATTAACTCTAACTAGTATTGAACTCAGGTAACTCTACCTAAGCACTCTTGTAAAACCCCATATTCAAGTATGTGTATTGGCTTATTCAAGTACGTGTATTGGTCTTATTTATATGGAATTAATTTTTTTATTTTATTTATACCCGGAATTTGCCCGTCGATGGTTCCATGCGAAGGTTATTGAATAAGCTTTCCAACGATATAAAGATTTCCAAAAACGAATAGGTTTTGGATATAACTGAGCACGTTTGAAACTATAAAATGGTGGCCGGGATATTTGGGAATAGTAAATGTGCAGGAAAATTTCCTGCACACAAACTACTGAGGCCAGCCGAATTTTTGAGTCAACTTTGAATGATCATAACTCCCTTAATATAATAAACTGGGAGAGCTGCGACCTATGAAAAGAAATATCTTTGAGTATTATTTCCGATACAATTGGTTTTATCCAAATCCAACATCTGAGTAAGGAGTTATACTCGTTTTACTTCCGCCTATAAAAACAGATTTTTAGGGTCAACTTCAAATGACCATAACTCCTTGTACAGGACGAACTGGGTGGCCTACTTTATATGAAATGATAGCCCTTTGAACTATCCTTCCAGCGATACCAATTTCACCCAAATCCAATATCAGAGAAAAGAGTTATGGTCGATCTAATTTAGCTTATCAAAAAAGGCCACCAAAGGACAGATTTGACATTATTGAAATTTTAAAGGCATTTTGGTCATTTCCTATTATATTATGGATGGGAATATGTGTATATATACATGTATATGAGTTAAAAAACTCATTTTCATCATCAATCATTGAGGAAGAACAAACCCTAGCCAAATTTGACTTATAAATTACTTTTGATTCAATCGTAGAAATTCCAAAGTAATCCGATAACTGGGTTTGTCATCTCGAGAGCTTCGAATGGCATGTATTATTTTGCAAATAGGATTTCATAATCAAGAGGTGAATTCTAAGGTATGGATATTGTTTGCCTTTGTTCTTTTCCATATGTATATGTGTGAAAGAGGATTATATGCATTGGTTGTTATTGAAAGGTGATGGAAATAGGGTTATGGACTATTTTGCATGGTTTGGTTGTATTGAATTATGGAAGGTAGATATGGTAATTGAGTTATGAAAGTTGGATATGGTAATTAAGTTATGGAAGGTAGATATGGTGATATACTATTGAATTGATGATTATTTATGTCTATGGCTCAATTTGGTTTAATGGATTGGTTGGAAGGATAAATGAATCCAAACTTGATATTGGAGGATGTTGTATGAATATCCATGGCATGTGAATGTAATTGGAGTATAAGAGTGTTAAAGTGACACCATTTATGGTGTAACTAAGGCTTACTACTTAACCACTAGTTTGGTGAATTCAAATAATTGAATTGTGACGTTTGGTTGCTAATACTAGATTGCTATATATGTTCATTGTAGATAAGTAATCCTAAAAGACGGGAAGTCCATTTGGGACTAATATTAAAGTATGACAATTAGGTATATAAAGCATACTCTATACCATATCTTTGGCATGAAAGTGAACAATTGTTCTATTAAGAAAGTTTCCAAAGTTATTCAGTAACATGTGATCCATAATGGTTTTGTATAATGTCCTACGTTACCAATGAACTTGTTTCCACCCTACAAGATATCAAGACATTCCAATACTTACTTGTTTTCCAAATATTACATGTTTATTGCACTAATGAATGTCAGAAGGTATTCGGTTACTCAAATAATATTCATATGCTATTAATGACTCCAAAACATTTCATTGATATACCAATAAGTTCCTACTTCATTGTTATGACATTGATGACTCTAAAATACTTCATTGATGGGCCAATGAGTTCTTACTTCATTGTTATTGCATTGATGGTCTATTTATATGTCTCTTATTGATGTATCATTGTTTCAAAGTATCAAAAATGCGGTGGCAATCGAAATAACAATCTCAAAGATTAATTGAACTAAGTAATTGAAGTTCTCTCTTATCGGGTGGTATCCTAGGGGCATAAGCCTATTATGGGTCGATCCCTATTTATGTGTTTATGGGTGATATCCCAGGGGCATAAGCCTATCATGGGTCGATCCCAGTTGATATGTACTGGAGGCAACCTAATGTTCACAGTACAGTATAGTAATGATTACAAAGATGATAAGAACAAAAGTAAAGTGATTGAATAAATACAATGTACAGGTTGTCACAATTTCTAGTAAGTGTGGTCTACTCCTATTACGATCTATTCACTTGTTTCTGATTTCTATTGATCTCCTATATCCTATGTGATTATCTATAGCTTTACATACTCAGTACATATTTCGTACTGACGTTCCCCATGGGGGACCTGTATTTCATGCTGTAGGCACAGGTACCTCAGCTCATACACTGCACAAGTAGGAGCCAGGATATCCAGCTACTTTTGGTGAGCTCCAATTTGCTTCGGGGCTTTCCGTGTCATATCCAGTCACTTTTGGTATTGTATAGAAGTTAGTTATATGGCGGGTTGTATCCCGACCTTAGTGAAACTCTGCGTATTGTCTAGAGGCTTTGTAAACCTAATGTACAGTCAAGGTGGTGTTTTGTTAATAGACGTGATGGCTCCAATGGCTAAGTATTGTATATACATATATATGTGTGCTTGATCTTATACAAGTGATTATTTTCTTTTATATGCGACATGATGCTGTCCGAATTTCGAGTTGTCATAGAGGTATGCATAGGAAGTATAAGGTTATGAGCTGGTTCTCCCGGGCCTCATCGGTTATGGGTGCCAGTCCACCTCAATAGGATTTGAGGTGTGACAATAGTGGTATCAGAGAAGTTCATCCTAGTGAGTCTACAAAGCCGTGTCTACGTAGAGTCTTATTTATCGGTGTGTCGTGCACCGCATCTATAAACAGGAGGCTATGGACATTTAGGAATTATTTCTTTTTCTTCATGTCTTAGATCGTGCGATAGAGCCTATATTGTATATAAAGTCATAGTTGACCACTGAATCCATTTGTTTCTCTTATTCTAGTAGTGATGCCGGTTATTAGAAGCAAGAATACCGGTAAACAAGTAGATGTGGCTGCTAGAGAGGGGACTAGTAAGTCACCCATTATACCAGCTAATCAAAGTGAGGCTCCAGCTGAGCATGTATCAGAAACTTCTTCCACTTCGGAAGAAATAAGGGGGAAGAGAACTATATCCCTAGAGCCACCTATTAATGCTGCTGATCAAGATCTTAGAAATGCAGTGCAACTTTTGACTCATATAGTTGCTGGGCAATCTCAAGGGCAAGCCATTCCTACCACAGGTCCTAGTAGTACAGATAGGGTGGCTAGCCTTCAAATACAGGATTTTATTAAGATGGATCCTCCCACTTTTACTGGATCAGATCTTAACTAGGACCCACAGGACTTTATTGATCAAATTTAAAGGGCCTTAGATGTTATACATATAACGGGTAGAGAGACAGTAGAGTTAGCGGCGTATAGATTCAAAGGGGAGGCTATATATTGGTACGAGGACTGAAAACGATCTAGGGGTATTGATGCACCCCCAGCTACTTGGAAAGAGTTCAAAAAGTCATTTCTTTATCATTATCTTCTATTCGAGATTCGTCAGGCCCATGCAGATCAGTTTTTAAATCTTCATTAGGGGAATATGAACGTGAGGGAGTACAGTCTCTGATTTAATTCCTTGTAGCTACTATGGATGACAGAGTTCATCAATATATGGATAGGCTGGATCCATATCTGGTTAGAGATTGTACTATTGCCGCTTTGAACAAAGATATGGACATAGCGAGAATCCAAGCTTTTGCACAAAAAATGGAAGATCAGAGGCAGAGGAGAAGAACACAGGAATTAGAAAGAGGATATTCCAAGAGGGCCAGATCTACAGGGCAGTTCATGACATCCCAAGGAGGGTTCAGACCACAGTTTTCTGCTAGACCACCTAGGCCATTATCTTATTATTATGCAGCTAGTGCCCCACCACAGTTTCAAGGGTCCAGAGGAAATTAATTTGGGCACATAAGTGAGAGTTAGAGTTCGTGGATAGTGGGGTACCAAGGGCAAGGGAATATGAGCCAATCGAGACCTCCTCGAGAGCTATCCAATAAATGTGGAAGGTATCATTTGGGCACATGTCAGCTGGGAACCAATGTTTGCTTTTGGTGTGGTATGTCAGGGCATATGATGAGAGAATGCCCATGAAGAGGCATAGGGGGTATGGCATGACCTACGGGGTCATTTGTTGCATCATCATCATCGATGCCTTATTCAGGAAGGGGTGCACAACCAATGGGTCGTGTTAGAGGTGATAGAGGAGCCACGAGTTCTAGCGGGGCTCAAAATCGTACGTATGTTCTAATGGATCGGTAGAATTTAGAGGCTTCCCCAGATGTGGTTATGGGTATGTTGTCTATCTTTTTATTCGATGTATATGCCTTAATTAATCCCGGTTCTACATTATCTTATGTTACTCCATTGGTTGTTGGAAAGTTCGAAAGAATACCCGAACTATTAGTTAAACCATTTGAAGTGTCCACACCGGTTGGGTAATATATTATAGCTACAAGGATTTACCGAAACTGCATAGTAACTATTTGTGGTCGTGATACGATGGCTAATCTCGTGGAGTTAGAAATGGTAGATTTTGATGTTATAATGGATATGGACTGGTTGGCATCTTGTTATGCCATAATTGATTGCTGGACGAAAAAGGTATATTTCCATTTTCCAAATGAATTAGTCCTTGAATGGAAACGTGAAATTGGCGCTCCAAGAGGTAGATTTATTTCTTATTTTAAGGAAAGAAGAATGATTTCCAAGGGATACATATATTATTTAGTTAGAGTAAGGGATACAGAAGCGGAGCCACTAACTTTTCACGCTGTTCCGGTGGTAAATGAATTTTCTGATGTATTTCCTGAAGATCTTCCAGGTTTGCCTCCTGAACAAGAAGTAGAGTTTGGTATTGATGTAATACTAGGAACCCAACCAATCTTCATTCCTCCGTATAGAATAGACCCAACAGAATTACGAGAATTTAAAGAGCAATTGAAAGATTTGCTAGAGAAGGGATTCATAAGGCCGAGTATGTCCCCCTGGGGAGCACCAATGTTATTTGTGCAAAAAAAAGATGGCTCACTGAGGATGTGTATTGATTATCGGCAATTGAATAAAGTGACTATTAAGAATAAATATCCTCTCCCAAGAATTGATGATTTATTTGATCAGTTACAGGGTGCCAAGTGCTTTTCTAAGATTGATTTGAGGTCAGGTTACCACCAAGTGAGGGTCAAAGAGAAGGATATACCCAAGACAGCTTTCCAAACACGGTATGGTCATTATGAGTTTCTAGTTATGTCATTTAGGCTAACAAATGCACCCACAGTTTTTATGGATTTGATGAATAGGGTGTTTAAGCCATTCCTGGATGTATTTGTGATAGTTTTTATAGATGATATTCTAGTTTAATCTAGATCAGAAGAGGACCATGCCAATCACTTACGACAGGCATTGCAAACTCTTCGTGATTGTAAGCTTTATGCAAAGTTCTCTAAATGTGAGTTTTGGTTAGAGTTGGTGGCATTTTTGAGTCATATTGTATCTAGTGAAGGGATAAAGGTTGATGCTCAAAAGATAAAAGTTGTGAAGAATTGGCCAAGGCCCACAACACCTATGGAGATTCATAGTTTTCTCGGGTTGGTCGGTTATTATAGAAGGTTTGTTGAAGGCTTTTCTTCCATTTTAGCACCCTTAACAAAGCTAACCCATAAAGCATCTAAATTTCAATGGAATGATGCCTGTGAGAAGAGTTTTTAAGATTTAAAGGACAAGTTGGTTTCTATACCCGTGTTGGTACTTCTAGAAGGCACCGAAGGGTATACAGTGTATTGTGATGCTTCCAAAATTGATTTAGGATATGTATTGATGCAGTATGGTAAGGTAATAGCATATGCTTCTAGACAATTGCGGCCATATGAGAATAATTATCCTACACACGATATTGAGTTGGCAGTAGTTATTTTTGCTTTAAAGATATGGCGCCACTACTTATATGGGGTTCATGTTGATATATATACTGACCATAAGAGCTTGCAATGTATTTTTAATCAGAAGGATCTAAATTTAAGGCAACGGAGATGGCTTGAACTATTAAAGGACTACAATGTTGATATCTTGTACCATCCAGGGAAAGAAAATGTGGTAGCTGATGCGTTAAGTCGTAAGGCTATGATGGCGCCTATAGAAAGGCAAAGAAATACAAGGGATGATTAAAGATTTTCGCCAGTTAGCCAATTTGGGAGTTCTCCTTCTTGAAACTCCGGATAAAGAGCTTATCGTACATAATGCTGCGGAATTTTCATTAGTAGCTGAAGTGAAAGAGAAGTAATATGCAGATTCTATTTTATTACAGCTTAAGGAGAACATTCAGAGTTGTGCGACCAAGGCATTTGAGCTTACGCGAGAAGGAGTACATCAGTGCCAAAACCGATTGTGTGTGCCGGATGTAGACGAGCTAAGAAAGAAGATTATGATAGAGGCACATTTTTCAAGGTATTCTATTCATCCAGGATCAACCAAAATATATCAAGATTTGAAAGATATGTATTGGTGGAATGACATGAAGAAGAGCATTGCAGAATTTATAGCTGAATGTCCAAATTGTCAAAGAGTTAAAGTTGAGCACCAAAAACCCGGAGGTTATATGCAATGCATTGATCTTCCAAGCTGAAAGTGGGACATGATCAACATGGATTTCATTATTGATTTGCCTCATACATCCTGAAAGTTTGATTCTATATGGGTGATTGTTGATAGGCTTACCAAATCCACACATTTCCTACTAGTTAGGACCACTTACACCGTTGAAGAGTATGTGAAGCTGTACATTAAAGAGATAGTCCAATTACATGGAGTGCCAAGCTCTATTATATTAGATCGGGGAACCCAATTACATGTTTCTTCATAGACCACCTCAGAGGTGGTTCATCCTCATCCTTCTCATTTGGAGGAAGCAAAATCTCTCTATCCTTAGTTACATCATGCTTTTTACCTATTGTTTGATCTTTAGAAATAACTAAGCTTCCTTAGGATTATATGCAAGCAACAATAAATTTTTAGCTACCTAATTTTCACTATTGGAAAGATCAGATGTCTTTGTTGGTATTTTTTCATCACATAGTTGGGCAAAGATGGGGTTTGACTCAAAGGAATTAAGGGAACCATGTACTTTTAAGGTTTCTGAGAGTGTTGTTTTTTTGGTTTGTCAAAATAAATAGGGATTTGAGAGTCTTCAAATAATTTAAGTTCTTTTGAGGAACAAGGAATTTTGAATTAAGAGATTTATTGTTCAATTCGTGACCTGAAATCTTGATTTAAATACTCTACCAAGGTTGACCGATCAAAATTTTTGATAGTTAAGAAAGTTTTGAAGGGATAGGCATTCCTTTGTTGGATATATCTAACAATGTTCATTCTAGCTCTAATCCAACTTTGACAGTTTTTCTTTATGTGCCCATCTCTTCCATAATGATTGCATAGAGGTTTTTGGACTTTATTTCTAACATCTTGAAAAACCTTGCCTTGAGACCCAAGTGATTGGGTTTTGCACTGATATCCAAGACCTTTACCATTATTTACTCCTTGGCTAGTTAAATTAGAAAAGATCTGTAAGGATGTGGTCCATTGTAGAGATTTATTAAGTTTATCTTTTAAACGAACTAGGTCCCTTTCTAACTCTTCATTATTATGGAGTCCAGTCATGAGATGCTTTTGAGAATCCCTCAATTTTTCTTCAAACACAATCTAATGCCTTGAAGATTCTTTCTTCCCTTTGTCATCAGTATCATTTACTTTCTTTAGTTGACTCACCAAACTCAGATTTTAAGATTTCCACTTATTAACTTACTTCTCTGTTTCAGATTTTTGGAGAGTTAAAGCAATTAATTTAAGCTCCTGATTCTCTACTTTCTCTACTAGAACATTTTTCTTCCATCTATTATTAGTATCATTCACTTTCTTCAGTTGACTCACTATACTGAGATTTTCAAATTTTAACTTAGTAACTTGTTCCTCGATTTTAGATATCTGGAGAGTTAAAGAAATTAATTTAAGTTCCTAATTCTCTACCTTCTCTTCTAAAGCATTTTTCTCAGCAGTCAGTTCATACATAGAATCAATAAACACATTAGCAAGCTTTATATCTTTCTAGCAGAGTAGTTTTCTAAGTTTTCTTTAATGTCAGAATGAGTTACATGATTTTCTTCTTTATCTTCAGTGTTTTCCATGAGAGTAAAAGTCACTTTCTCATCCTCTACTACCAGTATGGAAACATCTTCATGCTTTCCATATTCCTTAGATTCACTGGAAGAGTCCCCCCAGACAGTTAAAGTTTGCTTAACTACAAAATCAGCTGCATCTTTTCTTCTTGATTTTATAAGGACCTAGTCCTTGTTCTTTCCTTTGTCACCTCCAGTATTGAGATATACTTGATAGTCCATTTTGTTCATTGGACAGTCCTTAATGAAATGCTCAGGACTTCCACATTTGTGACAGACCTCTACAGTGCCTCTCTTTATGCTTCTACTTTTTTATTTTTGAAACTGACCACTTTTCTTCATTTCTCTAAAAATTTTTTTTGCCAAATAGGAAACATTTTTTTCTTCTTCACTTGAATCAGACTTTGTAGCCTTTAAAGCCAGAGATTTTTCTATTTTTACTTCCTTCTTCTCTTGTCTTGTTGCTTCTTGAGTTCATGTGTATTTAGATTACCAATAAGTGCATCCATAGTGAGAGTTTTGAGGTTCCTTGCCTCAGCTATAGCATCCACTTTGCTTTCCCAGTATTTAGGAAGAACCCTTAGAATTTTTCTCACCACTTTGCATAAAAGAATTACTTCTCCGAAGTAGTGGAACTCATTGGTGACTGAAATAAATCTTGTATGCATCTTTTGGATAGTTTCTCCTTCTTTTATAGTGAAGGTTTCATACTGAGTAGTCAGTATATCAAATTTTGAATCCTTCATATCAGTGGTTCCTTCATGAACAGTCTTCAAGCAATCCTAAATTTCATTTGTATTTTCACAGGCAAAAATTCTGTTGTATTCATCAGGCCCTATGTTACAAACTAGCAGTTTCTTGGCCTTATAATTCTTCTCAACTTTCCTTCTATCTTCATCATCATACTCTCTTTTGCTTTTAATAACCATTCTAGTTATATCTCCTTCTTTGACCTCTCTAACTGACACATTAAGACAATCCAGTATTATATCCTTCAGCACACAATCCTTATCCATAATATAGTCATACATCCTTGTCTTTCGCCACCGATAGAACTGACCATTAAATCTAGGTGGTCTAGTGGTAGATTCCCCTTCTTTCAGATTAGGTAGAGTAGCTATGATAACCAAGTCAATCTAGGTGTTAACCTTTTAGAGTGTTCTGGCTCTGATACCAATTGATGTAACGTAAGGGGGTTGCACCACATTATGAGGGACCTGATCCCTTAGAGTCAATCACATGCAATAAAACAGTGAACCACTAGAAAACTAAAACTTTGCAGGAAAGTAAAGAACACAAAGATTTAACATAGAAACCTCCTTTCTTAAGGGAGGAAAAACCATGAGTGCCCTCATAAGCACTCAATGATCCACTATAATCAAACTCTAGATTACAGACTCCAATGAACCTAAATCTAGGTTCCACCAGTTTACAATAACTCTATTACAAACCTAGCTTGATAAATTTGCCAAGAACACAACTCAATACTGATTAACTTTAACCAATATTGAACTCAGGTAACTCTACCTAAGCACTTTCAAGAACACAAAGAAGGTATTACACTTATAACATGAGTAATTTAGATACAGACTATTACCTGACTTAAGAACACTCACTCTGTAAGTACATAAAGAAATTAAGAACTTGAGAAATATTACAAAGTTGAGTTTCGCCTCTCTCTCCCTTTTAATTTCTGATCTTACAAAAACTCACCAATCTAGAAGCATTATTTTCCTCTTATTATGGAATAATAATTAGTGTAGAAATCTAATTGGGCTAGGTTTCCTAAAAGGTACAAGCTCACCTACGTAGTTTATTTCACTAGAAGAAAAAACTGCGCAAGCTAGCGACAGATGTACTGATACATGAAAACCCAGGGACCTAATCCCTTGTTGTTAGTTGCTCACAATCAAGATAAGATATATAGAAATTCGAAGACCCAGAAACCTAGTTCCTTATTGTCAGCTAATTATCATCAAAACAAGATATAGCAAGGCTGAAATTGCCATCCCTACACACACATGATCAATCTTAATATATTGATTAATTGCACCCCTCTCTTTACTAATCATATCTTATTTTTGCTTACTTCTCAAGATTGAATTTTTCCTTTTTTCATAACTATAACGGGTCTTGAATAAAGTGTCAATCTATTTAATGTTAAAAGCTTGAAATATATTCCTATCCTATATGCTACTTGACCTAATAGTGACCTTGATAAAGTTTCATCCGACATAAATCAATAAATTAGCAATACGATCAAATCCTATATAAATAAGGAATGAAACATCCAGAAGTTAGGCTAATTGTGTTAACTTTTACTATGACCCTAAATTCACCTTAGTTCACATTAGTCAAACAAAATCAAACTCTTTTAGTTAGTAACTAATTCTATTACCCAATTTCAAATAAATTATTTCTAAACAGTCCGGCAATCAACTTATTTGCTCTAATTTTAACTTATACTCATTTCCTTTATAGTATCAAACATGGATCAAGTAAATTAACTATAACTCACTGTAACGCGTAAAATAAAATCCACTATTTCAAAATATAAACGAGAAAAAAATCATGACTTTAAGGATTCTTATGAACTCAAAGAATGAAATAGTGAGTAAGAACTAGAAAAATAACGAGAATATCCAAACATTAACTGGAAATAAAACTTTGATTCTTATAAAATATTGAAATAGAAAAGTAATAACGAAAGAAAAGCTTCAAATTCTTTTGATTAACAATGAAAAGCAATGTACAATTTACTGATTTTCAAAGTTAACAATAGCTAACTTTCAAGAGCCATGAATTCGAAACCGCCAACATAACCCATAACTCTCAACTTGATTTCTATCATTCCCACTCTGTCTCTTTTGTTTTCTCTCCAAGTATTTTTGTTGTTGTTGTTGTTTGTGTCTTTATGTATTTTTCTTGCTTTTGTTTTTCTATTCCTGTGAGGTATAAGTATTGTTATCTATTTGTTGTATATATAAGATAGTGTGCAATTATATTTGCTGAAAAATGTTGGTTGCTAGTAGTATTAGGCTTGCATGGTTTTTGGTATAGGAACGTGAAGGAGTTTTTTTGTGGAGAGGATATTCTTTTTGTATGTGTGTGTGTGGGTCCGCGGTAATGTAAGGGGGTGGTAGTTATATAGGGATGTAGAGGTTGTAGTTGAGGGAGTTAGAATGTGGGTGGTTAAGAGATTAGTGGGGAGGTTGGGGGAGCTTAGGATAGAGTGGGTAGGTTAGGAGAAATTTAGGATAAGATTGTATTTTTATTTTTTTATTTTTTAAATTAAAGATATAAATAAAATATAATGATAAAATATTAGCTAATTCTTTTGAACTAATAAAAAAATATAGGAAAGTTAAATAGCTAGACCTAGAAATATGATTTAGAAATTATTAATATTATTAGATTATTTATATATAAATAAATTTAAAAACTATATTAAAGAAATATTTCTTTTCTTTCTAAAAAATTAAAACAAAACTTATCCTAAATGTGACTCTTATTTTGTAGTTTAAAATCTTTTAAAATAAACTTACTAAAAATAAGATAAAATCAAAATTATCTAATTTAAACCTAAAAGAAATATCTAATCACTAAAATGGTATAAAACCTTCGTTTTGATCAAAATTTAGGCGTTTACAGAATACCCCTCTTTTCTTTCAAGCAAAGAAGTAAACAATATGACTAATATTTTATCTAACCATTTATTCAAAGTAGAAAATGAATAATAGAAAAGAGGTGTGACCGAGCCATATTTTTTAGCATCCTACATATCTCGAGTTATAAGAGAATTAGGTCACTTGTAATTTAAGTGGGTGGACATATGAATATCGTATCCTAAGAAGACATAAAGAAAAAAATAGAGAGTTTTGTTTCCTAAAATGACAACCAGGGAATGTCGTACCATATGAAGACTTAAAGAAGAAAATAGGAAGTTTTGTTCTCTAAAATGACAATCATGGGATGTCATTCCTTGTGTAGACTAGGAGTTTTCTGACCTAAAATGCAACTAGGAGTGTTGTACCCTATGAAGATTTTAAAAAAATAGTGGGTTTCATTTCCTAGAGCTCAATCATGGGATATTTACCTTGCTAAGGTAAGATATAATATATTATTTTTAAAAAAAAGAATGCCCCAGTTTTGAAAGTGAGGAACTGTGAAATTCTTTTTGACATTTTTTGCAAAAAGATATCCCTATATTATATATTTTGGGGATATAAAAAAATTATTCAAAAAAATCAAACCCTATTGTAGGACTGCCTACGTATCTTGTATAACGATAATCAGATCTAATGTAGTTCACAAAAATAATTTGATTTTTTTTTGAAAGTATGTGCTTTGTAAAAATTCAGAGAATGAAATTAATTCATTTCTTGACTTCATTTGGTACCAACAATTAGTATTATGCATAAAATTATCTCCATTTACTTTCAAAAAAAAATTGAGGTCAACTTATAAGTAATTCCTATAGTTTCAAATGGTACCTCAAATATACTTTAAGTTTTGACAATATGCTTAATTTTTGGCAAGGTTAGTTTATCTTGCCTCAATCAAGGGTATAAAATTCTTCTTATCCTCATGTTTCAAGTGTCCTTACCAAGAATAAAGTCTTAATCAGCTCACAATAAAAGTATTTGGATTTCAGGATATTCTAGAAGCCACTCACACTAAAAAAGTGTTCAATACATGCATTGAGATACCATAAGCTAGGTCATCAGGTAAGTATCTGCTAATATGAGAACACTCAAAATAAAATCAAATAGGACTTGTCATTAACTTGTAGTGTAGGCTTAGGGATAGGTAGAATATTAATTGGGGATGAAGTGACTATTCCCTCCTTAAACATTGCACTTTGCTCTCAATATTTTGCATTTTCGCAATTGATGTTCATTTGATTTGTTTCTTCCTCTCATCATATTTTGTTTCTTTTCCTTTCCTTCAAAGTTAATTTTTGAATCATCTTTTTTTTTTTTTTTTTTGAGTTTTTTACTCTTTGTTGGAGGATTTTCTTTCTTATTTTTAGGGTAAAATTTCTCTTTTTCTATAGCCTTGTTTGAACATTTGCTACTCCATCTTTTTGCATCATCATCCAACTTAGATATTTAGTAGTGCACTCAGGGAGGTGGGGTCAAAAGAGGAATTGTGTATTTATGCACTCCAAATGATACAGACTAAGATATAGGTATCCAATAAAAGACTTTAGGCTCAAAAGGGGCAGTCTAGGGATTACTTTATTTGGTAGGCTTCAAAGGCACAATCGAGTCAAAGAAAATCTACAATCCTTTCCTAAGTTAAGTGTTGTTCAAAATTTTGCCTCAACAAATATTAGGGCCAACCTAGATCAACGAAACAATGCCATTGAATTTTTAATCTAAAGTTCACCACACAATGCACAAGAAATGATGAGGTCAGATTTGTTTTAGTCGTGATTTTGAGAAATTTTTCTAAAGTATCACTTATGTATAATTAAGAGGTACCAAAAGAATCTATGGTTCATAACGAAGTCAGTTTACTCCATCATGTCTAGTAATTTGATACATATTATTTTTTCATGCACACTTCTAAATATGTTGCTACCAACCAAGTCTAAAGATTATTATTTTTTTATTATCTTTAGGTGGGACCGAATTCAAAAGAAATTACATATATATCTTGTTGATACATGAATCAGGTCAAGCCTACTTTAAAGAGTTTGAAATATGAAGTAAATTTTTTTGAACAAGGAGGAAGTTTATTTATTTTTTGAAATTTTAATAAGGATAATAATTTTTTACTTTTGAAAAAGGATTAAAATATTTTTCTTTTTTTGTATTTTTGAATAAAAACTAACAATTTTTTAAAAAAAACTTTTTTTTCAATAAAGATTTTTTTATTGAACGAGGATCACCGAACTCGAGGAGGGTTGCCTACGTATCTTATTGAGATGAGAATCAACTGCGCTTAGTTCATCCAGATTAGAGGCAAAATCGACAATTTAGAAAGATTTTGTTCTTTTATTTGTGAAAGCAAATATCATACCTCATTTGAGTTTTGATAAAGAATAGATATTAGAAAGCAATCTTCACCTTCTCTTACGATTAATAGGTATTAGAAAGCAATCTCACCCACTCTTGCGTTAATGGATTCACTCTAAAGCCAATCAACATTCGAATAATTCAACTATTAGAATAAAATATGAATAGTCTTAAAAGAGGGTACTTTTTAGACATACTGAGACCTTTGTCAAGTCTCTTCTAAGTCAAAATATACGCGATGCAGATAAAGAAGATTCTATTATGGATAATCACTGTCCAAGGCTTCTAGGTTTAACATCCTCATGGAATAAGTGTCCAGACTGGTTGTACAACAAGCGGACAACTTGAGTCGAACAGGGACAGCTTACCGATGGTAGTGTTTTTCGATCTCGCTGTTGGTCCTTCCCATCCTAAAATATATGTTACTATAGAATCCTTCCCAAGAGTGTTGCCGCATCTCTAGTACCTCAAGTCTCAGGAGTGTATATCAAATCTTTGAATATAAAATATCTTTAGGAAGACTCAGATGAGTGCACGAGAGAAAACAGTTTATATAGCAGTTCAAATAATATCAAAGTGGTTAACAGGTAGGAAAATACAAATTAGACCAACAAATACAATATAAAAAACTAAATAAAACCAAACAAGACAACATAAAATCTTGAATTCTGATTATCCCCAGTAGAGTCTCCATCTGTACATCTTAATTTTTTACCCCAACCCCCGTTAGGGAGTTGGTTTTAAAGAAAAAATAATTTTTTCAGTTAAAGTGACGTTTTGAAAAAAGATTATTTAATTTACAGAGCCGCCACTTGGAATTGAGTTTGGGTGTTCCAAGTCACATTATTGAATCCCTAATCAAAAGAAAATTTGACTCTGTACTATTGGTCTGTTAGCTAGAAATTTGGATAAGGAATTCTATTGATTGAGGGTAAGGTGTTAGGCACCCTTCGAGTCTCGTGCTTCTAGCACAATCGCTTTATTGACTTATATTTGGCTATAATCAATTATTGGATAAATGAAGTCGGATTGATTTCTTAATTTCACCAAAATAATGTACATAAGTTTGTGACTTATATATTGACTAAGGAACGTAATTGCATACAAAACCTTATTTATAAATGTGGATCAAGTAGCATAACCAGACACATGATCAACCTCAATACATTGATTGATCGTACCCCTCTCTTTGCTAATCGTATCGTATCTTTGCTTACTTCTCAAGATTGAAATTTCCTTTTTTTATAATTATAGTGGGTGTTGAATAAATTCCCAATTCATTTAATGTTAAAAGCTTCTAATATTTATACTATATGATACTTGACCTAAACAATGATTTTGAGAAACTTTCATTTTACACAAATCAATTAATTAGCAATATAATCAATCTCATACAAACAAGGAATAAAACATCCAAAAATTAGGGCTGCTCGTGTTAACTTTTACTACGACCGCAAATTCCCCTTAATTCTCATTAGCCAAACCAAATCAAACTCTTTTAGTTAGTAACTAATTCTATTGCCATTTTAAATAAATTATTTATAAAATAGTCTGGCAATCAACTTTTTTGCTCAAATTTCAACTCATACTCATTTTCCTTAGTATCAAACATGGATCAAGTAAATAGACTATAACTTACTATCACATGTAAAAGAAAACCGACTATTTCAAAATATAACAGAGAAAAAAATCATGGCGTCAAGAATTCTTATAAACTCAAAGAATGAAATAGAGAGTAAGAACTTGAAAACTAACGAGAATATCCAAGCATTAACTGGAAATACAATTTTGATCCTTGTGAAATATTGAAATAGAAAAGTAATAACGGGAGCAAACCTTCAAATTCTTTTCATTAACAATGGAAAGCAATATACAATTTACTGATTTTCAAAGTTAACAATAGCTAACTTTTAAGATCCATGAATTTGAAACCGCCAACGTATTCCTAAATTCTTAACTTGGCTTCTATCATTCCCTCCATATATATATATTTTGTTGTTTGTGTCTTATGTATTTTTCTTGCTTTTATTTTTCTATTAGTGTGTTGTATATGTATTATTGTCTGTTTATTGTATGTATAGGATACTGTATAGTTATTTTCGGGGAAGATCTATGGTAGAGGGTGTGAATTTCGGAACCCATACCTACTACCGTAAAGCTTATAATTACATGAGAAAAATTGTCTAAAGATATAAATATCAACAGGTGGGAACCCATAACTAAATCAAGGAATGACTCAGTGGTAGGGAAGGAACCCTTAAGCTGCTTCTCTTGGGTAGTTGAACATGGGTTTGATGCTCTGTCGAGGTGTTTATTTTTTTCAGCCTCTGTTTTTTATTAGGAATCCACAAGTTTGAAATTTTGAATCTGCCTCTGGTTATTTTTGTAGGAAAATATTGGTTGTTAGTAGTATTAGGCTTTCATGGATTTTGGAGAAGCCTGTCAACCGACCCAACCCGGGTCAACCCGGCTCTGGCCTAATTTTTTTTCTGGCTCGGTCCAGGCCCTATTCGGTCGCCTCACTTAATGGGCCAATCCATGTCGGTCCCAATAGTAATTTAATTGATTACGACCCAGCACCGACCCACGTAAATTTTACTGGCCTAACCGGTTCGAAATTGGGTCAACCTGGCCCAAATTTGTTTAATGGGTCGATTTACTGGTCCAAATGTAAAAGAAGAGCCTAATTAGTATTTTGATGGTTTTATAGTATATAGATTCAATATATACTATATATGCACACATATATAGATACAATATATATTACTAAATATTTAAAGTTTAAATAGTATATATACAACATATATACATTATACTTTAAAATATATACATACACACATACATTCAATTTATAATATTTAAAATACTTCTTCAAATAATATCCATACAACATATATACATTACATATTATGTTACTTTAAAAAATATACAAGTGTATATACATAAAATATATACTACTTAAAATACTACTTGAAACAATATGCATACAATATATATACATTACATATAATATAACTTTAGAAAACATACATACATATTCACATTACATATACTACTTTAAGAAATATACACGTGTCTATACATGCAATATATAATTAAAATACTACTTGAAATAATATACATGGAACATATATACTACATATACTATTTTAAGCAATATACACGTGTATATACATACAATATATAGTACGTAAATTCTACTTTAAACAATATACATACAACATATATATGTTACATATGATACTACTTTAGAAAATATATACACATATATACATTCAATATGTACTACTTAAAATACTACTAGAAACAATATACATATAACATATATATACATTAAATATTATACTACTTAAGAAAACACACACATATTATACTACACTACTTTAAACAATATACATACAACATATATACATATCATATTATACTACTTTAGAAAATATACACACATATATACATTCAATATATACTACTTAAGAGCCCGTGAAATGTTAACTATTGTTAAATGTGTTTTAAAATTCCAAGATGATCTATATAATCAGAAATTTATAGTAAGAATTGACGCCCAATCAGTCAAATATATGTTTGACAAAGATTTTAAACACGATGCTTTAAAGTTAATTTTTGCAAGGTGGCAAGCTCAATTAGCCCCTTTTGATTTTGAAATACAATACAAGAAAGGTAGTGAAAATTCTTTACCTAACTTTTTGTCTAGGAAATATTTAAAGGGTTAAATGAATTTTTATACTTACTTTCTTTCTGAAAAAAAAAATTAATATAATTAAGTGTATCCCTCTAAATCAAGATATTCATTTTATTATACTAAAAAAAACATTCATGATATGACAAAAGAAGATTTATTTCTTCCAAATTTTGAAGACATAAGAGATGAAATTGATTGGGATTATATTGATTCATCATTTGATAAATACTAATTTTCAATGCAGTATGGATCCACCTTGGCAGATAGCCAGCGGTCGAGAAAAAGGCGGCAAAAGCCAAGGAGGGAGATACTCCTCCTCTAGGGGAAGAAATTTCCCTTCATCATCATATGATTCTTCATCATCCAATTTCCCAGTTTTGCAAAGGGCAAATATGAGTTTAATTAATGCAAGAATTCCACAGATTGCAGAATCATTAAAAACTCTGCATATGAGTACTTCGATCCATCTAGAAGATATTCCATAGGATCATCCCTTATATGAGCAACTACAATCTTATATGCCTTCTAAGCAAGCTGATTCATTTGCTTCAGTTACCAAAGAAAACTCTACTAATATGCAAAATTACAAAAAACTTAAAAATCGAGAATTAATAGTTCTCGTCAAAAACTCTCAGATATATAAACAAAATGATCTATGGAAGATCCTCCAAAAACACTTGTTAACTAACCTCTATTTTGCAGGAGAATCTTATAAGACAAGAGCGTTTTATAAATCAATACTAGTGTCTACTAGGAGTATTGAAATAGAACACCACCAAATGGGAGAAACAACTCCAGATGTTCATGGATATTCCAAAATGGTTATTAAAAAACTCATCTCGATAGAAGACTGGGGAACCACATCCATGACAGAAAAGGCCATGACAATGAAAGGATCAAGAATTGCCTTCACTTATTGGGACTATGCAAATGCCTTTACTCAGATATTATATTATAACAATATTAAACATAAACATACTTGGTTTATAAAGATTTGTTCTAAATTCTTTGAAGACCCAATTCCCAATTGGTTTATTCAATGGTAGTTGTATCATGGCCCTACCATTAAAATACTGCCAGCAGAATATCTGCATCTTTACAAAGAATGGGCTAAAGTATCACCATTCTTAACAGATTTATATCACTCGGACCACGTCTGCAACTTGGATAAAATCAACCAAATGTATTTCTTTATAGAATTTTCCATTCCATGGATACATAAATGGAGTGTTGAATTTGGTTACACGAAAGAAAAAATACCCGGACTCTATAGGGTATTCTATACGAATTTTTGGGAAAAACTAACTAGAAAGAACCCCCTCACTGAAATCCCAAATGGACGAGACTTACTCGAATCTATTAATAGAAAAATCATCGAATACTCTGCTGCTCCACAAAAGAAAGTTATGGACGATAAAAATCTAATTTATATCTCTAGAAGAATCTCTGTCCATGAAGGAGACAAATCAGAATTGATTGAAAAATATTTAGAAGAAGTCCGAAAAAATTTGATAAAAACTGTGGAACAATGTTCGGATAATTCTATGAAAAGTCTTACAAGTGAAGAAACTAAAGATATCCAAGAATCTCAGCCACTTCCACCAGAAAATATTCTAAATAACGAAGAAATTGAAAAAACTGAGGAATTACTCTACCAGATGAAAAGAAAAGACAAGATGTGATAAAAAAGACCCATCTACTAAGTCATCTTTACTATGTATGGGACCAGGATATAGGACCCTTTGTAATAATAAAAACACTATGCACTACTGTACGCAGATTCTTTTTCTTTCTATATAAAAACACCTCATTTGTTAGAGAGGCAGTAGAAAAATTTTCTCTCTCTAAGTTTGCTCTCCCTGCTCTCTTCCCCTTTTGTATAATATTTCAAGGCTTTAATAAAAGAAGGAAGCTAGCCGACATTTACTATTCTATCCCTGCACCCGGCCACTTGTAAGGTATTTATTTCTTTTTCTTCTGAAATACTTTTAATACTTCTTCTTCCTTTCCAGCTGTGACTATGTCCGGCTAAAAAAATTCTCATGCCTATGTTGGAAATCTAACCTCTCTTACTAGATAATTATGAATAATCTAGACTTTATCATAATATGAATGAATTTTTCTATAATTTCTTAACTTGGTTCCAAAATGGTGGTACAGTCAAAATTTAATATAGTTTATGTTGGGTTTGTCTCTATGACTACGTCTAGTAAGTTGTGCCTCTTTAGCCTGATAACATTAAAGAAAAGGGCGACCTTTTACATAGTAAAAATTCTAGAACCATGGGTTCAACATAAATATATTAAACAACTGATAGGCCCTTTGTTTGGGTAAAAGATTATATCTTTCATGCATTCATCAAGATATTTGAAATTCTTTTATATTTCGGTTGGTGTTTTGGTTCGGTATTCCGACTATGACTTAATCCTTTGCTTATAAGTTCGTCTGCTAGGCAGAGCGGCTTACCCCTGCCTTTTCAGATCCTTCTTGTATAGTATTAGAGCCTGGTTATTTCATAGTAA
This sequence comes from Capsicum annuum, assembly GCF_002878395.1. NCBI lineage: Eukaryota > Viridiplantae > Streptophyta > Magnoliopsida > Solanales > Solanaceae > Capsicum > Capsicum annuum. The sequence goes on from NC_061118.1 coordinate 45,974,724, forward strand.
TCAAGTAATAGATGTGAAATATTCAGCATAGGTATGAAGTTTTATAATCGATGGATATGGGAGAAGTTAGTACGAAAAGTACTAAACTTGAAGAGGTAGATTTACTTCAAAATATGGATTTATTAAAGAAATGAACTATTCCAAAAGTAGATATAAAAACCATTTATGAATATGGCTTTCTTGATATATTTAAATATAAGTAGATAATAAAAATCACTGAACAATCTATTGCTTTAAATGCTGACGAACAAACTATAAAATTACTGAATAAAAAAGATATTGATATGTTTAAAAATCAGTATAATTTTATGCATATTGGTTTAGTGCAAATTGCTTTTAAACCTTTAACCTTGAAAGGTCTTCCAGAAACATTTCTAGCTACATTACGTGATGGTAGAAATTTAAATTTCAGACAATCTCTGATGGGATCTATAGAATCCACTCTTGCTTATGGCCCTATATATTTTAACACTTAGACAAAATTCCAACTATCTTTGACTGATATGAATAATCTTGATGCTTTAACCTTAAATGTGAAAACTCATGGCTATAATTATGCGCCTGGATCTGAACTTATATGTTTGTCTTATCGTATTTATTATCGTTTATTATCTACTTTAAATCCTCGATGTAAATTGATCGAAGATGCTTCTGGTTATACTATTCTTATCGAAACCAATTTTGCAAGAACCAAGGTCACTATGAGGAGACTTATTAGATGGGATGAGATTAATTTTCCAAAATATTGGATTTTAAATTCAGCCATTTCTCCAAAACAACTTACGGAGGATGTGACAAATTTTGAGTTAACTCATGTAACTCAAAATACAGACGGAAGAATTTGCCTCCAATTTGACGATAATTCTATCGTTTATAATCAAAATTCCTTTTCTATACCTAGAATGTTACCTGCTGTGCATCATATCTCTCCAGTTGAACCAGAAAATGGTCCAACTAGAAGTCGTGCTGTATCTTTAAATATTTTAAATTCTGTAGATTCGCATATTCCATTCAAAAATATTGAAAAAATTAAAATCAATCCTAAAACAAATATAGTTCAAGATAATGAAAATATCCCACATAGGGAAATTTCTGTTCACTATCCATATTTTGCCTCAGGTTAACCAACTTTGTTACAGCGCTGATTATTAAACGAAGTATTTTCGAGTCCATGTTGATATTCACTTCCTACTGTATATGATTTATTTCTCAAGCAAATCAAAGTAGGTGTGTCTACTGTTTGCAACCAACAGACGTTAATTAAAATCTCAGAATTATCAAGAAATCCTAACACCTATTAAATCTTGAGTGTTTAGCACATGTCATAACCTAACCCTAGATCCAATAATTCAGGTTAATGGAGTTTAGCTATTCATGATGCAAGGAACAAGTACACGAATTGAATTCATAAGTGAGAAGATTAACTTACAACGATTACAAAAATCAAGAAGTATAACTTGAATTGAACTACTGTACAAAACTCCCAAAAATATTTTAACTAGTGAGAGAGAAATATCGTATGTTTTTCGAATAATGATGAGTCCAAAAATAATAATTGTTGAAAACCCTAAAAAGGATTTAAATAGTTTAACCTAATTAAGGAAATAAAATCAAAGTTACAACTTTTCATCGGAATAGATGATGACGTACGTGACGGCTTATCATGAGTATGAAGGCTTATCACAGATGTCGTCAGCTCCTCTAGATTTTTGGCTTTCGCTGCCTAAGGCTGAGAACGATGATGATGCCTTATCACCAGCCTGGAAACGTGTCATGGATGTCGTCACAAAACTGTCTTCAACTTCCATTTTCTGTTTAAGGTTGATGACGCTCCTGATGACTTATCACCAGTCGTCACAAAACTGTCTTCAACTTCCATCTTTTATTTAAGGCTGATAACGCTCATGATGCCTTATCACCATCCTAACGCCTTATTACAAAGTGTCGTCATAACTTTAACTCATGCCGAATTTCTAGTTAATTATAACATTAATTGTGATATCCTATCACAGGGTTGACGATTTATCACAGATGTCACCAGCCATACTTCTATTTAGATTCCTCCAGATTTCAACTTCTTTGCTTCCATTCTTATTAGTTCTCTATCCCATCAGCTTAAACTGTAAAATCAGACATAAACAAATCAAAAGCGACAAAAGTTGCTTAAGACTTCACAATTATTCTTGGTTAAAGGTCTTAAATGAGTTAGCAATTGCTCACACATTAATACCCTTAACTTAAAATAATTGCTTGTCCTCAAGAAACTTGGCACAACTAATAGAATACATAGCATATTCAACAACCAATTTTCTCTTTTAAGCTCAAAACATCGTTACCACCTCCAAGATCCAATTAAAACCAACTGTGTATGTCATTGAAGAACAATAATGTAACTCAAAGGACTCAAGCGATGGCATCAATCTTAGCCGCAACAACCGTTCATATACCATTGCTGCACTATCTAAACAAGCAAGTAGCTAGCAACAATACCATTGTGCACTCACAATAAAGAAATCCCCCTCCTCGCATATAATAAATCAAAAATGTAAACGTGGGGATCATCAAAAGACTCTCACTCTCAAAATGAAGTTTCAATCAGTGTATGCCAAGTACCATAGACTTGCCCTTATTTTCATTACCAAGACCTTCAGATAGGCCAGCTAGGATCACTATAGGGCTTCTTTAAGGCTTATAATGTAGGCTGGGGCTGGTATGATATTCAAGGTCATTTAAAGTGACTATGCCTCCTTGACACTACACTACTATCTTGGGGCTCACTTATTTACCTCTTTTTCATTTTCTTTTCCATTGATCGCACTTGTTTAAGTTAGGTACCTCTCTTTTTTTTAGAAAAGCACCCAACTTTTATTCTTATTTTTCTTTATTGTACCCTTCTTCATACTCATCTTACACCATGCACCCTAATGATAGCCACCCTCAACTTAGGCTATTTTCCTAGGTCAAGGTGCATAGTATCCAAGAAGGACCAGGGCCAAACAGGTTCATTATGGTATAAATGGGAAGGAGAAAGGTGTCATAAGGAAGAAATAGGATAATTAGGCTCAAAATAGGGATCAAGGGATATAGTGCACATGGGGTAGGCTATTTAGGCTTAAAGTGGGTTAATCAACAAAACGGCCTATAATCATTTCCTAACCCCTATACTTTAACCATGGTAAGACTAGCCAGGCAAGTTCTGGCTTTAGCATATAGAGGGAATTAAATAGTTGGTCACACACACATGGTACGCAAGTATATTGCGGCCACCACTTATCTAGTTCATGCAATTGTTCAGCAATGATCATTAAGCAGATAGAACTAATTCCATAACAATATTCATAATAGTCACAAGTAAATATAATTCACATAGTCTTTGCAAACAAAACATTGGAGAGGTGTTTAAAAATCAATCAAAAATATGTCAACTACTTTCTGTACTTGTATTTCTCCTAGTTACCATAAAATATGTTACAACAACAGACTACCCTACACCCTCAACTCAAAATCAAAGCAAAATTAAACTAAGGGTTAGAGTATACCTGGAATGGATCAATCTTGGGTGTCATGGGTTGCCTTCCATGCAACGCCTGATTTAACGCCGTGGTACAACTTAGGTATCTCGATTACTTCATACTTCATCGAGATAGATAATGGTGATACTTTTCACAGATTCTTTCGGTCCAATATAAAGCTTGACACGTTGCACATTTACCTTGAAGGTACTGCCGTCTTCGTTTTTGAGTTCCATTACTCCAGATGAGTGGACTTGACTAACTTTAAAAGGGCCTGACCACTTAGATTTCAACTTACCTAGGAATAATTTAAGTATGGAATTAAACAGAAGCACCAAGTCACCTTTTTGGAATTCTCGTTTCTCAATTCTCCAATCATGGTACTTTTTCATTTTTTCTTTATACAGCTCTGCTCTTTCATAGGCCTGCGACGAAATTCATCCATCTCATTCAATTGCCCTAGTCTCAGCTCTGCTGCTTCCTTCCAAGTCAGATTTAACCTTTTGAGTGCCAATAAGGCCTTGTGCTCCAGCTTTATTGGTAGGTGGCAAGCTTTTCCATAGACCAGCTGAAATGGTGACATGCAAATAGTGTCTTGAAAGTAGTTCGATATGCCCACAAGGCATCATCGAGATTTTGAGAAAAATCTTTTTGGCTAGCATTCACCGTTTTAGCTAGGATGGCTTTAATCTCACGATTTGATACCTCCACATGCCCACTGGTTTTGGGGTGGTATGGAGTAGCCACTCTGTGCTATTTCACCTCATATTTTACCAAAGCTGCTTGAAATATTTTGTTGCAAAAATGAGATCCTCCATCACTTATGATTGTACATGGTACTCTAAAGCGAGAAAAAATATTCTTCTTAAGAAAAGCAACAACCCTCTTCCCTTCATTATCAGACAAGGCTACAGCTTCGACCCATTTTGAGACATAGTCAACAAAAACTAAAATATACTTTATCCCGTACGAGCTCACAAAAGGACCTATGAAATCAATGCCCCACACATCAAATAATTCCACTTCAAGCATCTTAGTAAGGGCATCTCATGTCTTTTAGAGATTGACACCTACCTCTAGCATTGGTCATATTTCAGCACAATATCGTGGGCATCCTTGAATAATGTTGGCCAATAATAGCTACTCTGCAACACCTTCCTAGCTGTTTGGTCACCTGCGTAGTGACCCCCGACTGGGGAAGCATGACATGCTTCCAATATGCATAATACATTCACTTCCGACATGCATCTCCTTATAATATTATGTGCACATCGCCAAAAAAGATACGGCTTATCCCAGAAGTAATGCATCACATCATGCAGGAACTTCTTCCTTTGATAGAAAGAAAGGTTTTCTAGGATTACCTCACTCACAACATAATTTGCATAATCTACATACTAAGGCAATTTTTCTATAGCGGCAGCCAGACTCTCCTCACCAGGAAATGCATCATTTATCTTCATTTCATCACTACTTTCATGTTCACCTTCTATTCTAGACAGATGATCTGCAACCTGGTTTTTACAACCTTTCCTATCCTTGACCTCAAAGTCAAATTCTTGCAACAACAATACCCATCTGATCAGCCTTAGTATAATATCCTTCTTAGCCATCAAATACCTTAAGGTAGCATGGTCGGTGTGGACCATTACTTTGGTCCCAAGCAGATAAGCTCTGATCTTCTCAAAAGCATACACTATAGCTAGAAGTTCCCGTTCAGTGACGGTGTAATTCTTTTGCGCTCCATTCAGTGCTTTGCTAGCGTAATATATCGAATGGAATAGTTTGTCCCTCTTTTTCCCTAATATAGCTCCAAGGGCCATACTACTTGCATCACACATGATCTCAAATGGTTTTTCCCAGTCAGGTGAAATAACAATAGGGGACTCAATCAGCATCTTTTTAAGGTATGCAAATGCCTTCAAGCACTCGTCATTAGAGGAAAATTTCACCTCCTTCTCCAAAAGTTTACAAAGTGGATTTGCAATATTTGAGAAGTCTTTTCTAAATCTCCGATAAAAGCTAGCATGTCCAAGAAAACCGTGCACTCCTTTCACTAAAATGAGAGGTGATAGTTTCTCAATAACTTCCACCTTTGATCGATCAACTTCTATCACCTTTTTGGAAATTTTGTGGCCGAGAATGATGCCCTTCTTAACCATAAAATGACATTTTTCCCAGTTAACCACCAATTTAAATTCAATACATCTTTGTAAGTCTACATTCAGATTTACCAAACACATCTCAAATGAATTACCTACCACAGAGAAATCATCCATGAATACCTCTATGGTGTCCTCCACCATGTCAGAGAAGATAGATATCATACACCGCTAAAAAGTGGTGGGTGCATTACATAGCCCAAATGTCATCCTTTTAAATGGAAAGGTGCCTTATGGGCATGTGAACGTTGTCTTCTCCTGATCTTTAGGAGCAATACATATTTGGTTGTATCCAAAATAACCATCCAAGAAGCAATGCCACCCCCTGCCAACTAATCGATCAATCATTTGGTCCATAAAGGGCATCGGAAAGTGGACTTTCAGAGTCCAAGAATTTAGCTTACGATAGTCCATGCAAACACTCCACCCAGTTACAGGCCTGAGTGGAATCAACTCATTCTATTTATTATCAACCACCATCATACCCCCTTTTTGGGTACGCATTGAACTGGGCTCACCCAATTGCTGTCAGAAATAGGGCAAACCACTCCTGTATCCAACCATTTAATAATCTCCTTCTTAACCACCTCTTTTATTGGGGGATTAAGATGACGCTGATGCTCTATGGTTGGAATACAATCCTTCTCATGCTGAATTTTATGTATGCAAATTCCCAGGGTAACGCCAATAATATCTGCAATGGTCCACCCTATAGCTCTCTTGTGCCTCTGAAGTACTGAGATAAGTGAATTCACCTGTTGTTCCCCCAAATCAGCTGCAATAATAATAAGTAGTGTGTTCCTATTTCCCAAAAACACATACCGTAGGTGCCCAGGCAATTCCTTCAATTCCAACATCGGAGGCTCCTCAATAGATGCCTTGGCTGGTGGCTTTGGTCGATTAGACAGGTCAAGATCTAGCTTTTTAGGAGCATAAGGATATGAAACCATGCCTGTTAAGGCACAAATAGTCTCTTTATACTCCCCAATGCCTTCACCATCATAATTCATCAAGACCGCGGGTAAAGGTTCGATAACAAGTTGCTCAGCTATGGGCACCTTCTGTTCGTCCTCATAACACATATCAACTACAGAGAACACAATCATCTCTTTATATTGCTTCATTGATTAGCCTACATCAAATTATACCACTTCATCGTTCATCCTGAAAAAGAGCTCATTCACTTCCAAATCAATTAGTACACTTTTTGTTGTAAGGAAAGGTCGACCCAAGATTATGGGCACCTCGAAGTCCACCTAACAATCCAGAATGACAAAGTCTGCAGGGAATATAAAGTTGGACACCTTCACCAACACATTATAAGAATGCCAACAGGTTGCTTTATTGACCTATCCACCATCACGAGTCTCATGTTGGTGGGTGTGGGATTTCCCAGACCCAACTTTCTATAAATTGTCCGTGGCATCAAATTAACGCTTGCTCCCAGATCACATAGTGATTTGGTGAATTCCATTGTCCCAATTGTGTAGGGAAGAGTGACTGCACCTGGGTCTGGCTTCTTTTGTACTAGGATCCTTGTAGAAATAGTGCTACAAAGGTGGATACCTACCTCCAATTCATAGCTCACCGCTTATTTCTTAGTCACAAGGTCATTCATGAATTTCGCATATCCTAGCATTTGCTCAAGTGTTTCAACCAGGGGCACATTTATTGTCAATTGCTTGAGCATTGCCATGAATTTGCTGAATTTGGCATCATCATCCTTCTTCTTCAATCATTGAGGAAAGGGAGGTAGTGGTCTCAGGATAGATTTCAACACCACTTCCTCTTCTTTCTCTTTTTCTTTCTCCGAAGCATCAACAAAACTATCCAGCTTCTTAGACTCCACTGGTTTACTTTCTTTGGATTCATCAACAACCACCTCACCATCTACAGATTTACCCATAGAAGGGCCAGGTTAGATCTTACCACTCCTAGTGGTAATCGCCATACATGAGCCATCATTCCGTGGATTCTGAACTGTATCACTAGGTAAAGTACCACTTTTTCTTTGGTTCAGTGTTGCAAAAAGTTGGCTCATCTGCTGCTCCTACTGCTTGATAGAAGTGGAGTGTGAACTAACCAACTAACTCAGGGTAGAGAATTCACTCTTCATAGTGGTTACTCCCGAGCTGATAGCCTCGACTTCCTTCAATAATTTTTCCATTTTGTTCTCCATGGACATCTTTCCAGATCTAGTTGGTGTAGCATCCCAACTTCCAGGAGGAACATACAAACCACTCCTATCATTATTGCTTCTCCAGTTTCCTTGCTCCCTATTTTTATAATCAGGCTTTTCATAAAAGTTCTGACCTTGATTCCTTTAGCTATTGCCTCGAAAAACCCCTTGATTATTAATATAATTTTCCTCCCCATCTGCATCAATAGCAACAGTGCACTGAGATTTCACAGCCTTAACCTTTTCTATCTTGCCTAATAGCAAGTGCTTGGTCAGCAAGTCCATCTGAGTCTTTAAGTAGGCCATGTCTTAGTCTCACTCCTCATCCCTTTTGCACTACTCCATAGTCATACCACCAGAAATAGTCGGGCTAGCTACCATAAAATCCCTGGTATACCAAGCCCAACTCTGTTTGGTCATTCTATTCAACATGTCTAAAGCATCTTGAAAAGAAAGGTCAATGAATGAACCACCTGCAGCATTATCTACAATTCGCTTTGTCACAGAGTTAAAAGCTCTGTACAAAGTCTCCATCAAGTGCAAGTCCGTCATGTTATGGTTTAGACATTGTGTCATCTTCTTCTTGAATCTCTCCCAAGTTTCATGCAATGCTTCAGTTGGGAGCTACCTGAAGTTACTAATTTCATCCCTCAACTGTACCCTCCTGGAGAGTGGAAAGAACCATTCTAGGAATGCCTCTTTCAACTGTCTCCAGTTGGTTATAGAATCAGGCTCTAGCTTATTAAACCACATTATAGCTTACCTAGACAGAGAAAGTGGAAACAATCTCAACCGGATCGCATTTTGGCTCATTCCCAAATTATCAAAAGATTTGCAAATGGTGATAAACTTCACCAAGTACATGTTCGGATCATCACCAGGCAAGCCTCCAAACAATCCCTTCAGATTTAGGAGTTGAACATAGTACTTGTTATGCTGAATTTTGCACCAGGTTCCAACGGTAGAGGAATGATAGCACCCGTTTCACCTGCTCCGTCCATTTCTTCATCATTATCAACAACCTCGTAATGGATAGGATTTTGACCATACCTTCCTCTAACTGGACAGTTTCTATTGAAATTTTACTGCACTAGTGCAGCAATTTGCTCAGCTTGCCTTGGGTTTTGAGGATTCAGCAATTCCTCATCACTCAAGTATTCATCATCATGGTTTGGGTGACGTACTTGTTGACCCTGTTTCTGTACGTTCACCTGAGCCTTGGCCAGGGCTGCCAGTCTGTCATCCTCTTACTGTTCTACCATTCTCTCGATCAGCTGAGGTTCCAGATTAATTGGTAATAATGGTTCTCTAGAACTTCTTGTTTTTGGCATAAACAACAAGGAACCTGCAATAAACAAGAACAAAAAATAAGCGTAAATCTAGGAAACCTAACTAACAGTTAATTAGTGCACACAACTTTCAGTTTTCAATTGTATTCCCAGGCAACAGTGCGATTTTTGATAACACTCAAACTATACTCTTGAATGGGTGTAAGCGATCGTTGTCAATATAAAACCCAACTAGGTTGGGGTCGAATCCCACAGGGAATATGGTATGAACTCAAGCTGTTTGCAATTTAATTCACTGATAGTTTAACGTTTCTTGAAATGGGGGTTTAAGTTTCACAAATGAATGTTTGTCACTTTAATTTTGATGTTTGTAACCAAGATTTTAAGAAATAACTAGAATTATGTTCACTAGGGCTTACAGTACATGACAGATGCTAGAGGTGACTCAGGATTCTCACGGTGATTAGGATAACAAGCTATCTTTATCCATGATATGCTCAAATATCTCTCGACCTATTTAAGCATCTAATTTCCTAATCCTCTCAGACTGAGGGAATTTCTGTTTACTGTCCAGATTTTACCTCAGGTTAAACAACCTTGTTACATCGCTGATTATTAAATGAAGTATTTATGAGTCCCTGTTGATAATTCACTTCCTACTTTATATGATTTCTTTCTCAAGAAAATCAAAGTAGGTGTGTCTACTATTTGCAACCAATAGACATTAATTAAAATCTCAGAATTATTAAAAAATCCTAACACCTATTAAATCTTGAGTGTTTAGAAAATGTCATGACCTAACACTAGATCCCATAATTCAAGTTAATGGAATTTAGCTATTCTTGATGCAAGGAACAAGTACATGAATTGAATTCATAAGTGAGAAGATTAACTTACAACGATGATGAAAATCAAGAAGTATAACTTGAATTGAACCACGGTACAAAACTCCCAAAATATTTTAAAGTAGCAAGAGAGAAATATCATATATTTTTTAAATAAAGATGAGTCCAAAAATAATAATTGTTGAAAACCCTAAAACAAGGCTTTGAATAGTTTAACCTAATTAAGGAAATAAAATCAAAGTTACAGCTTTTCCTCGAAATAGATAATGACGTCTGTGATGGCTTATCATGAGTATGACGGCTTATCACGGATGTCGTTAGCTCCTCTGCATTCTTGGCTTTCGCTGCCTAAGGCTAACGATGATAATGATGCCTTATCACCAGCCTAACGACATGTCATGGATGTCGTCATAAAACTGTCTTCAACTTCCATCTTCTGTTTAAGGCTGATGACGCTCCCGATGCCTTATCACCAGCCTGGCGATGTGTCATGGATGTCGTTAAAAAATTATCTTCAAATTCCATCTTCTATTTAAGGCTGACGATGCTTATGATGCCATATCACCATACTGACGTCTTATCAAAAAATGTCTTCACAACTTCAACTCATGCCGAATCTCTGGTTAAGTCTGATGACAACTGTGATAGCCTATCACAGTGATGACTTATCACAGATGTCATCAGCCACACTTCTGTTCATATTCCTCCAGATTTCAACTTCTTTGCTTCTATTCTTGTTGGTTTTCTATCACATCAGCTTAAACTATAAAATTAGACATAAATAAATCAAAAACGACAAAAGTTGCTTAAGACTTCACAATTATTCTTGGTTAAAGGTCTTATATATGTTAGCAATTGCTCAAACATCAATAACCCCACTCCTTCTGAAATGGAGTTTGATGTTAATTCTTGTTAAATCATGATTCCACAACTAATTTATTTTAGCCCTGGTTCAAAGGGAAGGAATTATATTAAAAAGGTATTTTTTGGGAAAAATGGAACATGTTTAGGACATAGTTTTTTGAAACTTATAGTCCTGATGAAATGAAAAATATTTTTGAAGATTTCTATGAAATGTGTGCATTACATAATCAAATTATTTGTTTTGTGCCATGGTTTATATCTACATATCTGTTGTTATATGTAAAACTCATTGAGAGATCATACCTAGAGGCAAATGGCACCATCACTCAGGCCATTTACCCTCCTCAATGACCTTTCATATTACCGAATAATATAGGAATAACTTTCTCTGCTTTTCAAAAATTCATTGATAATGAAGTTGGAAAAATCACTATTTCAGAAATAAATAGTCTAATTGCTCAAAAAAATTATTTGAGTGTTTATGTGAAAGTTCTTGGAGAACATATTTCTTCTCTTGATAAGAAACTAGATTTCATGACAAATTTGATTAAGAAGCTAAGCAATAGTCAAAAGTCAACTGATATTGCTTCTACTTCAGAATGCAAAATAGAAGATTTGACAGCTAAGCCTCATGTTCAAAGACCTCCTGATATTCAAGGATTTGAAAAACCCTCTGATTTAGAACGACTTGAAAAATTACTTGAAAAGAAATTTGCTAGTTTAAATATAAAACCCATGGATCTGTCCAATAATTTTGTTGATGCTATTAAATCTCTTTCTAATAATTTTGAAGATATAAAGTCCACTCCAATTTCAAATATAGGAGCAGAAATCCACTCATTGTTAAATAAACACAGAGGATTGGTAAGAAAACAATAGGGGGAAAATATGCTGATATTCCCCGTATGCAAATTGCCAATTATCCATGACTAACTCCTCAAGATGTTCTGATAGAGAAAAGAGAGAGGTCATTGACAAACACATCATATAGTGGAGATGATATATATGAATGGAACTTAGATGGATTATCTGGAAGACAATTATCTATATTAGTCCATCGCATGCTAATGTATTCTACTGTTGCAAAAGTCTATAGCCCTAAAGATACTGAGGGTAACCCTGTTCAAACAAAACCTACTATATGCAAAATGATTGTTGCAGGTTTTACTGGCCAACTTCGTGGCTGGTGGGACAATTTTCTTTCTAACGAAGAAAGAAATAGAATTTTTAAAGACAAAAATATGTTGTCAGGTATTGATAACCTAGGTAGAGAGTTACCAAAAGGTATAGAAGATTTTGTCTATACCCTTACGCTAACTATTATTCAACAATTTGGAGGTAGATTTACCAACCAATATGAAAATACTCGTACCCTCTTAAATGGCCTTAGGTGTAGACATTAGGAGAATTAAGATGGTACAAGGATACATTCATTAGTAGAGTTATAGATCTACCCAAATCTAGATTTAAACATTGGAAGGCTAGATTCATAGATGGTCCTCCACCTCTTTTTGCAAAAAGGGTTAAAAAATCTATCAAGGGTCAATATAGTGCCGTTCCTTGGACGAATTTCACTTATGGTCAGCTTATAGAAGCTTGTACCAAAGAAGGTCTAAAAATTTGTAATGAATTAAAATTGTCTTGACAAATTAAGCTTGATAGGCTTAAAGAAAGATCCCAATTAGGAGATTTCTGTTGGTAATTTGGAATGGAAAATCTTGCTTCTGCCTCTAGAAAAAGGGCTCATAGACATATAAAACCTAATGACCCATATAAACCCTATAAAAAAAAAGAGATCTAGACGAAGTTCCAAAGAAGAGCGTGAAGTTAGAAAAATCCATCGTAAGTCTACTAGATTTACAAAAAATAGGTCTAAGAGAGACTTAGCAAAAATCAAGTGTTACAATTGTGGTCAATTCGGTCATATTGCTCCAAATTGTAAACTTCAAAAACTCAAGTCCTTAGGACTTTCTGATGAGATTCATGATAAGGTCTATGGTTTGTTATATACTTCAGGTTCTGAATTTGATTATGAATATGAATCTGAATCTAAAAATGATATTGAATTACCTGATTCAACTGACAATGAGAATCATGAAAAAGCTAATGCTAATGCTTGCACTGAATGTAATAATAATGTTGGTGATTGCGAGGATGCTTTTTATAAATTGCAATCCCAGTTTGAAGATTTAGATTTAAATGTTCAAACAATTAATGCTGATAGTGCTTTATAATTATTAAAAGAAGTGACTGATGAAAAACTTCGTCAAAAAATTATTAATCTTACTTCTTCACAACCTAGCACTTCAAAGCCAGTTGATCGCAAATATGTTAAGAAAAATACTGAATCTGTTATCGATAGTATGCCCTACTCTTTAACTGAAGTCAATAGACGTCTTTCCATCAGTCAAGCACCTGTTAAAGATACGTCTCTTGATGATTTTAAAATAGAAGTTGAAAATTTGAAAAAATAAATTATTTCTTAGAAACAAAATCAAATAATTTCTGATCATAGAATTTCAAATATTGAAAATATTTCTCAAAGTGATATTATTTTCAGTCCCAAAGGAAAAGAAAAAATTGCTGAAAATTCGAACAATCAAATTATTCATGATATTGATGTAAAAATGACTTCTTTTTTGGTATGATGCATATTGTTATTACCCATAAACGGTATATAAATTATACTATCTTGATTAATAATGAATTTTCTGTAACTGATATAGCTATGATTGATAGTGGTGCTGACTTTAGTTGTATTCAGGAAGGATTAATTCCAACTAGATATTTTCAAAAAACAATGCATATAGTCAAATCTACATCTGGTCATTCTCTCGATATTAATTATAAGCTACCTCATGCACATATCTGTAGAAATAAGATTTGCCTTCCACATTTCTTTATCTTAGTAAAAAATCAATTATATCCTCCTATTATTTTAGGAACACCATTTATAAATGCAATTTATCCTTACATGTATATTGATGCGAAGGGCTTCAAGCTACCTATAAAAACCAAGAAATTTCTTATCTTTTTGTTATAGATCCAGTAACAAGAGACATAAATGCTTTGATTAATATAAAGCAAAAACATGTGAATTCTTACAACTTGAAATGGTGAGTATAAATGTTCAAAACACAATGAATTCTATAAAAATTCAAGAAAAAATAAAATTGATATTTGACAAATTGATTGTGGATATTTGTGCTGATCACCCAAATATTTTCTGGAATCGCAAAGAACATGTTGTTACTCTTCCTTATGAAGATGATTTCAGAGAAGATAGTATTCTACCGAAATCGAGACCCTGCCAAATGAACACAGAGTTAGTAGAATTCAGTAAAAAAGAGATTGATAATATATTACAAAAGGGTCTCATAAAACCTTCAAAATTCCCTTGGTCTTGTACTGCATTTTATGTTAATAATCCTGCAGAGAAAGAACGAGGTATGCCCAGACTTGTTACTAATTATAAACCTCTTAATAAAATTTTAAAATGGATTAGATATCCAATTCCCAATAAGAAGAATTTATTATCTAGATTATATGATGCCAATATATTTTCAAAATTCAATTTAAAATCTGTATACTGGGATATTCAAATTTTTAAAGAACACACTTATAGAACTGCTTTTAATGTGCCTTTTGGTTAATATGAGTGGAATGTTATGCCCTTTGGTCTGAAAAATGCTCCCTCTGAATTTCAAAAAATCATGAATGATATATTTAATCCATACATGGATTTTATAATAGTGTATATTGATGATATCCTTGTGTTTCCTAAAATAATAGAATTACATTTCAAACACCTGAATATTTTCAAACAAATTGTAATGAAAAATGTCTTGGTCATTTCTAAACCAAAAATATTCTTATTCCAAAATGGTGTTCGATTTCTAGGACATAATATTTGTCAAGGAGAAATCGAGCCTATCCAAAGGGCTATGGACTTTGCAGAAAAATTCTCTGATATTTTTACTGACAAAACTCAACTACAAAGATTCTTAGAAAGTCTTAATTATATTTCTCCTTTCTATCAAAACTTGTCTCGTGATTTAGCTCCTTTGTATGATAGACTAAAATAGAATCATAAAGAACCTTGGACGACTTCTCACACTAAGATAGTCAAAATGATTAAAAAACGTGTCAAGACTTTACCTTGTTTAACCTTAGGAAACCCTACTTGGTTAAAAATAGTCGAGACTGATGCTTCTAATATTGATTATGGAGGAATACTTAAATAAGTAAATCCCCATAATAATACTGAACGTCACAATAGTTTTCATTATGGAAAATTGTCTGAAATTCAGAAAAAATATGCCACGCCAATCCCATCTAATAGGTCTCCTCGCAGTGACCTTGGATCTTGCAAAGTTGGTTTCGATAAGCATAGTATAATCAGAACCATGTTCGATCAATTTACATCGAGAATCTAAAGTAGATAATAAATGATAATAAATACGATAAGACAAACATATATGTTCAGATCTAGGCGTATAATTATAGCCATGAATTTTTACATTTAAGGTTAAAGAATCAAGAATATTCATATTAGTAAAAGATAGTTGTAATTTTGCCTGAGGAATAAAATATACAGGGCCATAAGCAAGAGTGGATTCTATAGATCCCATCAGAGATTGTCTAAAATTTAAATTTCTAGCATTACGTAATGTAGCTAGAAATATTTTTGGAAGACCATTCAAGGTTAAAGTTTTAAAAGCAATTTGCACTAAACCAATATGCATAAAATTATAATAATTTTTAAATGTATCAATATCTTTTTTATTCAGTAATTTTATAGTTTGTTCATCAGCATTTAAAGCAATAGATTGTTCAGTGATTTTTAGTATCTGCTTATATTTAAATTTATCAAGAAAGCCATATTCATAAGGATTTTTATATCTACTTTTGGAATAGTCCATTTATTTAATAAATCCATATTTCAAGGTAAATCTACCTCGGATTTCCGCTCCTATGTTCGAAATTGGAGTGGACTTTATATCTTTAAAATTATTAGATAGAGATTCAATAGCATCAGCAAAATTATTGGACAGATCCATGGGTTTTATATTTAAACTAGCAAATTTCTTTTCAAGTAATTTTTCAAGACGTTCTAAATCAGAGGGTTTTTCAAATCCTTGAATATCAGGAGGTCTTTGAACATGAGGCTTAGCTGTAAATTTTCTGTTTTGCATTCTGAGGTAGAAGCAATATCAGATGACTTTTGACTATCGCTTAGCTTCTTAATCAAATTTGTCATGATGTCTAGTTTTTTATCAAGAAAAGAAATATGTTCTCCAAGAACTTTCACATAAAGACTCAAATAATTATTTTGAGCAATTAGACTATTTATTTTTGAAATAGTGATTTTTCCAACTTCATTATCAATGAATTTTTTAAAAGAAGAGATTGTTATTCCTGTATTATTCGGTAATATAAAAGGTGATTGAGGAGGATAAATAGCCTGAGTGATGTTTCCATTTGCATCTTGGTATGATCTCTCAATAAGTTTTACATATAATGGCAAATATGTAGATATAAACCATGGCACACAATAAATAATTTGATTATGTAATGCATATATTTCATAAAAATCTACAGAAATATTTTTCATTTCATCAGGACTATAATTTTCAAAAAACCATGTCCTAAACATGTTCCATTTTTCACAAAAAAATTCCCTTTTAATATAATTCCTTGCCTATAAACCAGGGCTAAAATCAATTAGGTGTGGAATCATGATTTAACAATAATTAACATCAAACTCCATTTCGAGGGGAGTGGGGTTATCCCATCTGGGATATTGTCATTATGTTGAACTATATTTGTTTTAGGATTAATTTTAATTTTTACAATATTTTTAATGGAATATGCAAATATGCAGAATTTAAAGTATGTAAAGATGCAGCATGACATCTAACTGGACCATATACTAGTTCAGCTGGAGAGACATGATGCACAATAGGTAACAGTATAGAAAAGGAATTTTGATTATAAACGGTAGAGTTATCCTCAAATTGGAGACAAATTCTTTCGTCTGTATTTTGAGTTACATGAGTTAACTCAGAATTTGTCACATCCCCCGCAAGTTGTTTTATAAAAATGACCGAATTTAAAATCCATGTTTTTGGAAAATTAATCTCAACCCATCTAATTAGTCTCCTCGTAGTGACTTTGGATCTTGCAAAATTGGTTTTGATAAGCATAGTACAATTAGAAGAATCATCGATCAATTTACATCAAGGATTTAAAGTAGATAATAAATGATAATAAATATGATAAGACAAACATATTAGTTTAGATCCAGACACATAATCATAGCCATGAGTTTTTCACATTTAAGGTTAAAGCATCAAGAATATTCATATCAGTCAAAGATAGTTATAAGTTTGGCTGAGTGTTAAAATATACAGGGCTATAAGCAAGAGTGGATTCTATAGATCCCATCAGAGATTGTATGAAATTTAAATTTCTAGCATCACGTAATACAGTTAGAAATTTTCTGGAAGACCTTTCAAGGTTAAAGGTTTAAAATCAATTTGCACTAAACCAATTATGCATAAAATTTATTGATTTTTAAACGTATCAATATCTTTTTTATTCAGTAATTTTATAGTTTGTTTGTCAGAATTTAAAGCAATAGATTGTTTAGTGTTTTTTATTATCTTCTTATATTTAAATTTATCAAGAAATTCATATTCATAAATGGTCTTTATATCTACTTTTGGAATACTTCATTTATTTAATAAATCCATATTTTGAGGTAAATCTACCTCTGCAAGTTTAGTACTTTTTGTACTAACTTCTTCCATATCCATCGATTATAAAACTTTATACCTATGCTTAATATTTCACATCTATTACTCGATTACTATGAAATAACCAAGCTTTCATAAAAGAATAATATGTTTGTATGGTATCAGAGACGGGCTGGCCAACTTCATCAGTCTAACTAGGCTCTGATACCATAAAGCAGGATCTTGTCAGCCGCACGGCACGGGTAGGTAAGCCGCGGTGCCTACCAGACCAACTTCCAAATATCGAATTAAGCCATAGTCAGAATACCGAATCAAAGCACCAATAAAAATATAAAAGAATTTTCGAATAGCTTAATGACTATATGGAAGAATTAATATTTTTAGCCAAACAAAGGGACTATCAGATTTTAATATACTTATGTTGAACACATATGTCTAGAAGTTCTAACTGTACCAAAGATCGCAAGGTTTTTCCTCATCCTTTACAGGCTAAAGAGGCAAAGCTTACTAGACAGAGTCACAATGACAAAGCCAACATAAGCAATATTAAACTCGACTATACCACCATTTCGGAACCAAGTCAAGAAACTATAGAAAAATTTCTTCATATTTTGATAGAGTCTTGATCTTTCATAGTTACTAAGTAAGAGAAGTTAGATCTCTGGCATAGATATGAAAGATTTTTAGCCGGACATAGTCACGTCTGGAAGGGAAGAAAAAGCATTAAAAGTATGTCAGAAGAAAAAGAAATAAATACCTTACAAGTGGCCGAGTGCAGGGCCGGAACAGTAAATATCAGCTAGCTGCCTTCTTTTATTAAAGCCTTAAAATATTATACAAGAGGGGAAGAGAGCAGGGAGAGCAAATTTATAAACAGAAAATGAAAGAGAAAATTTTTCTACTACCTCTCTAACAAATGAGGCATCTATATATAGAAAGAAAAAAAAACTGCGCACAATAGCACCTAGTGTTTTTATTCTTACAAAGGGTCCTACATCCTGGACCCATACATAGTAAAGATGACTTAGTAGATGGGTCCTTTTTATCACATCTTTTATTTTCTTTTTATCTGGTAGAGTAATTCCTTAATTTTTTCAATTTCTTCATTATTGAGAATATTTTCTGGCAGAAGTGACTGAGATTCTTGGATATCTTTAGTTTCTTCACTTGTAAGACTTTTCATAGAAGTATCCGAACATTGTTCCACAGTTTTTATCAATTTTTTTCGTACTTCTTCTAAATATTTTCAATCAATTCTAATTTGTCCCCTTCATGGACAGAGAATCTTCTACAGATATAACTTAGATTTTTATCGTCCACGACTTTCTTTTGTGGAGAAGCAGAGTATTTGATGATTTTCTATTAATAGATTTGAGCAAGTCTCATCCATGTAGGATTTTAGTAAGTGGGTCCTTTCTGGTTATTTTTTCCCCAAAATTGGTATAGAATACCCTAAAGAGTCCAGGTATTTGTTCTTTCGTGTAACCAAATTCAACACTCTATTTATGTATCCATGGAATGGAAAATTCTATAAAAAAATACATTTGGTCAATTTTATCCAAGTTACAGACGTGGTTCAAGTGATATAAATCTGTTAAGAATGGTGATACTTTATCCCATTCTTTGTTAAGATGCAGATATTCTACTGGTTGTATTTTAATGGTAGGCTTATGATACAACCACCATTGAATAAACCAATTGGGAATTGGGTCTTCAAATGCTTTAGAAAAAATCTTTAAAAACCAAGTATGTTTATGTTTAATATTGTTATAATATAATATCTGAGTAAAAGCTTTTGTATAGTCCCTATAAGTGAAGGCAATTCTTGATCCTTTCATTGTCATGGCCTTTTCTGTCATGGAGGTGGTTCCCTAGTCTTCTATCAAAATGAGTTTTTTAATAAAAATTTTGGAATATCCATGAATATCTAGAGTTGTTTCACCCATTTGGTGGTGTTCTATTTCAATACTCCCAGTAGACACTACTATTAACTCATAAAATGCTCTTATCTTATAAGATTTTCATACAAAATAGAGGTTAGTTAACAAGTATTTTTGGAGGATCTTCCATGGATCGTTTTGTTTAAATATCTGAGAGTTTTTGTGAGAACTATTAATTCTTGATTTTCAAGTTTTTTGTAATTTTGCCTATCAGCAGAGTTTTCTTTGGCAACTGAAGAAAACAAATTGGCTTGCTTAGCAGACATATACGATTGCAGTTACTCATATAAGGGATGATCCTCTGGAATATCTTCTAGATGGATCGAAGTGCTCATATACAGAGTTTTTGATGATTCTGTGATCTGCAGAATTATTGCATTAATTAAACTCATATTTCCCCTTTGCAAAAGTGGGAAATTGGATGATAAAGAAGCATATGATGATGAAGAGGAGTTTCTTCCCCTAGAGGAGGAGTATCTCCCTCCTTTTCCTCGACCGCTGGCTATCGGCCAAAGTGGATCCATACTGTACTGAAAATTAGTATTTATCAAATGATGAATCAATATCATCCCAATCAATTTCATCTCTTATGTCTTCAAAATTTGGAAGGAATAAATCTTCTTTTATCATATCATGAATGATTTGTTCCACTATAATAAAATGAATATCTTTATTTAGAGGAATACACTTAATTATAGTAATTATTGTTTTTCAGAAATAAAGTAAGTATAAAACTTCATTTAACCCTTTAAATATTCCCTAGACAAAAAGTCAGGTAACGAATTTTCTCTACCTTTCTTGTATTATATTTCAAAATCAAAAGGGGCTAATTGAGCTTGCCACCTTGCAAAAATTAACTTTGAAGCATCGTTTTTAAAATCTTTGTTAAACATATATTTGACTGATTGGGCATCAGTTCTTACTATAAATTTCTGATTATATAGATCATCTTGGAATTTTAAAACACATTTAACAATAGTTAACATTTCATGGGCCACAGTGGCATATTTTTTTGACTTTCAGAACATTTTTCAGAATGAAAACTAATGAGATGTTCAGTATTATTATGGGAATTTAATTGTTTAATTATTCCTCCATAACCAGTATTAGAAGCATCATTCTCGACTATTTTTAACCAAGCAGGATTTGCAAAGGTTAAACAAGGTAAAGTCTTGACATATTTTTAATCATTTTGACTAGATTAGGGTGAGAAGTCATCCAAGGTTCTTTATGATTCCATTTAGTCTATCATACAAAGGATCTAAATCATGAGAAAAGTTTTGATAGAAAGGAGAAATATAATTAAGACTTTCTAAGAATCTTTGTAATTGAGTTTTGTCAGTAATAATATCTGGGAATTTTTCAACAAAGTCCATAGCCCTTTGGATAGGCTCGATTTCTCCTTGACAAATATTATGTCCTAGAAATCGAACGCCATTTTGGAATAAGCACATTTTCGGTTTAGAAATGACCAAGTCATTTTGCATTACAATTTGTTTGAAAATATTCAGGTGTTTGAAATGTAATTCTATTATTTTAGAAAACACAAGGATATCATTAATATACACTATTATAAAATCCATGTATGGATTAAATATATCATTCATGATTTTTTGAAATTTAGAGGGAGCATTTTTCAGACCAAAGGGCATAACATTCCACTCATATTAACCAAAAGGCACATTAAAAGCAGTTCTATAAGTGTGTTCTTTAAAAATTTGAATATGCCAGTATACAGATTTTAAATTGAATTTTGAAAATATATTGGCATCATATAATCTAGATAATAAATCCTTCTTATTGGGAATCAGATATCTAATCCATTTTAAAACTTTATTAAGAGGTTTATAATTAGTAACAAGTCTGGGCATACCTCGTTCTTTGTCTGCATCATTATTAACATAAAATGCAGTACAAGACCAAGGGAATTTTGAAGGTTTTATGAGACCCTTTTGTAATAGATTGTCAATCTCTTTTTTACTAAATTCGACTAACTTTGTATTCATTTGGCAGGGTCTCAATTTCGGTAGAATACTATCTTTTGTGAAATCATCTTCATAAGGAAGAGTAACAACATGTTCTTAGCAATTCCAGAAAGCATTTGGGTGATCAACACAAATATCCATAATCAATTTGTCAAATATCAATTTTCTTTTTCCTTGAATTTTTACAGAATTTATTGTGTTTTGAACATTCATACTCATCATTTCAAGTTGTAAGAAATTCATATGTTTTTGCTTCATATCAATCAAAGCATTTATGTCTCTCGTTACTAGATCTATAACAAAAGGATAATAAATTTCTTATTTTTTATAGGTAGATTTGAAGCCCTTTGCATCAATATGTGTTTAATGATAAATTGCATTTATAAACGGTGTTCCTAAAATAATAGGAGGATATAATTAATTTTTTACTAAGAAAAGAAATGCGGAATGCTAATCTTATTTCTATAGATATGTGCATGAGGTAGTTTATAATTAATATCAAGAGAACGACCAGATGCAGATTTGACTATATACGTTGTTTTTTGAAAATGTTTGGTAGGAATTAATCCTTCCTGAATACAACTAACATTAGCACCACTATCAATCTTAGGTATATCAATTACAGAAAATTCATTATTAATCAAGATAGTACAATTTATATACCATTTATGGGCAGTAACAATTTACATCATACCCAAAAAGAAGTCATTTTTTACATCAATATCACGAATAATTTTATTGTTAGAATTTTCAGCAATTTTTTCTTTTCCTTTGGAACTGGAAATAATATCAATTTGAGAAATATTTTAAATATTTGAAATTCTATGGTCAGAAATAATTTGATTTTGTTTCAAAGAAATAATTTCTTTTTTCAAATTTTCAACTTATATTTTCAAATCATCAGTAGACGTATCTTTACTAGGTGTTTCACTGATGGCAAGATGTCTATTTACTTTAGCGAAAGAGTAGGGCAGAATATCGATAATAGATTTTGTTTTTTTCTTAAAATATTTGCTATCAACAAGCTTTGAAGTGCTAGGTTGTGAAGAAGCAGGATCAATAATTTTTTAATGAAGCTATTCATCAGTCACTTCTTTTAATAATTCTAAAATACTATCTGCAGTAATTGTTTGAACATTTAAATCTAAATTTTCAAACTGGGATTACAATTTATAAGAAGCATCATCACAATCACAAACATTATTATTATAATCAGTGCATGCATTAGCATTATCTTTTTCATGATTCTCATTATCAGTTGAATCAGGTAATTCAATATCATTTTTAGATTCAGATTCAGATTCATAATTAAATTTAGAACCTGAAGTATATAAAAATAATAGACTTTATCATGAATCTTATCAGAAAGTCCTACGGACTTGAGTTTTTGAAGTTTACAATTTGGAGCAATATGACCAAATTGACCACAATTGTAACACTTGATTTTTACTAAGTCTCTCTTAGACCTATTTTTTGTAAATCTAGTAGACTTACGATGTATTTTTCTAACTTCACGCTCTTCTTTGAATCTATGTCTTGATCTCCTTTTTCGATAGGGTTTATCTGGGTCATTGGGTTTTATATATCAATGACCCCTTTTTCTAGAGTAGAAGCAGGATTTTCCATTCCAAATTGCCCATAGAAATCACCTAATTGGGATCTTTCTTTAAGTCTATCAAGCTTTATTTGTCAAGACAATTTTAACTCATTATAAATTTTTAGACCTTCTTCGATACAAGCTGCTATAAGCTAACCATAAGTGAAATTTTTCCAAGGAATGAAACCATAGTGACCCTTGATAGATTTTTAACCCTTTCTGCAGAAAGAGGTGGAAGATCATCTATGAATCTAGCCATCCAATGTTCAAATCTAGATTCGGGTAGATCCATAACTCTACTAATGAAAGTATCCTTGTACCATCTTAATTCTCCTAAATGTTTACACCTAAGTCCATTTAAGAGGATATGAGTATTTTCTTGTTGGTTGGTAAATCTACTACTAAATTGTTGACCAATAGTTAGCATAAGGGTATATTCAATATCTTCTCTACCTTCTGGTAATTCTCTACCTAGGTTATCAATACCTGACAACGATTTTTGGCTTCAAAAATTTTATTTCTTTCTTTGTTAGAAAGAAAATTGTCCCACCAGCCACGAAGTTGGCCAGTAGAACCGGCAACAATCATTTTGCATGTAGTAGCATCTATTCGAACAGGGTTACCCTCAGTATCTTTAGGGCTAGAGACTTTTGTAATAGTAGAATACATTAGCATGCAATGGACTAATATAGATAATTGTCTTTCAGATAATCCATCTAAGTTTCATTCATATATATGATCTCCACTATATGACGTGTTTGTCAATGAACACTCTCTTTCATCTATCAGAACATCTTGAGGAGTTGGTCGTGGATAACGAGTAGTTTGCATATGGGGAATATCAGTATATTGTTTCCCCGATTATTTTCTTACCAATCTTCTGAGTTTATTTAACTATGAGTGGATTGCCACTCCTATGTCCGAAATTAGAGTGGAATTTATAGCTTCGAAATTATTAGAAAAAGATTCAATAGCATCAGCAAAATTATTGGATAGATCCATGGATTTTATATTTAAACTAGCAAATTTTTTTTCCAAGTAATTTTTCAAGCCGTTCTAAATTAGTGGGTTTTTCAAATCCTTGAATATCAGGAGGTCTTTAAACATGAGGCTTAGCTGTCAAATCTTATGTTTTGCATTCTGAGGTAGAAGCAATATAAGATGACTTTTGACTATCGCTTAGCTTCTTAATCAAATCTATCATGATATCTAGTTTTTTTATCAAGAGAAGAAATATGTTCTCCAAGAACTTTTACATAAAGACTCAAATAATTATTTTGAGCAATTAGACTATTTATTTCTGAAATAGTGATGTAATACCCATGTTTTTTCTTAGCTTGAAAATCATCTCAAGGATGTTAGAACTTTCTTTGAAATAATAATTAATTCTTATACATGAGGCATATAATTCATTCCATCGGTATATAATTCATCCAAATCTGACACCCGAGCGAATAGTTAGAGCCATTTTTTTAGTGCGACAGTGTTTGACTTGAGCCTTCCGCGCATCGCAGAGATAGCTCAAATGGTAATTGTCAACTTTCAGTATTGCTCAGCAATACTGGTGAGTCGCGCCAAACTTTTAGGTTATAGACAAGGTGGCAACGCGATAGCTCCACGTCGCGCCACCGTGCAGTTTCCCAATTATCAATTTTCAGAGACGCGATGCGATAACGCCGTGGTGCGCCAAGGGCCCAACTCGGGAAATTTTACTAAAAATTTAATGCCATGTCCAGGGTTAAAAGGGTCAACTTTCTACCCCTATATACCCCTTCAACACGTGATTCAGCCACTTTTCACCCAAAATATATTAGTTTCTCTCAAGTTTATCTCAAAAACAAACTAGGGTTTCTCTTGGGGATTTATATTCAGGAAGGTTTCACCATCAATCTTAATGAAATCATGAACTAAGGTATGCATAGTGTTCATTCATGGACTCCTTTTATCCATGAAGTCCAAGAATCCTTTTTAACTACAAGTTATGGATTTTCTTCATGTTTTCATACTTTGTATGTTCTCTTTCATGTTGATAAATGAGGAATTGATTTCTATTCCATGATTTGATGATAAATTCCATATGGGTTGTTTAGCATAGATAAAGATTTACAAAATCTCATGACTAACACCTTGAATAATGGAATTGGAATTGAAGCATGATGTTTAATTGTTGTATAAAGTGTTTACATGTACTATGCCAGCCATATGTTTGATAAAATGCCTAGATGAATAAAATTTTCCTAACTAGGATGATATCATGAAAATTCCCATAAATGTACAAGCTTATGCCTATTAGACATTTGATGAAATGCTTCAATAAACGTATTGTGGTGGTTATCATGTATTCAAGAATATCAAGTCATGTCAATTTCCTTCCATCAAGTCCTGGCGGTACTTGTATCCGAAATATTAGCTGTGTGCCTAGATCTATGTCATGTTTTCACGATACTCTCAGTCAAGATATGAACTCTTAGACTTCAGATATTCTTATGACTCAGGAAAAATCTTTATGATCTCATGACTCAGTCAGTTTTCAGATATCAGTAGTGTTCCATCAGCCACGAAAATCTGGTAACTCAGTCCATGCTCATTTTAGTTCAGTAAATCATGTTCAGTGTCCATTTAGATGGGAGTAGGAATTAGCACCGATTGAATCCAAGGATGGGGACTCACCTATTATATGAGGGTGTGATTCCTAGAAGCAACATTGTATTCCAGAACTATGTAGCCAGCTTAGGTTGAGATATTGTAGCCTATTATATGAGGGTAGATGAGGTGGCTTAACCTATTATGTGAGGGTTCCCACCGTTCTCGCTAAAGTTACCTGTTATATGAGGGTTTCACACATATTGTCCTTACTAGTGGCGTGGCATTGACACCCTTCCAATCAAGGCATAGATTGGACCCCAGCTCAACTATCATAGGACCTTTAGGGGATGTCGGTTAGATATTACTTCCCATAGTTTCATGTTGTAGAATCAGGACTATTATACATAGTCAATCAGTCTCAGTAATAGAACTTAGATAGTTCTTTAGATTTCAGGACTGTCAGACACAGTCAACTCAGATACAGTATGAAACTTAGATAGTTTTATCAGATTCAAGACTGTCAGCTACAGTCACCCACATTATCTGTTATACTCAGATACAGTCACCCATGTTATCAGTATTATTCAGATATAGTCCTTCATGTTATCAGTCATATCAGTTACTAGCATGTCACGTTATCTGTATACAGACTCATAAATCATAAAATTATGTTGTCAGTTACAATTACCTATTTATGCATGTATTCTCATGTTCATGTTAGACAGTTAGTTAGCATTATTCATGCGTGAAAATCCTTGCATATAGCCTACCTCACATATATACTCGATACATATGTACTGACGTATTCATGCTATGGTGCTTTCTTTTTATGTTAGACCATAGGTTCAGAGACACGAGTTCCAGAAAAGCAGTAGATTTTAGATTTAACAGTCAGAGTACAGTGAGCCCTCATCCTTCGAGGATATAATGATTTTCTAGTATCTGATTGATTTGGTTATTAGTTGGAGTAAGTTGGGGACATATCCCATCAACTCCTTATTCATATTATTCAGACAGTAGAGGCTTCCAGACGAGATGCAGACTAGATATAGACTATTATGTTTGAGACTTCAGTTTTGTTTTAAGTATTTTACTATCCCACATAAATGTTACGTTATTCAGTTATGTTCATGATCAAATCTTATGGCCTTTCATTGTATGTTTTTGTATTATTATGTTATCTTATGCAGTATACATGTACAGATATTAGTCATGGGTTAGCTTGTGGTCCTTCGGGGTCATGAGCACCGTGTAGCATTCCAGTTCAGCAAATCAGGTCATTACAAACTTGGTATCAAAGCCTAAGGTTCAATAGAGTCCTAGGAAGTTTTAAAGCCGCATCTAGTAGAGTCTAGTACATGGGTGTGTTGCACGCCGCATTTATTTACAAGAGGCTATGTGATGTTTAAGAACAGTTTTCCTTCTTTTAGTATTCATATCGTACCTGTGAGCATAATCACAAGCCAGTATCTCAGTATAATCTGCTTCTTCTCTTTATTTCAGAACATGCCTCCTAAGAAAAGAAATCAGTCATCCCTTCAGCCCGAAGAACCTTTGGGCAATCATATTTCTCATGCAGAGTTCAGGACTGAATTTACCACTCTTACTCAATCAGTCGTTGCTCATAATGAACAGCCAATAATTGTTCTGGCCAACTCAGTGGCCAACTCAGCTGCAGCGAGGATTTGGGACTTCACTCGAATGAATCCTCCAACCTTCCTCGAGTCTAAGGTAGATGAAGACCCTCAGGAATTCTTAGATCAAGTTCAAAAAATGACAGACGCCATGGGGTGGCTACTGTTGAGAGTGTTGAGCTAGCTGGATAGCAGTTGTAGAATGAATCTCATGCTTGGTTCAAACAGTGGAAGTCCAAAAGATCAGATGATGTAGGTCCTATAGAGTGGGAGGAGTTTGTTACTGTATTCTTAGACAGATTCTTCCCCCAAGATCTTAGAGAATCCAAGGTGCTAGAGTTCATCAACCTCAGGCAGGGAAATATGATAGTGAAAGAGCATTCTTTTAAGTTTACTCAATTATCTAGGTATGCCCGTCATGTGGTTGCAGACAGTAGATCCAAGATGAGTAAGTTCGCTTCAGGGGTGAACAACAGCATGGTTAATGAGTGTAGATCCACCATGCTGGATAGTGACATGACCTTAGCTAGACTTATGACCCATGCTCAGCAAAAAGAGGAGCAGAAGATTAAGTAAAGGGAGAAATAAAATAAAAAAGCAAAGATAGGTAGTTTTAACTTCGCTCAGCCTAAGTCAAAAGGAGAAAACCATTCCCAGTTTCATCCTAAGTTATCAGTTCTAGCTCCCTCTATATCCAGTTCTCTAGTTTCTAAGTTCAGAGAGGGTAATAAAGATAGAGTGCTAGGCTCTAAGACTAGGGTATTATTAGTAGTGCCCGCACCTATCCTCTTTGCCAGACTTGCAATAAGCACCATCAAGGTGTGTGTATAGTAGGTAGTGGTATTTGTTTAGGTTGTGGCAAGCCAGGCCATAGAGTTAGAGACTGTCCGCAGCTAGGTCCTTAGGGTTATCAGAATTGCTTTTCAGCTCAGTTCGATCACCCAAATCAGTAGGGTATCACTTCTAGTGCTACTAGCGAGCAACACCTAAATTGTCTTTATGCTTTTTAGACTCGACAAGATCAAAAAAGTTCTCCTGATGTAGTTACTGGTATGTTACAGATCTTTCATGTGCATGTTTATGCTTTGCTAGATCCAGGAGCTTTCTTGTCTTTTGTTACTCCTTATATAGCAGTTGATTTTGAATTAGTCCTAAAATTCTAGCCGAGCCTTTCTCAGTCTCTACCCCAATAGGTAAAACCATCATAGTCCGACGGGTATATAGGAACTGCTCGATTATGATATTTCAAAAAGTCACTTCAGTAGACTTAGTCAAATTAGAGATGAATGATTTTAATGTCATTCTCAGCATGGATTGGCTTTATTCCTACTATGCCACAGTCGACTGCAGAAATAGAATAGTTTAGTTTCAGTTCCTAAATAAACCTGTCCTAGAGTGGAAGGGTTGCGTATCTGCTTTCAGGGGTCAACTTGTTTCCTACCTTTGGGTAAGGAAATTGATATCTAAGGGATGTGTTTATCATCTAGTTCATGTTAGAGATTCTAGTTTTGAGGCTTCCAGTCTCGAATCAGTCCCAGTAGTGAATGAATATTCAGATGTCTTTCTCAAAGATCTTCCAGTAATTCCTCCCAAAAGGGAAATAGACTTCTGTATTAATCTTCTTTCAGACACTCAACCTATCTCTATTCCGCCATACAGAATGTCACTAGAAGAACTCAAGGGACTAAAAAAAATTGAAGGATCTCTTAGATAAGGGATTCATCAGACCCAACATTTCTCCGTAGGGCGCACCAGTCTTTTTCATGCGCAAGAAAGACGGTTCACTCAGAATGTGCATTAATTACCGTCAACTCAATAAGGTTACGGTCAAGAACAAGTATCCTCTTCCCAGAATCAATGACTTGCTTAACCAAATTTAAGGTGCTAGTTATTTCTCTAAGATAGACCTCAGATCCGGCTATCATCAGCTCAAAGTTAGAGAATGTGACATCCCAAAGACAGCTTTCCGTACGCGGTATGGTCACTTCGAATTTCTAGTTATGTCATTTGGTCATACCAATGCCCTAGCAGGTTTCATGGACTTGATGAACCCTGTGTTTAAGCAGTACTTGGACATGTTCGTCGTAGTCTTTATAGATGATATTCTGGTCTATTCCTGTAGTGAGCGAGATCATGCAGACCATTTCAGAATAGTACTCCAGTCTCTCAGAAATCACCAATTATTCGCAAAATTCAGTAAGTACAAATTTTGGCTAAGATCATTAGCATTCCTTGGCCATATTATTTCTAGTGATGGCATTAGAGTAGATCCTCAAAAGACCGAAGCAGTAAGAAACTAGCCTTGCCCTGTTTCTCCATCAGATATAAGGAGTTCCTTGGGTTTGGTTGGCTATTACAGATGGTTTGTTGAAGGATTTTCTTCTATTGCATCTCCTATATCCAGATTTACTCAGAAAAAAGTCATGTTCCAGTGGTTAGATCCTTACGAGAAGAGTTTTCAGGAATTGAAGACTCGACTCACCTCAGCTCCAATTCTAGCACTTCTAGATGGTTCAAATGGTTTTGTAGTTTATTGTGATTCATCTAGAGTGGTTTTAGGTTGTGTCCTCATGTGCATGGTAAGGTCAAAGCCTACACCTCCAAATAGCTTAAACCCCATAAGAAGAATTATCCTACTTATGATCTTGAGTTAGCAACCGTAGTATTTGCCTTAAAGATTTGGAGGCATTATCTCTATGGATATCATGTAGACGTCTTCATAGATCATAAGAGCCTTCAGTATGTCTTTTCTAAAAAATATCTCAATCTTCATCAGAGAAGGCGGTTAGAGCTTTTAAAAGATAATGACATGAGTGTCCTCTATAATCCGGGCAAGGCCAACGTAGAGGCTGACGCTCTTAGTAGACTATCCATGGGTAGTATTTATCATGATGATGATAGTAAGAAGAAGTTAGTCCAGGAAGTCCACCAGCTTTCTAGACTAGGCATTCACTTAGTCGACTCTTCAGAGGGCAGTGTATGTGTTCAGAGTAGTTCAGAACCATCTCTAGTTTCTGAGGTGAAAGAAAAGCAAGATAAGGATCCTAGCCTTTTCAAGCTAAAATAGTTAGTTCAGAATAAGAAAATAAAGGTTTTCTCCCAAGGGGGAGATAGCGTTCTTCGTTGTCAGGGTCATCTTTGTGTTCCAGACGTAGATGACATAAGGCAACGAATTCTTACAGAAGCGCATGGTGCGCGCTACTCTCTTCATTTAGGGGACACAAATATGTACCACAACTTGCGAGAAATATATTGGTGGAGTGGAATGAAAAGAGATATTGCAGAGTTTGTGGCTAAGTGCTCTACATGTCAGCAATTTAAGATAAAGCATCAGAAGCCTAATGGTCCTATGCAGGAGTTCAGTATTCCTACTTGGAAGTGGGAAGTTGTGAACATGGACTTCGTGATGGGTTTGCCTCAAACTCGTCGTCAGCATAATTCAGTCTGGGTTATTGTAGATAGAATGACCAAATCAGCTCTCTTTCTTCCAGTCCATACCTCTTATTCAGCTGAGGATTATGCCAAGGTCTACATTAAGGAGATGGTCAGATTGCACGGTGTTCCGTTATCTGTTATCTCAAATAGAGGTATCCAGTTTATCTCTCATTTTTGGAAAGCATTCCAAAAGGGTCTTGGTACCCAAGTTCATCTCAGTACAACCTTTCATCCTCAGAAAGATAGTCAAGCAGAAAGGACCATTCAGACTTTGGAGGATATGCTAAGGACATGTGTAATTGATTTCAAGGGTAGTTGGGATGACCACTTGTCTTTAATTAAGTTTGCATATAATAATAACTATCATTCCAGTATTCAGATGGCTTCATTCAAAGTTCTCTATGGTAGGAGATGTAGATCTCTAATTGGTTGGTTCGAAGTTAGTGAGGCCTTAGTCATAGGACCTGACTTAGTATTCGATGCCTTAGAGAAAGTTTAGTTAATTAGAGAAAGACTCCGGGTTGATCAAACTAGAAAGAAGTCTTATGTAGATGTTCGTAGAAAGGATATCGAGTTTGAGATTGTTGATCATGTATACCTCAAGATCTCTCCTATGAAGAGAGTAAAGAGATTCGGCAAGAAGGAAAAGCTCAGTCTCCGATATGTCGGTCCCTTCAATATTCTCAGTCGATTTGGCAAGGTAGCTTATGAGCTCGAATTGCCTTCATATCTAGTCTCAATTCATCCATTCTTTTATGTCTCTTTGCTCAAGAAGTGTATAGGTCACCCATCAGTCATAGTCCCTAGTCAGAGTATAGATGTTCAGAACAGCCTCTTTTATGAAGAAATTCCAGTTGAAATCCTAGACTATCATACTTGTAGATTCAGGAACAAAGAAGTCCCTCTAGTTAAAGTTCTTTGGAAAAATCAGTCCATCGAGGGAGCTACTTAGGAATCAGAAGTAGATATGCATACCAAGTATCGTTACTTTTCCCCCGCCAACTCATTTCAAGCTTAATGTACTAGTTCTCCTTAAGGTTACTCAGTTTCATGATTAGTGTACATCACTAACTTAGTATACTGTGATAATCTTGGTATCAAGTACCACCGCATATTCAGTCATGCATTCATGCATCAGATCAGTTATATAGTTATGCATCAGACATGCATTCTCATTGTGAGAAAACTTAGTTCCTTAGAATTTTCAGTTATGCATTTATGAATCAGTTACGCATGCATCAGATATTCATGTTCAGTATATTATGTTTAGCTTCTCATTCAATTCTATCATGAGATTATGTTCTAGTAATTTATGTTCAGCTCATTGTTTCCCCTCTCAGTCAGTCTTAATCGAGAACGAATGTTCTCAAGGGGGAGATATTGTAATACCTGTGCTTTTTCTTAGCTTGAAAATCATCTCAAAGATGTTAGAACTTGCTTTAAAATAATAATTCATTCTTATACATGAGGTATTTCCATAATTTTCACTCCCTATCACGTGGGAAATTGAATAAGCTCTCCATCGGTATATAATTCACCCAAATCCGACACCCGGGCGAAGAGTTAGAGCCTTTTTCTTAGTGAGAGAGTGTTTGACCTGAGCCTTCAGCGCGTCGCGGAGATAGCTCAAATGGAAATTGTCAACTTCCAGTGTTGCTCCATGATACTGGCACGTCGTGCCAAACTTCTAGTTCGTAGACAAGGTGGCAATGCAATAGCTCCGTGCCGTGCCATCGTGCAGTTTTCCAATTGTTAATTTCTAGTGACACAGCGAGATAACACCGCGTCGTGCCAAGGGCCCAACTCAGGAAATTTTACTAAAAATTTAATGACGTGTCCAGGGTTAAAAAGGTCAACTTCCTACCCCTATATAACCCCTTTAACATGTGATTCAGCCACTTTTCACCCAAAATATATTAGCTTCTCTCAAGTTTATCTCAAGAACAAACTAGGGTTTCTATTGGGGATTCAAATTAAGGAAGGTTTCACCATCAATCTTCACGAAATCATGAACTAAGGTATGCATAGTGTTCATTCATAGACTCCTTTCGTCCATGAAGTCCAAGAATCCTTTTTAACTGCACATTATGAATTTTCTTCATGTTTGCATCCTTTGTACGTTCTCTTTCATGTTGATAAATGAGGAATTGATTTCTATTACATGATTTGATGATAAACATTTATGAAATCTCATGACTAAAACCTTGTATGATGGAATTGGAATTACAGCATGATGTTTAATTGTTATATAATGTGTTTACATGTACTATGCCTGCCATATGTTTGCTAAAATGCCTAGACGAAGGAAATTTGCCTAACTAGCATTATAACATGAAAATCCCCGTAAATGTACAAGCTTATGTCTATTATACGTTTGATGAAATGCTTTAATAAACGTATTGTGGTAATTATCATGTATTCAAGAATATCAAGTCATGTCAGTTTCCTTCCATCGAGTCCTGGGGGTACTTGTATCCAAAATATTAGCTGTGTGCCTAGATCTATGTCATGTTTTCACGATACTCTCAGTCAAGCTATGAAATCTTAGACTTCAGATAGTCTTATGACTCAGGAAAAATCTTCATGATCTCATGACTCAGTCAGTTATCAGATATCAGTAGTGCTCCGTCAGCCACGGAAATTCAGTAACTCAGTCTATGCTCAGTTCAGTTCAGTAAATCATGTTCAGTGTCCATCCAGATGGGAGTAGGAATTAGCACCGAGTGAACCCAAGGATGGGGAATCACCTGTTATACGAGGGTATTATTCCTAGAAGCAATCCTTCCATTCCAGAACTATATAGCTAGCATAGTTTGAGACATTGTAGCCTGCTATATGAGGGTAGATGAGGTGGCTTAACCTGTTATGTGAGGGTTCCCACCGTTCTCTTTAGATTTACCCATTATATGAGGGTTACTCACATGTTGTCCTTACCAGTGGCGCGGTATTGGCACCCTTCCAATCAGGGCACAGATTAGAACCCAGCTCAGCTATCATAGCACCTTTGGGGCATGTCGGTTAGATACTACTTCCCATAATTTCATGTTGCAGAATCAGGACTGTCAGACATAGTCAATCAGTCTCAGTAATAGAACTCAGATAGTTCTTCAGATTTTAGGACTGTCATACACAGTCAACTTATATACAGTACGAAACTTAGATAATTCCATTAAATTCAAAACTTCCAGTTACAGTCACCCACATTATCATTTATACTCAGATATAGTCACCTGTTTTATCAGCATTATTCAGATATAGTCCTTCATGTTATCATTTATATCATCTACTAGCATGTCACGTTATCAGTATATACACTCAAAAATTATGAAATCACATTGTCAGTTACAGTTACGTATTTATGCATATATTCTCACGTTCATGTTAGATAGTCAGTTAGCATTATTCATGCATACAAACCCTTGCATATAGCCTACCTGACATGTATACTTGATACATATGTACTGACGCATTCGCGCTATGGTGCATTGTTTTTATGTTACACCATAGGTTCAGAGACACGAGTTCTAGATAAGCAGTAGATCCCAGATTTAGCAGTCAGAGTAGAAGTGAGCCCTCATCCTTTGAGGACATAATGATTTTCTAGTATCTCATTGATTAGCTTATTAGTTGGAGTTAGTTGGACACATGTCCCATCAACTCCTTATTCAGATTCTTCAGATAGTAGAGGCTTCTAGAAGAGATGCAGTTTTGTTTTGGGTATTCTATTACCCCACACAAATGTTACATTATTCAGTTATGTTCATGATCAAACCTTATGGCCTTTTAGTGCATGTTTCCGCATTATTATGTTATCTTATGCAGTATACAGATACAAATCTCAATCATGGGTTAGCTTGTGGTCCTTCGGGGTCATGATCACCATGTAGCATTTCGGTTCAACAAGTCGGGTCATTACAGGTGATTTTTCCAACTTCATTATCAATGAATTTTTGAAAAGCAGAGAAAGTTATTCCTGTATTATTTGGTAATATGAAAGGTGATTGAAGAGGGTAAATGGCCTGAGTCATGGTGCCATTTTCATCTTGGTATGATCTCTCAATAAGTTTTACAGATAA
This sequence comes from Capsicum annuum, assembly GCF_002878395.1. NCBI lineage: Eukaryota > Viridiplantae > Streptophyta > Magnoliopsida > Solanales > Solanaceae > Capsicum > Capsicum annuum. The sequence goes on from NC_061118.1 coordinate 46,009,586, forward strand.
CAGCAGATATGTAGATATAAACCATGGCACAAAATAAATAATTCGATTATGTAATGCACACATTTCATAGAAATCTTCAAAAATATTTTTCATTTCATCAGGAATATATGTTTCAAGAAACCATATCCTAAACATATTCCGTTTTTCACAAAAAAAAATCCTTTTTAATATAATTCCTTGCCCGTGAACCAGGGCTAAAATCAATTAGGTGTGGAATCATGATTTAACAAGAATTAACATCAAACTCCATTTCAGGGATCTCCTATGGACAAATATTCGGACTCCATAGGGTATTTTGAAGAACAAATACCCGAACTCTATAGGGTATTCTATACCAATTTTTGGAAAATTAAATGCATCCCATCTAATAGGTCTCCACGTAGTGACCTTGGATCTTACAAAATTAGTTTTGATAAGCATAGTATAATCAGAAGTATCTTTGATCAATTTACATCGAGGATTTAAAGGAGATAATATATGATAATAAATACGATAAGGCAAACATATAAGTTTAGATCCAGGAGCATAATTATAGCCATGAGTTTTCACATTTAAGGTTAGAGCATCAAGAATATTCATATTAGCCAAAAATAATTGTAAGAAATTCACATGTTTTTGCTTCATATTAATCAAAGAATTTAAGTCTCTTGTTACTGGATCTGTACCAAAAGGATACGAAATTTCTTGGTTTTTATAGGTAGCTTTGAAGCCCTTCGCATCAATATGTGCGTAAGGATGAATTGCATTTATAAATGGTGTTCCTAAAATAATAGGAGGACATAATTGATTTTTTACTAAGAAAAAGAAATGCAGAATGAAAATCTTATTTCTACAGATATGTGCATGAGGTAGTTTATAATTAATATAAAAAGAATGACCAGATGGAGATTTGACTATATGCGTTGTTTTTTGAAAATATATGGTTGCAATTAATCCTTCCTGAATACAACTAACATCAGCACCACTATCAATCATAGCCATATCAGTTATAGAAAATTTGTTATTAATCAAGATAGTACAATTTATATACCATTTATGGGCAGTAACAATTTTCATCATACCTAAAAAAGAAGTCCTTTTTTACATCAATATCACGAAAAATTTGATTGTTAGAATTTTTAGCAATTTTTTCTTTTCCTTTGGAACTGGAATAATATCAATTTGAGAAATATTTTCAATATTTGAAATTCTATGATTAGAAATCATATGATTTTGTTTCAAAGAAATAATTTCTTTTTTCAAATTTTCAACTTTTACTTTCATATCATCAAGCGACGTATCTTTACTAGGTGTTTGACTGATGGGAAGATGTCTATTGACTTCATTAAATAGTAGGGCATAATATCGATAATAGATTCAGTATTTTTCTTAACATATTTGCAATCAACAGGCTTTGAAGTGCTAGGTTGTGAAGAACCAAGATCAATAATTTTTTGATGAAGCTTTTCATCAGTCACTTCTTTTAATAATTCTAAAGCACTATCAGTAGTAATTGTTTAAACATTTAAATCTAAATCTTTAAACTGGGATTGCAATTTTTAAGAATCATTATCACAATCACAAACTATATTATTACAATAAGTGGAGGCATTAGCATTAGCTTTTTCATTATTCTCATTGTCAGTTGAATTGGGTAATTCAATATCATTTTCAGAATTAGATTCATATTCATAATCAAACTCAGAACCTAAAGTATATAACAAACCGTAGACCTTATCATGAATCTCATCAGAAATTCCTAAGGACTTGAGTTTTTGAAGTTTACAATTTGGAGCAATATGACCAAATTGACCACAATTGTAGCACTTGATTTTTGCTAAGTCTCTCTTAGACCTTTTTTTAAAAATATAGTAGACTTACGATGGGTTTTTCAAATTTCACGCTCTTCTTTGGATCTATGACTAGATTTCTTTTTTCTATAGGGTTTATCTGGGTCATTGGGTTTTATATGTCTATGGCCCCTTTTTCTAGAGGAAGAAGTAGGATTTTTCATTGCAAATTGCCCACAAAAATCACCTGATTGAGATTTTTCTTTAAACTTATCAAGCTTAATTTGTCTAGACAATTTTAACTTATTACAAATTTTTAGTCCTTCTTCAATACAAGCTGCTATAAGCTGACCATAAGTGAAATTCATCCAAGGAATGGAACCATTTGTCCTTTGATAGATTTTTTAACCCTTTCTGCAAAAAGAAGTGGAAGACCATCTATGAATCTAGCCTTCCAATGTTTAAATCTAGATTTGGGTAGATCTTTAACTCTACTAATGAAAGTATCCTTGTACCATTTGAATTCTCCTAAATGTTTAAACCTAAGGACATTTAAGAGGGTACGAGTATTTTCATGTTGGTTGGTAATTCTACCTCCAAATTGTTGAATAATAGTTAGCATAAGGGTATATAAAATATCTTTTCTACCTTCTCGTAATTCTCTACCTAGGTTATCAATACCTGAAAACATATTTTTGGCTTTAAAAATTTTATTTCTTTCTTTGTTAGAAAGAAAATTGTCCCACCAGCCACGAAGTTAGCCGGTAAAACCTGCAACAATCATTTTGCATAAAGTTACCATCTGTATCTTTAGGGCTACAGACTTTTGCAATAGTGGAATACATTAGCATGCGATGGAATAATATAGATAATTGTCTTTCAGATAATCCTTCTAAGTTCCATTCATATATATGATCTCTACTATATGACGATATATATGATCTCCACTATATGACGAGTTTGTTAATGAACACTCTCTTTTCTCTATCAGAACATCTTGAGGAGTTGGTCGTGGATTATAGGCAATTTTCATATAGGGAATATTAGCATATTTTTTCCTCGGTTGTTTTCTTACCAATCCTCTGAGTTTATTTAATTCTGAGTGGATTTCTGCTCCTATGTTCGAAATTGGAGTAGACTGTATATCTTTAAAATTATTAGAAAGAGATTCAATAGCATCAGTAAAATTATTGGACAGATCCATGGGATTTATATTTAAACTACCAAATTCCTTTTCAAGTAATTTTTCAAGCCGTTCTAAATAAAAGGGTTTTTCAAATCCTTGAATATCAGGAGGTATTTGAACATGAGTCTTAATAGTCAAATATTCTGTTTTGCATTTTGAGGTAGAAGCAATATAAGATGACTTTTGACTATCGCTTAGCTTCTTAATCAACTATGTCATGATATCTAGTTTTTTATTAAGAGAAGAAATATGTTCTCCAAGAACTTTCACATAAAGACTCAAATAATTATTTTGAGCAATTAAACTATTTATTTCTGAAATAGTGATTTTTTCAACTTCATTATCAATGAATTTTTGAAAAGTAGAGAAAGTTATTCCTGTATTATTCGGTAATATGAAAGGTGATTGAAGAGGGTAAATGGCCTGAGTCATGGTGCCATTTTCATCTTGGTATGATCTCTCAATAAGTTTTACAGATAACAGCAGATATGTAGATATAAACCATGGCACAAAACAAATAATTTGATTATGTAATGCACACATTTCATAGAAATCTTCAAAAATATTTTTCATTTCATCAGGAATATATGTTTCAAGAAACCATATCCTAAACATGTTCCGTTTTTCACAAAAAAAATCCTTTTTAATATAATTCCTTGCCCGTGAACCAGGGCTAAAATCAATTAGGTGTGGAATCATGATTTAACAAGAATTAACATCAAACTCCATTTCAGGGATCTCCTATTGCCAAATATTCAGACTCCATAGGGTATTTGGAAGAACAAATAACCGAACTCTATAGGGTATTCTATACCAATTTTTGGATAATTAAATGTATCCCATCTAATAGGTCTCCTCGTAGTGACCTTGGATCTTACAAAATTAGTTTTGATAAGCATAGTATAATCAGAAGCATCTTTGATCAATTTACATCGAGGATTTAAAGTGGATAATAAATGATGATAAATACGATAAGGCAAACATATAAGTTCAAATCCAGGAGCATAATTATAGCCATGAGTTTTCACATTTAAGGTTAGAGCATCAAGAATATTCATATTAGTAAAAGATAATTGTAAGAAATTCACATGATTTTGCTTCATGTTAATCAAAGAATTTAAGTCTCTTGTTACTGGATCTGTACCAAAAGGATACGAAATTTGTTGGTTTTTATAGGTAGCTTTGAAGCCCTTCGCATCAATATGTGCGTAAGGATGAATTGCATTTATAAATGGTGTTCCTAAAATAATAGGAGGACATAACTGATTTTTTACTAAGAAAAAGAAATGCAGAATGAAAATCTTATTTCTACAGATATGTGCATGAGGTAGTTTATAATTAATATAAAAAGAATGACCAGATGCTATTTGACTATATGCATTGTTTTTTGAAAATATCTGGTTGTAATTAATCCTTCCTAAATACAACTAACATAAGCACCACTATCAATCATAGCCATATCAGTTATAGAAAATTTGTATAAATCAAGATAGTACAATTTATATACCATTTATGGGTAGTAACAATTTTCATCATACCCAAAAAGAATTTATTTTTTACATCAATATCACGAATAACTTGATTGTTAGAATTTTTAGCAATTTTTTCTTTTCCTTTGGAACTGAAAATAATATCAATTTGAGAAATATTTTCAATATTTGAAATTCTATGATCAGAAATCATTTGATTTTGTTTCAACGAAATAATTTCTTTTTAAAAATTTTCAACTTTTATTTTCATATCATCAAGAGACGTATCTTTACTAGGTGTTTGACTGATGGAAAGACGTCTATTGACTTCAGTTAAAGAGTAGGGAATAATATTGATAAAAGATTAAGTATTTTTCTTAACATATTTTCTATCAGTAGGATTTGGAGTGCTAGGTTGTGAAGAAGCAAGATCAATAATTTTTTGACGACGCTTTTCATTAGTCACTTCTTGAATAATTCTAAAGCACTATCAACAGTAATTGTTTGAATATTTAAATTTAAATCTTCAAACTGGGATTGCAATTTATATAAAGCATCATCACAATCACAAACATTATTATTACAATCAGTGCAAGCATTAGCATTATCTTTTTCATGATTCTCATTATCAGTTGAATTCGATAATTCAATATCATTTTCAGATTTAGATTCATATTCATAATCAAATTCAGAACCTGAAGTATATAAAAAACCATACACCTTATCATGAATCTCATTAGAAAGTACTAAGGACTTGAGTTTTTGAAGTTTACAATTTGGAGCAATATGACTAAATTGACCACAATTGTAACAATTGATTTTTTCTAAGTCTCTCTTAGACCTATTTTTTGTAAATCTAGTAGACTTACAATGGGTTTTTATAACTTCACGCTCTTGTTTGGATCTATGTCTAGTTCTCCTTTTTCTATAGGGTTTATCTGGTTCATTGGGTTTTATATGTCCGTGACCCCTTTTTCTAGAGGCAAATGTAGGATTTTCCGTTCCAAATTGCCCAAAGAAATCACTTAATTGGGATTTTTCTTTAAGCCTACAAGGTTAATTTGTCTAAACAATTTTAACTCATTAAAAATTTTTAGACCTTCTTCGGTACAAGCTACTATAAGCTGACCATAAGTAAAATTCGTCCAAGGAATGGCATCATATTAACCCTTGATAGATTTTTTAACCCTTTCTACAAAAAGAGGTGGAAGACAATCTATGAATCTAGCCTTCCAATGTTCAAATCTAGATTCGGGCAGATCCATAACTCTACTAATAAAAGTATCTTCATACCATCTGAATTCTCCTAAATGTTTAAACCTAAGGACATTTAAGAGGGTACAAGCACTTTCATGTTGGTTGGCAATTCTACCTCTAAATTGTTGAATAATAGTTAGCATAAGGGTATATAGAACGTCTTCTCTAGCTTCTGGTAATTCTCTACCTAGGTTATTGGCAATTCTACCTCTAAATTGTTGAATAATAGTTAGCATAAGGGTATATACAACGTCTTCTCTAGCTTCTGGTAATTCTCTACCTAGGTTATCAATACCTGACATCATATTTTTGGCTTCAAAAATTTTATTTCTTTCTTTGTTAGAAAGAAAATTATCCCACCAGCCACGATGTTGGCCAATAAAACCTGCAACAATTATTTTGCATCTAGTAGAATCTGTTCGAACAGGGTTACCCTTAATATCCTTAGGGATAGAGACCTTTGCAATAGTAGAATACATTAGCATGCAATGGACTAATATAGATAATTGTCTTTCAGATAATCCATCTAAGTTCCATTTATATATATGATCTCCACTATATGACATGTTTGTCAATGACCACTCTTTTTCCTCTATCAGAATATCTTGAGGAGTTGGTCGTGGATAATAGGCAGTTTGCATACGGGGAATATCAACATATTTTTTCCCCAATTGTCTTCTTACTAATCCTCTGAGTTTATTTAACTCTGAGTGGATTTCCGCTCCTATGTTAAAAAATGGAGGGGATTTATATCTTTAAAATTATTAGAAAAAGATTCAATAGCATCAGCAAAATTATTGGACAGATCCATAGGTTTTATATTTAAACTAGCAAATTTCTTTTCAAGTAATTTTTCAAGCCATTCTTAATCAGAGGGTTTTTCAAATCCTTGAATATCAGGAGGTCTTTGAACATAAGGCTTATCTGTTAAATCTTCTGTTTTGCATTCTGAGGTAGAAGTAATATCAGATGACTTTTGACTATATGCGTTTTTTTAGAAAATATCTGGTTGGATGTGATAGGGGATCTGAAGAGGTAGGGGTAAGCCACTCTAATACCATAAAGGCATAGTGTAAAAGGAAGGGGTATAATTCTAATACCCTTTCTATAGAATACCCTATAGAATTCACTCTTGCTTATAGCCCAATATATTTTAACACTCAGCCAAACTTACAACTATCTTTGACTGATATGAATATTCTTGATGCTTTACCCTTAAATGTAAAAACTCATGGCTATAATTGTGCACCTGGATCTGAACATTTACCTTTGTCTTATCATATTTATTATCATTTATTATCTACTTTAAATCCTAGATGTAAATTGATCGAAGATGCTTCTAATTATACTATGCTTATCGAAACTAATTTTGCAAGATCCAAGGTCACTACGAAGAGACCTATTAGATGGGATCAGATTTATTTCTCAAAAACATGTATTTTAAATTCAATCATTTCTCCAAAACAACTTGCAGAGGATGTGACAAATTCTGAGTTAACTGATGTAACTCAAAATATAGACAGAAGAATTTGTCTTCAATTTGATGATAATTCTACCATTTAAAATCAAAATTCCTTTTTTATACCTAGAATGTTTCCAGGTATGCATCATATCTCTCCAGTTGAACCAGTATTAATGTAAAAAGGATTTCCTTTTGGGTATGATGCAAATTGTTACTGCCTATAAATGGTATATAAATTGTACTATCTTGATTAATAACAAATTTTCTGTATCTGATATGGCTATGATTGATAGTGTTGTTGATGTTAGTTGTATTTAGGAAGGATAAATTTCAACCAGATATTTTCAAAAAATAATGCATATAGTCAAATCTGCATCTGGTCATTCTCTTGATATTAATTATAAACTACCTCATACACATATTTGTAGAAATAAGATTTGCATTCCGCATTTTTTTCTTAGTAAAAAATCAATTATATCCTCCTATTATTTTAGGAACATCATTTATAAATGCAATTTATCCTTAAACGTATATTGATGCAAAGGGCTTCAAAGCTACCTATAAAAACCAAGGAATTTCTTATCCTTTTGTTACAGATCCAGTAACAAGAGACATAAATTCTTTGATTAATATGAAGCAAAAACATGTAAATTTCTTACAACTTAAAATGATGAGTATGAATTTTAAAAACACAATGAATTCTGTAAAAATTCATGAAAAAGAAAAATTGATATCTGATAAATTGATCAGGGATATTTATGTTGATCACCCAAATGCTTTCTGGAATCGCAAAGAACATGTTGTTACTCTTCCTTATGAAGATGATTTCAGAGAAGATAGTATTCGAACAAAATCCAGACCCATCCAAATGAACACAGAGTTAGTAGAATTCTGTAAAAAGATATTGACAATCTCTTACAAAAGGGTCTCATAAAACCTTAAAAATTCCCTTGGTCTTGCATTACATTTTATGTTAATTATGCTGCAGAAAAAGAACGAGGTATGCCCAGACCTATTATTAATTATAAACCTCTTAATAAAGTTTTAAAATGGATTAGATATCCAATTCTGAATAAGAAGGATTTATTAACTAGATTATACGATGCCAATATATTTTCAAAATTTGATTCAAAATCTGGATACTGGCAAATTCAAATTTTTAAAGAACACACTTATAGAATTGCTTTTAATGTGCCTTTTGGTCAATATGAGTGGAATGTTATGCCCTTTGGTTTGAGAAATACTCCCTCAAAATTTCAAAAAATCATGAATGATATATTTAATCCATACATGGATTTTATAATAGTGTATATTGATGATCTCCTTATGTTTTCTAAAACAATAGAATTATATTTCAAACACCTGAATATTTTCAAACAAATTGTAATGCAAAATGGCTAGGTTATTTCTAAACTGAAAATGTGCTTATTCCAAACCAGTTTTTGATTTCTACATAATATTTGTCAAGTAGAAAACGAGCCTTTCCAAAGGGCTATGGACTTTGCAAAAAAATTCTCTTATATTATTACTGACAAAACTCAATTACAAAGATTCTTAGGAAGTTTTAATTATATTTCTCCTTTCTATCAAAACTTCTCTTTGATTTAGCTCCTTTTTATGATTGACTAAAAAAGAATCATAAAGAACCTTGGATGACTTCTCACACTAATCTAGTCAAAATGATTAAAAAATGTGTCAAGACTTTACCTTGTTTAACCTTAGCAAATCCTAATTGGTTAAAAATAGTCGAAACTGATGCTTGTAATATTGGTTATGGAGAAATACATAAACAAGTAAATCCCTATAATAATACTGAATATCTCATTAATTTTCATTCTGGAAAATGGTCTGAAAGTCAGAAAAAATATGCCACTATAGCCCATGAAATGTTAACTATTGTTAAATATGTTTTAAAATTTCAAGATGATCTATATAATCAGAAATTTATAGTAAGAACTGACGCCTAATTAGTCAAATATATGTTTGACAAAGATTTTAAACATGATGCTTCAAAGTTAATTTTTGCAAGGTGGCAAGCTCAATTAGCCTCTTTTAATTGTGAAATACAATACAAGAAAGGTAGTGAAAATTCTTTACCTGACTTTTTGGCTAGGGAATATTTAAAGGGTTAAATGAATTTTTATACTTACTTTCTTTTTGAAAATATAATAATTACTCTAATTAAGTGTATTCTTCTAAATAAAGATATTCATTTTATTATGCTGAAAAAAATCATTCATGATATGATAAAAGAAGATTTATTCCTTCCAAATTTTGAAGACATAAGAGATGAAATTTATTGGGATGATGTTGATTCATCATTTGATAAATACTAATTTCAGAGCAGTATGGATCCACCTTGGCAGATAGCCAGCGGTCGAGGAAAAGGCGGCAGAAGCCAAGGAGGGAGATACTCCTCCTCTCATCATCATATGCTTCTTCATCATCTAATTCCACAGTTTTGCAAAGGAAAAATATGAGTTTAATTAATGCAAGAATTCTGCAGATCGCAGAATCATTAAAAACTTCACATATGAATACTTCGATCCATCTAGAAGATGTTCCAAAGGATCATCCCTTATATGAGCAACTGCAATCTTATATGTTTACTAAGTAAGCCGATTCATTTGCTTTGGTTGCCAAAGAAAACTCTGCCGATAGGCAAAATTATGAAAAACTTGAAAATCAAGAATTAATAGTTCTCGTAGAAAACTCTCAGATATGTAAACAAAATGATCCATGGAAGCTCCTCCAATAAAACTTGTTAACTAACCTCTATTTTGCAGGAGAATCTTATAAGACAAGAGAGTTTTTTGAATCAACACTAGTGTCTACTGATAACGCTCAAACTACACCTCTCAATGAGAATGTAAGCGATCATTGTCAATATAAAACCCAACTAGGTTAGGGTCAAATCCCACAGGAAATATGGTGTGAATGTAAGTCATTTGCAAATTAATCAACTGATAGTTGGATATTTCCAGAAATGGGGGGGTTTTTAGTTTAACAAGCAATTTTTGGTTACATTAGTTTCAGTTTTCATAATCAAGAGTTTATGAAAAACTAGAATTATGTTCACTAGTGATTTTGGTACTTGACAAATGCTACTAGTGGTTCAGGATTCTCACGGTAGATAGGACAACAAGTTATCTTTATCGAAGTTATGCTTAAATATCTCTCGACCTAATTAAGCATTTAATTACCTAATCCTCTCAGACTTGGGGAATTTATATTCACTGCCCAGATTTTACCTCAGGTTAACCAACCTTGTTACAACGCTGATTATTAAATGGAGTATTTCCAAGTCCCTGTTGATAATTCACTTCCTACTATATATGATTTCTTTCATAAGCAAATCAAAGTAGGTTTTATCTATTGTTTACAACCAACAGACGTTAATTAAAACCTTAGAATTATCAAGAAATCCTATAACCTTTCGAATCCTGATCACCCAGCACCTTATCAAGACCTAACCCTAGATCCCATAATTCAGGTTAAAGGAATTTAGCCTCTCATGACATAATAATCAAAACACCTAGATTAATTCACCTAGATTAATTCATGATTTGAAAGATAAACTTACCACAAGATGAATAGAAACTAGAGATTCTCAGATAAACTCACAAACGAAATCCGAAAATAATGAATATAATCTCTTCCAAGTAATTTCTCTCTCAAGCCAAAAGTAGAGAGAGAAAATATCAAAGTATATTGCTCAAAACTCAACGTACCAAACTCCTAAAAAAACCCTAAACAAGGCTTTAAATAGTTCACCCTAATTATGGAAACAAAATAATAGAATTTAGAAATCCGTCGGATTAGGTGACGATATTTGTGATAGCCTATCAAGAGGCTGACGACTTATCACAAATGCCGTCAGCTTCCTTTACGCTTTTGGTTACTTGCGGCTTAATACTGATAATAATCTTGATGATTTATCAGCTCCTTGACGACCTATCACAAAATGTCGTCAAGGCTCTGCTTCAGTTCTCATGTGCTGCCTTAGGTTGACGGCATTCTTGACGCCTTATCATCTCCGTGATGGCCTATCACAAAATATCATCACAGCTTTCAACTTAGGCTAATTCTCTGTCTTTGGCTGACGATGAACTTGATAGCTTATCACAAGGCTGATGACTTATCACAAATGTCGTCAGTCATACTTTGCCTCTATTTTCTTCTATTTCAACTCCTTTCCATCCATTCTTGTTGGTTCTCTATCATATTAGCTTATACTGAAAAACCAAACACAAAACAACAAAAGTTGCTTAAGACTTTGCATTTATGCTTAGTTAAAAGTCTAAAATGTGTTAGCATTAGCTAACACATCATCTACTGGGAGTATTAAAATAGAACACCATCAAATGGGTGAAACAACTCCAGATGTTCATGGATATTCCAAAATAGTTATTAAAAACCTCATCTCAATAGAAGACTGGAGAACCACCTCCATGAAAGAAAAAGACATGACAATGAAAGGATCAAGAATTGCCTTCTCTTATTGGGACTATACAAAAGCCTTTACTCAGATATTATATTGTAACACTATTAAACATAAACATACTTGGTTTCTACTGATTTGTTCTAAAGTTTTTGAAGACCCAATTCCTAATTTGTTTATTCAACGGTGGTCGTATCATAGCCCTACCATTAAAATACTGCCATCAGAATATCTGCATCTTTACAAAGAATAGGCTAAAGTATCACCATTCTTAACAGATTTATATCACTAGGACCACGTCTCCAACTTGGATAAAATTGAGCAAATGTATTTCTTTATAGAATTTTCCATTCCATGGATACATAAATGGAGTGTTGAATTTGGTTACATAAAAGAACAAATACTCAGACTCTATAGGGTATTATATACCAATTTTTGGAAAAAACTAACCAGAAAGGACCCCCTTACTAAAATCCTACATAAACGAGACTTGCTTGAATCTATTAATAGAAAAATCTTTGAATACTCTACTGCTCCACAAAATAAAGTCGTGGACGATAAAAATATAAGTTATATATCTAGAAGAATCTTTGTCCATGAAGGAGACAAATTAGAATTGATTGAAAAATAGTTAGAAGAAATCCAAAAAATTTGATAAAAACTGTGGAACAATGTTCGGATACTTCTATGAAAAGTCTTACAAGTAAAAAAACTGAAGATATCGAAGAATCTCAGCCACTTCCACCATAAAATATTCTCAATAACGAAGAAATTGAAAAAGCTGAGGAATTACTCTACCAGATGAAAAGGAAAGACAAGATGTGATAAGAAAGACCCATCTACTAAGTCATTTTTACTATGTGTGGGACCAGGATATAGGGCCCTTTGTAATAATAGAAACACTATGCGCTACTGTGTGTAGATTCTTTTTCTTTCTATATATATAGACGCCTCATTTGTAAGACAGGCAGGAGTAAAATTTTCTCTTTCATTTTCTCTCTCTAAGTTTTCTCCCTTCTCTCTTTCCCTCTTGTATAATATTTTAAGGCTTTAATAAAAGAAGGTAACTAGCCGATATTTACTATTCTGGCCCTGCACTCGGCCACTTGTAAGGTATTTTTTTTTTCTGAATTAATTTTAATACTTTTTCTTCCTTTCTAGCCGTGACTATGTCCATCTAAAAAACTTCTCATGCCTATGTTGGAAATCTAACCTCTCTTACTAGGTAATTATGAAAAATCCAGACTTTATCAAAATATGAATGAATTTTTCTATGATTTCTTGACTTGGTTCCAAAATGGTGGTACATTCAAAATTTAATATGGTTTATGTTGGCTTTGTCTCTATGACTACGTCTAGTAAGCTGTTCCTCTTTAGCCCATAACATTGAATAAAAGGGCGAACTTTGACAAAGAAAGAACTTCTATACACATGGGTTCAACATAAATATATTAAACAACTGACAGGCCCTTTGTTTGGGTAAAAGATTATATGTTCCATGCAGTCGTCAAGCTATTTAAAATTCTTTTATATTTTTGTTGGGTGTTTTGGTTCGATATTCCGACTAAGACTTAATCTGATGCTTATAAGTTAGTCTACTAGGACGAGCGGCTTACCCCTGCCTCATTAGATCCAACTTGTATGGGATCAAACTCCTTACCAATCTATAGACTTGAAGGTTTTACTAGCCAACTTCGTGGCTGGTGGGACAATTTTCTTTCTAACGAAGAAAGAAATAAAATTTTTGAAGCCAAAAATATGTTGCCAGGTATTGATAACCTAGGTACAGAAATACCAAAAGGTAGAGAAGATATTGTATATACCCTTATGCTAACTATTATTCAACAATATGGAAATACCCTTATACCAAGAAACATGAAAATACTCGTACCCTCATAAATGGCCCTAGGTTTAAACATTTAGGATAATTCTAATGGTACAAGGATACTTTCATTAGCAGAGTTATGGATCTACCCAAATCTAGATTTGAATATTGGAACTCTATATTCATATATGGTCTTCCACCTCTTTTTGCAAAAAAGGTTAAAAAATCTATCAAGGGTCAATATGGTGCCATTCCTTGGACTTATTTCACTTATGGTCAACTTATAGTAGCTTGTACCGAAGAAGGTCTAAAAATTTATAATGAGTTAAAATTTTCTAGACAAATTAAGCTAGATAGGCTCAAAGAAAAATCCCAATTAGGTGATTTCTTTGGATAATTTGGAAAGGAAAATCCTACTTCTGCCTCTAGAAAGGGGCCATAGACATATAAAACCCAATGACCCAGACAAACCCTATAGAAAAAAGAGATCTAGACATAGATCTAAAGAAGAGCGTGAAGTTAGAAAAACCCATCGTAAGTCTAATAGTTTTATGAAAAATAGGTCTAAGAGAGACTTAGCAAATATCAAGTGTTACAATTGTGGTCAATTTGGTCATATTACTCCAAATTGTAAACTTCAAAAACTCAAGTCCTTAGGAATTTTTGATGAGATTCTTGATAAGGTCTAAGGTTTATTATATACTTCAGGTTCTGAATTTGATTATGAATAAGAATCTGGATCTGAAAATGATATTGAATTACCTAATTCAACTGACAATGAGAAACATGAAAAAGCTAATGCTAATGCTTTCACTAATTATAATAATAATGTTTGTGATTGTTAGGATGCTTTTTATAAATTGTAAACCCAGTTTGAAGATTTAGATTTAAATGTTCAAACAATTACCGTAGATAGTGCTTTAGAATTTTTAAAAGAAGTGACTGATGGAAAGCTTCGTCAAAAAATTATTGATCTTGCTTCTTCACAACCTAGCACTTCAAAGCTTACTGATAGTAAATATGATAAGAAAAATATTGAATCTGTTATCGATATTATGCCCTACTCTTTAACTGAAGTCAATAGACGTCTTGCCATCAGTCAAACACCTGGTAAAGATATGTCTCTTGATGATTTGAAAATAGAAGTTGAAAATTTGAAAAAAGAAATTATTTCTTTGAAACAAAGTCAGATGAGTTTTGATCATTGAATTTCAAATATTGAAAATATTTCTCAAATTGATATTATTTCCAGTTCCAAAGGAAAAGAATAAATTGCTGAAAATTCTAACAATCAAATTATTATGATATTAATGTAAAAAATGACTTCTTTTTGGGTATGATGCAAATTGTTACTGTCCATAAATGGAATATAAATTGTACCATATTGCTTAATATCGAATTTTCTGTAACTGATATGGCTATGATTGTTAGTGCTGCTGATATTAGTTGTATTCAGGAAGGATTAATTCCAATCAGATATTTTCAAAAAACAACGCATATAGTCAAATTTGCATTTGGCCATTCTCTTGATATTAATTATAAACTACCTCATACACATACCTATAGAAATAATATTTGTATTCCATATTTCTTTTTCTTAGTTAAAAATAAATTAGATCTTCCTATTATTTTAGGAACACCGTTTATAAATACAATTTATCCTTACGTGCCTATTGATGCTAAGGGATTCAAAGCTACCTATAAAAACCAAGAAATTTCTTATACTTTTGTTACAGATCCAGTAACAAGAGACATAAATGCTTTGATTAATATGAAGCAAAAATATGTGAATTTCTTACAACTTGAAATGATGAGTATGAATTTTCAAAACACAATGAATTCTGTAAAAATTCAAGAAAAAATAAAATTGATCTCTGAAAAATTGAGTGTGGATATATGTGCTGATCATCCAAATGCTTTCTGGAATCGCAAAGAACATGTTGTTACTCTTCCTTATGAAGATGATTTCAAAGAAAATAATATTTCAATAAAATTCAGACCCGGCCAAATAAACACAGAGTTAGTAGAATTCTATAAAAAAGAGATTGACAATCACTTACAAAAGGGCCTGATAAAACTTCAAAATCCCCTGGGTCTTGCACTGTATTTTTTGTTAATAATGCTTCAGGGAAAGAATGAGGTATGCCAATACTTGTTATTAATTATAAACCTCTTAATAATGTTTTAAAATGGATTAGATATCCAATTCCCAATAAGAAGAATTTATTATCTATATTATATGATGCCAGAATATTTTCAAAATTCGATTTAAAATCTGGATACTGGCAAATTCAAATTTTTATAGAGCATACTTATAGAACTACTTTTAATGTGCCTTTTGGTCAATATGAGAGGTATGTTATGTCCTTTGGTCTGAAAAATGCTCCCTCTGAATTCCAAAAAAATCATGAATGATATATCTAATCCATACATGGATTTTATAATAATGTATATTGATGATATCTTTGTGTTTTCTAAACCAATAGAATTACATTTCAAACACCTAAATATTTTTGAACAAACTAAAATGCAAAATGGTTTGGTCATTTCTAAACTGAAAATGTGCTTATTCCAAACCAGTGTTTGATTTCTAGGACATAAAAATTTGTCAAGGAGAAATAGAGCCTATCCAAAGGGCTATGGACTTTGCAAAAAAATTCCTGATATTATTACTGATAAAACTCAATTACAAAGATTCTTAGGAAGTCTTAATTATATTTCTCCTTTCTATTAAAACTTGTCTTGTGATTTATATCCTTTGTATGATAGACTAAAAAAGAATCATAAAGAACCTTGGATGACTTCTCACACTAATCTAGTTAAAATGATTAAAAAAACGTGTCAAGACCTTACCTTGTTTAACCTTAGCATATATTATTTGGTTAAAAATAGTCAAGACTAATGCTTCTAATATTGGTTATGGAGGAGTACTTAAACAAGTAAATCCGCATAATAATGTTGAATGTCTCATTAGTTTTCATTCTGGAAATTGGTCTGAAAGTCAGAAAAAATATGCCACTGTGGCCCATGAAATGTTAACTATTGTTAAATGTGTTTTAAAATTTTAAGATGATCTATATAATCAGAAAATTATAGTAACAACTGACGCCTAATTAGTCAAATATATGTTTGACAAAGATTTGAAACAGGATGCTTCAAATTTAATTTCCGCAACCTGGCAAGCTCAATTAGCCCCTTTTGATTTTGAAATACAATACAAAAAAAGTATTATGGGTTTAATTAATTTTTATGCTTACTATCTTTTTGAAAAAATAATAATTACACTATTAAAGAGTATTCCTCTAAATGAAGATATTCATTTTATTATACTTCAAAAAAATCATTCATGATATGATAAGAGAAGATTTATTCCTTCCAAATTTTGAATACATAAGAGATGAAATTTATTGGGATGATATTGATTCATCATTTGATAATACTAATTTTCAGAGGAGTATGGATCCACCATGGCAGATAGCCAGCGGTCGAGAAAAAGGCGACAAAAGCCAAGAAGGGAGATATTCCTCCTCTAGGGGAAGAAACTCCCCTTCATCATCATATGCTTCTTCATCATCCAATTTCCCAGTTTTGCAAAGGAGAAATATGAGTTTAATTAAGGCAAGAATTCTGCAGATTGTAAAATCGTTAAAAACTCTACGTATGGGAACTTCGATCCATCTAGAAGATATTCCAGAGGGCCATCCCTTATATGAGCAACTGCAATCTTATAAGTCTGCTAAGAAAGCCGATTCGTTTGTTACAGTTGCTAAAAAAACTTTGCTGATAGGCAAAATAACGAAAAACTTGAAAATCAAGAATTAATAGTTCTCATAGAAAACTCTCAGATATGTAAACAAAATGATCCATGGAAGCTCCTCCAAAAACACCTGTTAACTAACCTATATTTTCCAGGAGAATCTTATAAGACAAGAGTGTTTTATGAATCAATACTAGTGTCTACTGGGAGTATAGAAATAGAACACCACCAAATGGGTGAAACAACTCCAAATTTTCATGGATATTCCAAAATGATTCTTAAAAAACTAATCTCGATAGAAGATTGGGGAACCACCTCTATGACAGAAAATGTCATGACAATGAAAGGATCAAGAACTACCTTCACTTATTGGGACTATACAAAAGCCTTTACTCATATATTATACTATAATAATATTAAACATAAACATACTTGGTTTCTAAAGATCTGTTCTAAAGTCTTTGAAGACTCAATTCCCAATTGGTTTATGCAATGATGGTCGTATCATGGCCCTACCATTAAAATATTCTCAATTACGAAGAAATTGAAAAAACTGAGAAATTACTCTACCAGATGAAAACAAAATACAAGATGTGATAAAAAGGACCCATCTGCGAAGTCATCTTTACGATGTATGGGACCAGGATGTAGGACCCTTTGTAATAATAAAAACACTGTCCGCTACTATGCGCAGATTCTTTTTCTTTCTATATATAGACGCCTCATTTGGTAGAGAGGCAGTAGAAAAATTCTCTTTCATTTTCTCACTGTAAGTTTGCTCTCCCTACTCTCTTACCCTCTTGTATAATATTTTAAGGCTTTAATAAAAGAAGGAAACTAGCTGACATTTACTATTCTGTCCTTGCACTCGGCCACTTGTAAGATATTTTTTTTCCTTTAAAGTACTTTTAATACTTTTTCTTTCTTTCCAGCCGTGACTATGTTCGGCTAAAAAACTTCCCATGCCTATGTTGAAAATCTAACCTCTCTTACTAGATAATTATGAAAAAGCAAGACTTTATCAAAATATGAACAAATTTTTCTATGGGTTCTTGACTTGGTTCCAAAATGGAGGTACAGTCAAAATTTAATATGGTTTAAGTTAGCTTTGTGTCTGTGACTATGTCAAGTAAGCTGTGCCTCTTTACACCGATAACCTTGAAGAAAAGGTCGACCTTTTGCACAGTAAGGACTTCTAGACCCATAGGTTTAACATAAATATAGTAAACAACTGGCATAACCCCTGTTTGGTTAAAAGATTATATCTTCTATGCAGTCATCAAGCTATTTGAAATTCTTTTATATTTCGGTTGGTGTTTTGGTTTGGTATTCTGACTAAGACTTAATTCGATGCTTATAAGTTAGTCTGCTAGGCAGAGTGGCTTACCCCTTCCTCTTTAGATCCTACTTGTATGGTATTAGAGCCTAGGAACTTTCATAGTAATTATGTAATAGAACTGAAGTCTATGGCATAGGTATAAAGATTAAATAAAATAGATATGGGAGAAGTTAGTATGAAAAATACTAAACTTGAATAGGTAGATTTACCTCAAAATATGGATTTATTAAATAAATGGACTTTTTCAAAAGTAGATATAAAAACCATTTATGAATATGACTTTCTTGATAAATTTAAATATAAGCAGATAATAAAAAACACTGAATAATCTATTGCTTTAAATGCTGACGAACAAACTATAAAATTACTGAATAAAAAAGATATTGATGCATTTAAAAATCAGTATAATTTTTTGCATATTGTTTTAGTGAAAATTGCTTTTAAACCTTTAACCTTGAAAGGTCTTTCAGGAACATTTCTATGTGCATTACATGATGCTAAAAATTTAAATTTCAGACAATCTCTGATGGGATCTATAGAATCCGCTCTTGCTTATGGCCTTGTATGTTTTAACACTCAGCCAAACTTACAACTATCTTTGACTGATAAGAATATTCTTGATGCTTTAACCTTAAATGTGAAAAATCATGGCTATTATTATGCGCCTGGATCTGAACTTATATGTTTGTCTTATCGTATTTATTATTATTTATTATCTACTTTAAATCCTCGATGTAAATTGATCGAAGATGCTTCTGATTATACTATGGTTATCGAGACCAATTTTGCAAGATCCAAGGTCACTACGAGGAGACCTATTAGATGGGATGATATTAATTTCCCAAAAACATGGATTTTAAATTTGGTCATTTCTCCAAAACAACTTGCGGAGGATGTGACAAATTCTGAGTTAACTCATGTAACTCAAAATACAGACGGAAGAATTTGTCTCTAATTTGACGATAATTCGACCCTTTATAATTGAAACTCCTTTTCTATACCTAGAATGGTACCTGTTGTGCATCATATCTCTCCAGTTGAACCAATATATGGTCCAGCTAGAAGTCATGCTCTATCTTTACATACTTTAAATTCTGCAAATTTTCATATACTATTAAAACATATTAAAAAAATTAAAATCAATCCTAAAACAAATATAGTTCAAGATAATAAAAATATCCCAGATAGGGATAACCCCACTCCCTCCGAAATGGAGTTTGATTTTAATTCTTGTTAAATCATGATTCCATACCTAATTGATTTTATCCCTGGTTTACAGGCAAGGAATTGTATTAAAAAGGAATTTTTTTGTGAAAAATGAAACATGTTTAGGACATGGTTTTTTGAAACTTATAGTCCTGATGAAATGAAAAATATTTCTGAATATTTCTATGAAATGTGTGCATTACATAATCAAATTAATTATTTTGTGCCATGGTTTATATCTACATATCTGCCATTATATGTAAAACTTATTGAGATATCATACAAAGATGGAAATGGAACCATCACTCAGGCCATTTACCCTCCTCAATGACCTTTCATATTACCGAATAACACAGGAATAACTTTCTCTGCTTTTCAAAAATTCATTGACAATGAAGTTGGAAAAATCACTATTTCAGAAATAAATAGCCTAATTGCTCAAAATAATTATTTGAGTCTTTATGTGAAAGTTCTTGGAGAACATATTTCTTCTCTTGATAAAAAACTAGATATCATGACAGATTTGATTAAAAAGGTAAGCGATAGTCAAAAGTCATCTGATATTGCTTCTACCTCATAATGCAAAATAGAAGATTTGATAGCTAAGCCTCATATTCAAATACCTCTTGATATTCAAGGATTTGAAAAACCCTCTAATTTAGAATGGCATGATAAATTACTTGAAAAAAATTTGCTAGTTTAAATATAAAACCGATGGATCTGCCCAATAATTTTACTGATGCTATTGAATCTCTTTCTAATAATTTTGAAGATATAAAGTCTACTCAAATTTAGAACATAGGAGCAGAAATCCACTTAGAGTTAAATAAATTCAGAGGATTTGTAAGAAATAACCGGGGAAAAAATATGCTAATATTCCCCATATGCAAACTACCTATTATCCACGACCAACTCCTCAAGATTCTGATAGAGGAAAGAGAGTGGTCACTGACAAACACGTCATATAGTGGAGATTATATACATGAATGGAACTTAGATGGATTATCTGAAAGACAATTATCTATTTTAGTTCATCGCATGCTAATGTATTCTTGTATTGCAAAAGTCTCTAGCCCTAAACATACTGAGGGTAACCCTGTTCGAACAGATGCTACTATATACAAAATGATTGTTGCAGGTTTTACTGGCCAACTTCGTGGCTGGTAGGACAATTTCTTTCAAACGAAGAAAGAAATAAAATTTTTGAAGCCAAAAATATGTTGCCAGGTATTGATAACCTAGGTAGAGAATTACTAGAAAGTAGAGAAGATATTGTATATACCCTTATGCTAACTATTATTCAACAATTTGGAGGTAGATTTACCAACCAACATTAAAATACTCGTACCCTCTTAATTGGCCCTTGGTGTAAACACATAGGAGAATTCAGATGGTACAAGGATACTTTCATTAGTAGAGTTATGGATCTACCCGAATCTAGATTTGAACATAGGAAGGCTAGATTCATAGATGGTCTTCCATCTCTTTTTGCAGAAAGGGTTAAAGAATCTATCAAGGGTCAATATGGTGCCATTCCTTGGATGGATTTCACTTATTGTTAGCTTATAGCTGCTTGAACTGAAGAAGGTCTAAAATTTGTAATGAGTTAAACTTGTGTAGACAAATTAATCTTGATAGGCTTAAAGAAAAATCCCAATTAGGTGATTTCTGTGGACAATTTTGAATGGAAAATCCTGCTTCTGCCTCTATAAAAAAGGGTCATAGACATATAAAACCCAATGACCCATATAAACCCTATAGAAAAAGGAGATCTAGACATAGATATAAAGAAGACCATGAAGTTAGAAAAATCCATCGTAAGTCAACTAGATTTACAAAAAATAGGTCTAAGAAAGACTTAGCAAAAACCACGTGTTCTAATTGTGGTCAATTTGGTCATATTACTCCAAATTGTAAACTTCAAAAACTCAAGTCCTTAGGACTTCCTGATGAGATTCATGATAAGATCTATGGTTTGTTATATACTTCAGGTTCTGAATTCGATTATGAATCTGAATCTAAATCAGAAAATAATATTGAATTACCTAATTCAACTGACAATGAGATTCATGAGAAACCTAATACTAATGCTTGCACTGATTGTAATAATAATGTTTGTGATTGTGATGATGCTTTTTATAAATTGCAAGCCCATTTTGAAGATTTAGATTTTAATGTTCAAACAATTACTGCTGATAGTGCTTTAGAATTATTAAAAGAAGTGACTGAAGAAAAGCTTCATCAAAAAATTATTGATCTTGCGTCTTCACAACCTAGCACTTCAAAGCCTGCTGATAACAAATATGTTAAGAAAAATACTAAATCTGTTATCGATATTATTCCCTACTCTTTAACAGAAGTCAATATACGTCTTTCCTTCAATCAAACACTTGGTAAAGATACGTCTCTTGATGATTTGAAAATAGAATTTCAAATTTTAAAAAAAGAAATTAATTCTTTGAAACAAAATCAAATGATTTCTGGTCATAGAAATTCAAATATTGAAAATATCTCTCAAATTGATATTATTTCCAGTTCCTAAGGAAAAGAAAAAATTGCTGAAAATTCTAACAATCAAATTATTCGTGATATTGATGTAAAAAATGACATCTTTTTGGGTATGATGCAAATTGTTACTGCCCATAAATGGTATATAAATTGTACTATCTTGATTAATAACGAATTTTCTGTAACTGATATGGCTATGATTGTTAGTGGTACTACTGTTAGTTGTATTCAGGAAAGAATAATTCCAACCAGATATTTTCAAAAAACAACGCATATAGTCAAATCTGAATCTAGTCATTCTCTTGATATTAATTAAAAACTACCTCATGCACACATCTGTAGAAATAAGATTTGCATTCCGCATTTCTTTTTCTTAATAAAAAATCAATTATATCCTCCTATTATTTTAGGAACACCATTTATAAATTCAATTTATCCTTACATGTATATTGATGCGAAGGGCTTGATGATTTGAAAATAGAATTTGAAATTTTAAAGAAAGAAATTAATTCTTTGAAACAAAATCAAATGATTTCTGGTCATAGAAATTCAAATATTGAAAATATCTCTCAAATTGATATTATTTCCAGTTCCTAAGGAAAAGAAAAAATTGCTGAAAATTCTAACAATCAAATTATTCGTGATATTGATGTTAAAAATGACATCTTTTTGGGTATGATGCAAATTGTTACTGCCCATAAATGGTATATAAATTGTACTATCTTGATTAATAACGAATTTTCTGTAACTGATATGGCTATGATTGTTAGTGGTACTGCTGTTAGTTGTATTCAGGAAGGAATAAATCCAACCAGATATTTTCAAAAAACAACGCATATAGTGAAATCTGCATCTAGTCATTCTCTTGATATTAATTAAAAACTACCTCATGCACACATCTATAGAAATAAAATTTGCATTCCGCATTTCTTTTTCTTAGTAAAAAATCAATTATATCCTCCTATTATTTTAGGAACACCATTTATAAATTCAATTTATCCTTACTTGCATATTGATGCGAAGGGTTTCAAAGATACCTATAAAAACCAAGAGATTTCTTATCCTTTTGTTACAGATCCAGTAACAAGAGACGTAAATGCTCTAATTAATATGAAGCAAAAACATGTGAATTTCTTACAACTTGAAATGATGAGTATGATTATTCAAAACACATTGAATTTTTTAAAAATTAAAGAACATGTTGTTACTCTTCCTTATAAAGATTATTTCAGATAAAATAGTAATCCAACCTAATCCAGACCCTGCCAAATGAACACAGAGTTAGGAGAGTTCTGTAAAAAAAAGATTGACAATCTCTTACAAAAGGGTCTTATAAAACCTTCAAAATCCCCTTGGTCTTGCACTGCATTTTATGTTAATAATGCTGCATAGAAAGAACGAGGTATTCCTTGACTTGTTATTAATTATAAACCTCTTAATAAAGTTTTAAAATGGATTAGATATCCTATTTCCAATAAGAAGGATTTATTATCTAGATTATATGATGCCAATATATTTGTGAAATTCGATTTAAAATCTGGATACTAGCAAATTCAAATTTTTAAAGAACACACTTATAGAATTGCTTTTAATGTGTCTTTTGGTCAATATGAATGAAATGTTATGCTTTTTGGTCTGAAAATGCTACTTCTGAATTTCAAAAAATCATGAATGATATATTTAATCCATACATAGATTTTATAATTGTGTATATTGATGATATCCTTGTGTTTTCTAAAACAATAGAATTACATTTCAAACACCTGAATATTTTCAAACAAATTGTAATGCAAAATGGCTTGGTCATTTCTAAACCAAAAATGGGCTTATTCTAAACCAGTGTTCGATTTCTAGGACATAATATTTGTCAAGGAGAAATCGAGCCTATCCAAAGGGCTATGGACTTTGCAGAAAAATTTCCTGATATTATTACTGACAAAACTCAATTACAAAGATTCTTCGGAAGTCTTAATTATATTTCTCCTTTCTATCAATACTTGTCTCGTGATTTAGCTCCTTTGTATGATAGACTAAAAAAGAATCTTAAAGAACCTTGGACGACTTCTCACACTAATCTAGTCAAAATGATTAAAAAACGTGTCAATAGCTTACCTTGTTTAACTTTAACAAATCCTGCTTGGTTAAAAATAGTGATGCTTCTAATATTGGTTATGGAGGAATAATTAAACAAGTAAATTCCCATAATAATACTGAACGTCTAATTAGTTTTCATTCTGAGAAATGGTCTGAAATTCAAAAAAAATCTACCACCGTAGCCTATGAAATGTTAACTATTGTTAAATGTGTTTTAAAATTCCAAGATGATCTATATAAGCAAAAATTTATAGTAAGAACTGATGCCTAATCAGTCAAATATATATTTGACAAAGATTTTAAACACGATGCTTCAAAGTTAATTTTTGCAAGGTGGCAAGCTCAATTAACCACTTTTGATTTTGAAATACAATACAAGATAGGTAGAGACAATTCTTTACCTAAATTTTTATCTATGGAATATTTAAAGGGTTAAATGAATTTTTATACTTACTTTATTTCTTAAAAAACAATAATTACTATAATTAAGTCTATTCCTCTAAATGAAGATATTCATTTTATTATACTGGAACAAATCATTCATGATATGATAAAAGAAGATTTATTCCTTCCAAATTTTGAAGATATAAGAGATAAAATTGATTGGGATGACATTGATTCATCATTTGATAAATACTACTTTTCTGTGCAGTATGGATCTACCTTGGCAGATATCCAGTGGTCGAGGAAAAGGTGGCAGAAGCCAAGGAGGAAGATACTCCTCCTCAAGGCAAAGCAACTCCCTTTCATCATCATATCTTTCTTCATCATCCAATTTCCCAGTTTTGCAAAGGGGAAATATGAGTTTAATTAATGCAAGAATTCCGTAGATCACAGACTCATCAAAAGCTCCTTATATAAGCACTTTGATCCATCTAGAAGATATTCCAGAAGATCATCCCTTATAAGAGCAATTGAAATCTTATATGTCTTCTAAGTAAGCCGATTAGTTTGCTTCAATTGCCAAAGAAAACTGTGCCGATAGGCAAAATTATGAAAAACTTGAAAATTGAGAATTAATAGTCCTCGTAGAAAACTCAGATATGTAAATAAAATGATCCATGGAAGCTCCTCCAAAAACACTTGTTAACTAACCTCTATTTTGCAGGAAAATATGATAAGACAAAAGCGTTTTATGAATCAATACTAGCATCTACTGGGAGTATTTAAATAAAACACCACCAAATGGGTGAAACAACTCTAGATGTTCATGGATATTCCAAAATGGTTATTAAAAAAATCATCTCGATAGAAGACTGGGGAACCGTCTCCATGAAAGAATAGGCCATGACAATGAAAGGATCAAGAATTGCCTTCACTTATTGGGACTATACAAAAGCCTTTACTCAGATATTATATTATATGAATTTTAAACATAAACATACTTGGTTTCTAAAGATTTTTTCTAAAGTCTTTGAAGACCCAATTCCCAATTGGTTTATTAAATAGTGGTCGTATCATGGCCCTATAGTATCTGCATCTTTACAAAGAATGGGGTAAAGCATCACCATTCTTAACAGATTTATATCACTCGGACCACATCTGCAACTTGGATAAAATTGACCAAATATATTTCTTTATATAATTTTTCATTCCATGGATACATAAATGGAGTGTTGAATTTGGTTACACAAAAGAACAAATACCCAAACTCAATAGGGTATTCTATACCAATTTTTGGAAAAAAATAATTAGAAAAACCCCTCACTAAAATCCCGCATGGACGAGACTTGCTCGAATCTATTAATAGAAAAATTATCAAATACTCTGCTGCTTTACAAAAGAAAGTCATAGACGATAAAAATCTAAGTTATATCTCTAGAAGAGTCTCTGTCCATGAAGGGGACAAATTAGAATTTATTGAAAAATATTTAGAAGAAGTTCAAAAAAAATTGATAAAAATTATGGAACAATGTTTGGGTACTTCTATGAAAAGTCTTACAAGTGAAGAAACTAAAGATATCCAAGAATCTCAGTCACTTCTGCCAAAAAATATTCTCAATAACGAAGAAATTGAAAAAATTGAGGAATTACTCTACCAGATGAAAAGAAAAGACAAGATGTGATAAAAAGGACCCATCTAAGTCATCTTTAATATGTATGGGTCCAGGATGTAGTACCCTTTGTATTAATAAAAACACTATGCGCTACTATGCACAGATTCTTTTTCTTTCTATATATGGATGCCTCATTTGTTAGAGAGGCAGTAGAAAAATTCTCTTTCATTTTCTCTTTCTAAGTTTGCTCTGCCTGCTCTCTTCCGCTCTTATATAATATTTCAAGGCTTTAATAAAAGAAGACAGCTAGCTGACATTTACTATTTCGACCCTGCACTCGGCCACTTGTAAGGTATTTATTTCTTTTTCTTCTGACATACTTTTAATACTTCTTCTTCCCTTCCAGTCATGACTATGCCCGACTAAAAACCTTTCAAATATATGTTAGAGATCTAACTTCTCTCACTTAGTAACTATGAAAGATCCAGACTCTATCAAAATATGAAGAAATTTTTATATAGTTTCTTAACTTGGTTCCAAAATGGTGGTACAGTCGAGTTTAATATTTCTTATGTTGGATTTGTCTTTGTGACTCCGTCTAGTAAGTTGTGCCTCTTTATCTCGTAAAAGATGGGGAAAAATAGGGCGATCTTTGGCACAGTCAGAAATTCTAGACATATGGGTTAAACATAAGTATATTAAATATCTGACCGGCCCTTTGTTCGGGTAAAAATATTAATTCTTCCATACAGTCATTAAGCTATTCAAAAATTCTTTTAAATTTTGATTGGTTCTTTTGTTCGGTATTCCGACTGTGGCTTAATCTGATATTTAGAAGTTGGTCTGGCAGGCATCGCGACTTACCTACTTGAGCCGCGCGCCTGACAAGATCTTGCTTTATGGTACCATACAAGCAGGATCTGAAGAGGCAGGGGTAAGTCGCTCTGCCTAGCATACTAACTTAAAAGCATCGAATTAAGTCTTAGTCAGAATACCGAACAAAAACACCAACTGAAATATAAAAGAATTTTAAATATCTTGATGACTGCATGGAAGATATAATCTTTTACCCAAACAAGGGGCCTGTCAGTTGTTTAATATATTTATGTTGAACCCATACGTCTAGAAGTTCCTATTGTGCAAAAGGTTTCCCTTTTATTCAATGTTATCAAGCTATAGAGGCACAGCTTACTAGACGTAGTCATAGAGACAAAGTCAACATAAACCATATTAAATTTTAACAATACCACCATTTTAGAACCAATTTAAGAAACCATAGAAAAATTAGTTCATATTTTGATAAAGTTTGGATTTTTCATAATTATCTAGTAAGAGAGATTAGATTTCCAACATAGGCATGAGAAGTTGTTTAGCCGGACATAGTCACGGCTGGAAAGGAAGAAAAAGCATAAAAAGTAATTCAGAAGAAAAAGAAATAAATACCTTACAAGTGGCTGAGTGTAGGGTCGAAATAGTAAATATCGGCTAGCTACTTTATTTTATTAAAGCCTTAAAATATTATACAAGAGGGAAAGAGAGCAGGAAGAGCAAACTCAGAGAGAGAAAATAAAACAGAAAATTTTTCTACTTCCTCTCTAAAAAATGAGGCATCTATATATAGAAAGAAAAAGAATATGCACTTAGTGTTTTTATTATTAAAAAGGGTCCTACATCCAGGTCCCATACATAGTAAATATGACTTAGTAGATGGGTCTTTTTTATCACATCTTGTCCTTTCTTTTCATCTGGTAGAATAATTCCTCAGTTTTTTCAATTTTCTTGTAATTGAGAATATTTTCTAGGAAAAGTGGCTGAGATTCTTGGATATCTTCAGTTTCTTCACTTGTAAGACTTTTCATAGAAATATCTGATCATCGTTCCACAGTTTTTATCAAATTTTTTTGGACTTCTTCTAAATATTTTTCAATCAATTCTAATTTGTCTCATTTATGGATAGAGATTCTTCTAGAGATATAAATTAGATTTTTTTTCATCTATGACTTTCTTTTGTGGAGAAGCAGAGTATTTGACGATTTTTCTATTAATAGATTCGAACAGGTCTCGTCCATGTGGGATTTTATTGAGAGGTTCCTTTCTAGTTAGTTTTCCCCAAAAATTGGTATAGAATACACTATAGAGTCCTGATATTTTTTCTTTCATGTAACCAAATTCAACATTCCATTTATGTATCCATGGAATGGAAAATTCTATAAGAAATATATTTGGTCGATTTTATCCAAGTTGAGATATGGTCCGAGTGATATAAATCTGTTAAGAATGGTGATACTTTAGCCCATTCTTTGTAAAGATGCAGATATTCTGCTGGCAGTATTGTAACGGTAAGGCCATAATATAACCACCATTGAATAAACCAATTGGGAATTAGGTCTTCAAAGACTTTAGAACAAATCTTTAGAAACCAAGTATGTTTATGTTTAATATTGTGTGAATATACTGGGTTTATACTTAATCTTTATAAACCAAGTATGTTTATGTTTAACCCCATGATGTGGGAATATACTGGGATTGTTGTTGTTGTTGTTTTTGAGTAAAGGCTTTTGTATAGTCCCAATAAGTGAAGGCAATTCTTGATCCTTTCATTATCATGGACTTTTCTGTCATGGAGGTGGTTCCTCAGTCTTCTATCCAGATAAGTTTTTTAATAACTATTTTGGAATATCCATGAAAATCTGGAGTTGTTTCACCCATTTGATGGTGATCTATTTCAATACTCCTAGTAGACACTAGTATTGATTCATAAAACACTCTTGTGTTATAAGATTCTCCTGCAAAATAGAGGTCAGTTAACAAGTTTTTTTGGAGGAGCTTTCATGGATTATTTTGTTTACATATCTGAGAGTTTTCTACGAGAACTATTAATTCTCGATTTTCAAGTTTTTCTAATTTTGCCTATCGGTAGAGTTTTCTTTTGCAACTAAAGAAAACGAATCAGCTTTCTTAGCAGACATATAAGATTGCAGTTGCTCATATAAGGGATGATCCTCTGGAATATCTTCTAGATGGATCGAAGTGCTCATATGCAGAGTTTTTAACGATTCTGCAATGGTGGAATTCTTGCATTAATTAAACTCATATTTCCCCTTTGCAAAACTGGGAAATTGGATGATGAAGAAGTATATGATGATGAAGGGGAGTTTCTTCCCCTAGAAGAGGAATATCTCCCTCCTTGGCTTCTGCCACTTTTTCCTGAATTGCTGGCTATCTGCCAAGGTGGATCCATACTGCACTGAAAATTAGTATTTATCAAATGATGAATCAATATCATCCCAATCAATTTCATCTCTTATGTCTTCAAAATTTGGAAGGAATAAATCTTCTTTAATCATATCATGAATGATTTTTTCTAGTATAATAAAATGAATATATACATTTATAGAAATACACTTAATTATAGTAAATATTGTTTTTTAAGAAAGAAAGTAAGTATAAAAATTTATTTTACCCTTTAAATATTTCCTAGACAAAAAGTCAGGTAAGGAATTTTTACTACCTTTCTTCTATTGTATTTCAAAATCAAAAGGGGATAATTGAGCTTGCCACCTTGCAAAAATTAATTTTGAAGCACGTGTTTAAAATTTTTGTCAAACATATATTTGAATGATTGGGCGTCAGTTCTTACTATAAATTTCTGATTATATAGGTCATCTTGGAATTTTAAAACACATTTAACAATAGTTAACATTTCATGGGCTACAGTGGCATATTTTTTCTGATTTTCAGACTATTTTCCAGAATGAAAACTAATGAAACATTCAGTATTATTAAGGAGATTTACTTGTTTAAATATTCCTCCATAACTAATATTAAAAGCTCAGTCTCGACTATATTTAACCAAGCAGGATTTGCTAAGTTTAAACAAGGTAAAGTCTTGACACTTTTTTTAAATCATTTTGACTAGATTAGTGTGAGAAGTCGTCCAAGGTTCTTTGTGTTTCTTTTACAGCCTATCATACAAAGGAGCTAAATAATGAGACAAGTTTTGATAGAAAGGAGAAATATAATTAAGACTTCCTAAGAATCTTTGTAATTGAGTTTTCTCAATAATAATATCAGAAAATTTTTCTACAAAGTCCATAGCCCTTTGGATACGCTCGATTTCTCCTTGACAAATATTGTGTCCTAGAAATCAAACACTGGTTTGGAATAAGCACATTTTCGGTTTTGAAATGACCAAGCCATTTTCCATTACAATTTGTTTGAAAATATTCAGGTGTTTGAAATATAATTCTATTGTTTTAGAAAACAGAAGGATATCATCAATATACACTATTATAAAATCCATGTATGGATTAAATATATTATTCGTGATTTTTTTAAAATTTAGAGGGAGCATTTTTAGGACCAAAGGGCATAACATTCCACTCATATTGACCAAAAGTCACATTAAAAGCAGTTCTATAAGTGTGTTCTTTAAAAATTTGAATTTGCCAATATCAAGATTTTAAATCGAATTTTGAAAATATATTGGCATCATATAATCTAGATAATAAATTCTTCTTATTGGGAACTAGCTATCTAATCCATCTTTAAACTTTGTTAAGAGGTTTATAATTAATTACAAATCTGGGCATACCTCGTTCTTTCTCTGCAGCATTAGTAACATAAAATGCAGTGCAAGACCAAGGGGATTTTGAAGGTTTAATGAGACCCTTTTGTAAGAGATTGTCAATCTCTTTGTTACAGAATTCTACTAACTCTGTGTTTATTTGGCAAGGTCTAGATTTTTATGGAATACTATCTTCTCTAAAATCATGTTTATCTGGAAGAGTAACAACATGTTCTTTGCAATTCCAGAAAGCATTTGGGTGATCAGCACAATGTCAGATATCAATTTTATTTTTTCTTGAATTTTTGCAGAATTCATTGTGTTTTGAACATTTATACTCTCATTTCAAGTTGTAAGAAATTCCAATATTTTTGCTTCATATTAATCAAAGAATTTATGTCTCTTGTTATTGGATCTGTAATAAAAGGATAAGAAATTTCTTGGTTTTTATAGGTATCTTTGAAGCCCTTCGCATCAATATGCGTGTAAGGATAAATTGCATTTATAAACGGTGTTCCTAAATAATAGGAGGATATAATTGATTTTTTACTAAGAAAAAAAAATGCGGAATGCAAATTTTATTTCTACAAATATGTACATAAGGTAGTTTATAATTAATATCAAGAGAATGACCAGATACAGATTTGACTACATGAGTTGTTTTATGAAAATATCTGGTTGGAATTAATCCTTTCTAAATACAACTAACATCAGCCCCACTATCAATCATAGCCATATCAGTTACAAAAAATTCATTATTAATCAAGATAGTACAATTTATATGCCATTTATGGGCAGTAACAATTTGCATCATACCCAAAAAGATGTCATTCTTTACATCAATATCATGAATAATTTGATTGTTAGAATTTTCAGCAATTTTTTTTCCTTTGGAACTGGAAATAATATCAATTTTAGAAATATTTTCAATATTTAAAATTCTTTGATCAGAAATCATTTGATTTTGTTTCAAAGAAATAATTTCTTTTTTCAAATCTTCAACTTCTTTTTTCAAATCATTAAGTGACGTATCTTTACCAGGTGTTTGGCTGATGGTAAGACGTCTATTGACTTATGTTAAAGTGTAGGGCATAATATCGATAACAGATTCAGTATTTTTCTTAACATATTTGCTATCAGCAAGCTTTGAAGTGCTAGGCTGTGAAAAAGCAAGATAAATAATTTTTTGATAAAGCTTTTCATCAGTCACTTCTTTTAATAATTCTAAAGCACTATCAGCAGTAATCGTTGGAACATTTAAATCTAAATCTTCAAAATGGGATTGTGATTTATAAAAAGCATCATCGCAATCACAAATATTATTATTACAATCAGTGCAAGCATTAGCATTCGTTTTTTCATGATTCTCATTGTCAATTGAATAAGGTAATTCAATATCATTTTCAGATTCAAATTTATATTCATAATCAAATTCAAAACCTGAAGTATATAATAAACCATAGACCTTATCATGAATCTCATCAGAAAGTCCTAAGGACTTGTTTTGAAGTTTACAATATGGAGCAATATGACCAAATTGACCACAATTGTAACATTTGATTTTTGGTAAGTCTCTCTTAGACCTATTTTTCGTAAATCTAGTAGAATTACAATGGGTTTTTCTAACTTCACGTTCTTCTTTGGATCTATGTCTAGATCTCTTTTTTCTATAGGGTTTATCTGGGTCATTGGGTTTTATATTCTATGACCCCTTTTTCTAGAGGTAGAAACAAGATTTTCCATTCCAAATTGTCCACAGAAATCACCTGATTGGTATCTTTCTTTAAGCCTATCAAGCTTAATTTGTCTACACAATTTTAACTCATTACAAATTTTTAGACCTTCTTCGATACAAGCTACTATAAGCTAACCATAAGTGAAATCTGTCTTGGAATGGCACCATATTGATCCTTGATAGATTTTTTAACCCTTTCTGCAAAAAGAGGTAGAAGACCATCTATGAATCTAGTCTTCCAATGTTTAAATCTAGATTCGGGTAGATCCATAACTCTAGTAATGAAAGTATCCTTGTACCATTTGAATTCTCCTAAATGTTTACACCTAAGTCCATTTAAGAGGGTACGAGTATTTTCATGTTAGTTGGTAAATCTACCTCCAAATTATTGAATAATAGTTAGCATATAGGTATAAACAACATTTTCTCTACCTTCAGGTAATTCTCTACCTAGGTTATCAATACTTGGCAACATATTTTTGGCCTTAAAAATTTTATCTCTTTCTTCATTAGAAAGAATATTATCCCACCAGCCACGAATTTGGCCAGTAATACCTACAACAATCATTTTACATATAGTAGTATCTATTTGAACAGGGTTACCCTCAGTATCTTTAGGGCTGGAGACTTTTGCAATAGTAAAATACATTAGAATGTGATGGACTAATATATATAATTGTCTTTTATATAATCCATCTAAGTTACATTCATATATATGATCTACAGTATATGACGTGCTTGTCAATGACCACTCTCTTTCCTCTATTAGAACATCTTGAGGAGTTGATCGAGGATAATAGGCAG
Source organism: Capsicum annuum (assembly GCF_002878395.1). Taxonomy (NCBI): domain Eukaryota; kingdom Viridiplantae; phylum Streptophyta; class Magnoliopsida; order Solanales; family Solanaceae; genus Capsicum; species Capsicum annuum. The sequence continues at coordinate 46,043,002 of NC_061118.1, forward strand.
TTTGCATACGGGGAATATCAGCATATTTTTCCCCGGTTATTCTCTTACCAATCCTCTGAGTTTATTTAACTCTGAGTGGATTTCCGCTCCTATGTTTGAAATTGGAGTGGACTTTGTATCTTCAAAATTATTAGAAAGAGTTCAATAGCATCAGCAAAATTATTGGATAGATCCATGGCTTTTATAGTTAAACTAGCAAATTTCTTTTCAAGTAATTTTTCAAGTCATTCTAAATCAGACGGTTTTTCAAATCCTTGAATATCAGGAGGTCTTTGAACATGAGCCTTAGCTGTCAAATCTTCTATTTTTCATTCTGAGGTAAAAGCAATATCAGATGACTTTTGACTATCGCTTAGCTTCTTAATCAAATCTGTCATGATATCTAGCTTTTTATTAAGAGAAGAAATATGTTCTCCAAGAACTTTTACAAAAAGGCTCAAATAATTAATTTGAGCAATTAGACTATTTATTTCTGAAATAATGATTTTTCCAACTTCATTATCAATGAATTTTTGAAAAGCAGAGAATGTTATTCCTATATTTTTCGGTAATATGAAAGGTGATTGAGGAGGGTAAATGGGATGAGTGATGGTGCCATTTACATCTTGTTATGATCCCTTAATAAGTTTGACATATAACGACAGATATGTAGATATAAACCATGGAATAAAACAAATAATTTGATTATGTAATGCACATATTTCATAGAAATCTTCAGAAAAAATTTTCATTTCACCAGGACTATAAGTTTCAAAAAACCATGTCTTAAACATGTTTCATTTTATACAAAAAAAATCCTTTTTATTATAATACATTTCCTGTGAACCAGGATAAAATCAATTAGGTGTGGAATCATTATTTAACAAGAATTAACATCAAACTCCATTTTGGAAGGAGTCAGGTTGTCCCTATCTGGGATATTTTCATTATCTTGAACTATATTTGTTTTAGGATTGATTTTATTTTTTCCAATATTTTTGAATGGAATATGCGAATCTACAAAATTTAAAGTATGTATAGATGCAGCACGACTTCTAGCTGAACCATATAGTGGTTCAACTGGAGAGAGATATGATGCACAGCAGGTAACATTCTAGGTATAGAAAAGGAATTTCGATTATAAATGGTATAATTATCGTCAAATTGGAGAAAAATTCTTTCGTCTGTTTTTTGAGTTACATGAGTTAACTCAGAATTTGTCACATCATCCACAAGTTTTTTTGGAGAAATGACCTTGGATCTTGTAAAATTGGTTTCGATAAGCATAGTATAATCAGAAGCATCTTCGATCAATTTACATCAAGGATTTAAAGTAGATAATAAACGATAATAAATAAGATAAGACAAACATATAAGTTTAGATCTAGGCGTATAATTATAGCCATGAGTTTTGACATTTAAGGTTAAAGCATCAAGAATATTCGTATCAATCAAAGATAGTTGTAAGTTTGGCTGAGTGTTAAAATATACAGGGTCATAAGAAAGAGTGGATTCTATAGATCCCATCAGAGATTGTCTGAAATTTAAATTTCTAGCATCACGTAATACAACTAGAAATGTTTCTAGAAGACCTTTCAAGGTTAAAGGTTTAAAAGCAATTTGTACTAAACCAATATGCATAAAATTATACTGATTTTTAAACGTATCAATATCTTTTTTATTCAGTAATTTTATAGTTTGTTCGTCAGCATTTAAAGTAATAGATTGTTCAATGATTTTTATTATCTACTTATATTTAAATTTATCAAGAAAGCCATATTCATAAATGGTTTTTATATCTACTTTTGGAATAGTTTATTTATTTACTAAATCCATATTTTGAGGTAAATCTACCTCTTCAAGTTTTGTACTTTTCGTACTAACTTCACCCATATCCATTGGTTATAAAACTTCATACCTATGCTAAATATTTCACATCAATTACTTAATTACTATGAAACAACCCAGCTCTGATACCATACAAGCAGGTTTTACTGGCCAACTTCATGGTTGGTGGGATAATCGGATCCATAGGGGATCTCTAATACCATACAAGCAGGATCTTAAGAGGTAGGGGTAAGCCGCTCTACCTAGCAGACTATTTTATAAGCATTGAATTAAGTCTTAGTTGGAATACCGAACAAAAACACCAACCAAAATATAAAAGAATTTCAAATAATCTGATGACTGCATGGCAGATATAATATTTTACCCAAATAAGGGGTCTATCAGTTGTTTAATATATTTATGTTGAACCCTTGCGTCTAGAAGTTTTTACTATGCAAAAGGTCACCCTTTTCTACAATGTTATCGGGCTAAAGAGGCATAAATTACTAGACGTAGTCACAGAGACAAAGGCAACATAAACCATATTAAATTTTGAATGTACCACCATTTCTGAACCAAGTCAAGAAACCATAGAATAATTCATTTATATTTTGCTAAAGTCTGGATTTTTCATAATTTTCTAGTAAGAGAGGTTAGATTTCCAACATAGGCATGAGAAGTTTTTTAGCCGGACATAAAGAAAGAAGAAGTATTAAAAGTACTTTAGAAGAAAAGAAATAAATACCTTACAAGTGGCCAAGTGCAGGGCCAAAATAGTAGATGTCGGCTAGCTGCCTTCTTTTATTAAAGCCTTGAAATATTATACAAGAGGGGAAGAGAGCAGGGAGAGCAAACTTAGAGAGAGAAAATGAAAGAGAAAATTCTTCTACTGCCTCTCTAACAAATGAGGCGTCTATATATAGAAAGAAAAAAAATCTGCGCACAGTAGCGCATAGTGTTGTTATTATTACAAAGGGTCCTACATCCTGGTCCCTTACATAGTAAAGATGACTTAGTAGATGGGTCCTTTTTATCACATTTTATCTTTTCTTTTCATCTGGTAGAGTAATTCCTTAATTTTTTCAATTTCTTCATTATTGAGAATATTTTCTAGCGGAAGGAATAATTCTTCTTTTATCATATCATGAATGATTTTTTCCAGTATAATAAAATGAATATCTTCATTTAGAGGAATACACTTAATTATAGTAAATATTGTTTTTTCAGAAAGAAAGTAAGTATAAAAATTCATTAAACCTTTTAAATATTCCCTAGACAAAAAGTCAGGTAAAGAATTTTCACTACCTTTTTTGTATTGTATTTCACAATCAAAAGGGGCTAATTGAGCTTGCCACCTTGCAAAAATTAACTTTTAAGTATCGTGTTTAAAATCTTTGTCAAACATATATTTGACTGATTAGGTATCATTTCTTACTATAAATTTCTTATTATATAGATTATCTTAGAATTTTAATACACATTTAACAATAGTTAATATTTCATGGGCCCCAGTGGCATAATTTTTTAACTTTCAGACCATTTTCCAGAATGTAAACTAATGAGACGTTCAGTATTATTATGGGAATTTACTTGCTTAAGTATTCCTCCATAACCAATATTAGTAGTATCAGTCTCGACTATTTTTAACCAAGCAAGATTTGCTAAGGTTAAACAAGGTAAAGTCTTAACACTTTTTCTAACCATTTTGACTAGATTAGTATGAGAAGTCGTCCAAGGTTCTTTATGATTCTTTTTTAGTCTATCATACAATGGAGCTAAATCATGAGACAAGTTTTGATAGAAAGGAGAAATATAATTAAGACTTTCTAAGAATCTTTGTAATTGAGTTTTCTCAGTAATAATATCATGAGTTTTTTCGCAAAGTCCATAGCCCTTTGGATAGGTTCAATTTCTCATTGACAAATATTATGTCCTAGAAATCAAACACTGGTTTGGAATAAGCACATTTTTATTTTAGAAATGAGCAAGCCATCTTGCGTTACAATTTATTTGAAAATATTCAAGTGTTTGAAATATAATACTATTGGTTTAGAAAACACAAGGATATCATCAATATACACTATTATAAAATCCATGTATGGATTAAATATATCATTCATGATTTTTTGAAATTCAGAGGGAGCATTTTTTAGACCAAAGGGCATAACATTCCACTCATATTGACCAAAAGGCACATTAAAGCACTTCTATAAGTGTGTTCTTTAAAAATTTGTATATTCCAGTATCCAGATTTTAAATCGAATTTTTAAAATATATTGGAATCATATAATCTAGATAATAAATCCATCTTATTAGGAATTGGATATCTAATCTATTTGAAAACTTTATTAAGAGGTTTATAATTAATAACAAGTCTGGGCATACCTCGTTCTTTCTCTGCAGCATTATTAATATAAAATGTAGTATAAAACCAAGGGGATTTTGAAGGTTTTATGAGATCCTTTTGTGAGAGGTTGTCAATCACTTTTTTAAGAATTCTACCAACTCTATGTTCATTTGGCAGGATCTGGATATTGTTGGAGTACAATCTTCTCTGAAATCATCTTCATATGGAAGAGTAACCACATGTTCTTTGTGATTCCAGAAAGCATTTGGGTGATCAGCACAAATATCCACAATCAATTTGTCAGATATCAATTTTATTTTTTCTTGAATTTTTACAGAATTCAATGTGTTTTGGACATTCATACTCATCATTTCAAGTTGTAAGAAGCTCACATGTTTTTTATTCATATTAATCAAAGCATTTATGCCTCTTGTTACTAGATCTATAACTAAAGAATAAGAAATTTCTTGATTTTTATAGGTAGCTTTGAATCCCTTCGCATCAATATGCGTGTAAGTATAAATTGCATTTATAAATGGTGTTCCTAAAATAATATAAGGATATAATTAATTTTTTACTAAGAAAAAGAAATGCGGAATGCAAATCTTATTTCTACAGATATGTGCATGAGGTAGTTTATAATTAATATCAAAAGAATTACCAGATGCAGATTTGACTATATGCATTATTTTTTGAAAATATCGGGTTGAAATTAATCCTTCCTGAATACAACTAACATCAGCTCCACTATCAATCATAGTCATATCATTTACAGAAAATTCATTATTAATCAAGATAGTACAATTTATATACCATTTATAGGCAGTAACAATTTGCATCATACCTGAAAAGAAGTCAGTTTTTATATCAATATCACGAATAATTTGATTTTTAGAATTTTCAGCAATATCACGAATAACTCTGAGTGGATTTTCTCTTCTATGTTCGAAATTGGAGTAGACTTTATATCTTCATGTGACAACCCTCCCGGTCATTTGTGAAATTTTCTCATGTACTCTATTTTTGCGCTCTACATAGTTTCTTTACGTGGATTATGACTCATGGGATGAGTAGTACCAATTCAGGAGGTGTTCGGATGTTATTGATTCATTAGTTGAATTATTAAGTTTTAATAAAGTTAAACCCAATCACGATCAATTTTTTTGGCGAGACAACCTCGGGTTAGCATCTTAGTATTTTTAATAGGTTTGGAATATACCTTTTAGTCAATGTAACTATTTGACTTATTTTCTCGAGATTCTGAATAATGTTTGAGGACCTATTAAGTATTTTAGATAGTTAAGTTAATTAGTGACTTAGTGGGTCAAACTATAATTTTCTTATTTATTGAGACCTATGTATAAGAATTGGATTAAGTGAAAAGGATTTATTATATTTATAATTATAAATATAATAATAATAACAATATCTGATATCTAGGCTAAAGAGGAAGGCGCACGAAAGTTGCAGTTTTCACCGTAATTTGCAAAAGGAGAATCGATAGGTGAGTCAATTCCTAGTGTCTATGTACTGCTATGTCTTATTATTGATGTTAGGCATCAATTGAATTTTCAAGATAGTCATACGGTGGAAGTAAAGTATGTTAATTATGGATTAACTTAAAATTGATCAATTGCTCTGTAATAGTTATTCTAATCATTGGAAGTCCTCTAGAGTAAGGTTAATGCAATAATTGGTGAATAGTTGGTCAATGTTGGAATTTGCATAGACATAGATGACCGTTGTTACACTCTTGAATAAAGATTTCTTAATTATAATTATAATATTATTTGTGAAGTATTTTAATAAAAATAAAGTAATAAGACAATAGTTGGCCAAATCATGGGTTGATAACGATGAAGAGTGGTTTTTGTTTGTTACTGGTCAAGAAACAGTAAAGCAGATCAGATGGTTACTTTTTTTAATTAATTTGATTGTAAGTTTGGAGTGTTTAGAGCAAAAATTTATAAAACGGATGTCATTAGATTCATATTTTTATGGGGATTATATATTGAAATAGATTTTGAATGTTCTAAAACTTTGAGGAAGGGCAAGGCGCTTGCGAACTAATTATACTTGGATTTATTGGTTGAGGTAGGTTACGATTTAATTGGAGTTTATACTTGGCTTAATTTTGTGTATTCTCCTAAATTGGATACTTGTTGATTGGTATTCATACATAGTTGAAATTGTTGATATTTGGATTGCTAATGCATGTATAAATGGTTATTGAAAATTTACTTGATGGAATTATCTTATGACTTCAAGTGTACTTGTAAACTTGGTACATTGTGTTGTATGTTGTGAGGTTGTGTAAATTGATATTGGGAATACATGTTTATATTTATGTTGAATCGAGTACCATGCCGGTACATTTATATTTATATTAGATCGGGTACCATGCCGGTACATTTATATTTATGTTGGATCGGGTACCATGCCGGTACATTTATATTTATGTTGGATCGGGTACCACGCCGGTACGGTACATGAATACAGATTGTTTCCTACAGGTCATGACTATTTGGGCAAAAATAAGTCCCATTGCATGTGTGTACATACATGTGTTGATTTGGTGGATGACATACTTGTGTTGATTTGGTGGATATTTATAGTATGTTTGATCCTTTTGATAGTTATATGGCTTGTTTGTGAGCACTGTTGACCTGTTATTGTTGTATTTTGATTCATTGAGAATTTTTTATGTGATGATGCATGTCTACTTGTTATTTGATTTATGTTGTGTACATGTTATTAAGTTGAGTTGGCCTATGATATCTACCAATACATAGTAGTTTGTACTGATACTACCTTGTACTTTTCTTTTGTTGAGTGCAAAAATTATTCTAGAGGCTCATACATGATCTCACCTCTAAAGTTTGATAGTAGATCTTGATCCAAGGGAGAGCACTCCATTTCCAGGCTTCTATGGGCCATCTTATTTGTTCTTGTCCATCTTTCAGGCAATGAAACATTCTTTATTTACTTTATTTTGGGATATCTCTTTAGACATGATCTTTGTTAGTAGATCTTATACGATGACTTTTAGGTCTTGGGAATTTTAGGTAGGAGATTGTTTGGTTTTTGCGCTACTGATGATTAACTCCAGATTATTATTGTTAAGATGGTTTTATGAAACTATTATTTCAATATTGACTAAGTGATTAGGTAATGGTTTGATTTAGATAGTTCTCTTACAGGAAGGTTAGTGTGGGTGCCACTCATGGCCATTTGGGTTATGACAAATTTGGCATCAAAGCCCTAGGTTCGTTGATCTCGTCGTACAAGAACATGTCTAGTAGAGTCTTGCAGAATGGTATAGAGATGTTTGTACTTTTTTTTAGAGGCTATAGGACACTAGAAAAATTCAAATTCTTCTTTCCCATATGTTGTTACTTAAATTCAATTGGTATCTGGCGATTCCAGTTGGTATCTGTTAATAAGAGCAATGCCTAGTAGATTTTCGTAGATTGGTGTGTAGGGCCCCACATATAACCTTCGTAAGGCTATGAGGCATGTATAAGTCATTTTCCTTTTTTTCTCTCCATCGTCCCATCTTAATCTTGGACTACTAGATTGAATCTAATTGTTATCTAAACAATTTCAATTAGTATCTGTGAATAAGGTCTAAAAGTTATTGTTAATAGGTAAAGACCTGTGAAAGTTGTGAACTTATTGATTGCTTGTGTTTGATATTTGGCTAAACTTGTGTTGCTAGATTTTTGTCATTATTGTGAATTGTTTTTGTTAAGTGATAAAAATTGACTAAGTTGTTTTTGTTGATAAATGTGATGGGATTATTTTATTTCTTGTTATTGTGAAAATGGAAATTCTATGGTGCTTACTTATTTTTGGTACTATTATATTGATAAGATTGATGGTATCAAAATTGAGAGGATGATATGAGAATATGATGTCGAGAAAAGATAGTGAAAAAGTTGCATGAATAAAAGGTTGAGGTGATATGTATTTTCCGTAATGAGAGGTTCTTGTTAATGATGTTATGGATGGACCCTTGTGTAGTTTGATTATTTGATATTATTTGGGTATCCTTATGTGATCCGGCCATTGAGACTGTATTTAGAAGTATTGTGCAGTTCTATTATTGAAACTATAATGGATTCCTTGTGAGGACTATCTCATTGACATTATCATTAAGTTCCTTATGTGAACGAATTCTTAACGCTTGGAAAAATAATGAGTTTTAAAGAAAAGTGACAAAAACTAGTAGAGGTTTTTGATACCTACTGAATGTGATCAATGACTTGTCTGGAATGTGATATTGGTGATTAGACTGTCAATGACCTATAATCGATTTATTTTGTTTGGCCTTGCTTATGTGCTAGTGGTTTGGGGACCACTCTTGAGGTGATTAAAAGTTAAGTAAAGCCCATAATAAAAATATTGTTAGGTAGAAATAAGAATGACTCTATATATCTTAAATTGATATTAGTGATTTAAGAGAGGTTTGGCTTGACCATGAAGTGTTTGTCATTCAAAAATATTGAGTTAGTGATTGTCAGGACATAATTTATAGTTGTGGATTTATGCATTAGGAATAATTTCAAGAAGATGAATTATTATTGACTTGACCTTGTAGCTGAATTATGCATTTGCATGTCCCACAAAGTTAACTGACGTATGACATATTTAGAGGATAGTAATTTCCATGATAGTGGCAAAGCAAAATCAAATGACTTAGTTACATTTATAAAATAATTAAGGATGATCCTGAATGGAAGAATAAATGAATTATTAAATGGCATGATTGATCTTTCCTTGAGTGATACTTGGTGGACATTTCTTGTTGAGTGGTTAAGGTATGATTATTAGATGGATATTAACAATGTTGTGGAGGATAATGTGTTGTAGGCTCTAATTCTGTGGGACCCGTAAAATGACATGTTTTTATCCCTTTTGAAACCTATTATTTTTCCTCTAATGTTTAGATTAGTTGTAGCGTGGTTATGATGTAAAATGATGTTTGGGATATGGTTTTAGCATTTGAAGCATGATTTGTATATTTAGCCTTATTGGGCTAGTGTAGTAGTCATGAAACTGTAAGCTGGGTAGAGTTGACTTGAGTACCCCTATTTCTGGTGAAGTTGCTATCTTAGGCTTGAATATGTCCAACTTTACATTTAGAAGACGAACTAGATACCTTAGCCTGGTTTGGGGCATAGTGTGCCTATTTATGGAAAATTAAGGATTACAAGTGGGATCGTCTAGACCTCTTAGGTCTAAACTTGTGTTAAGTCTTGTGGAATTAGTTGCGGATGTTACACATAGATGAGGCTAGTAAACCTTATAATAAGGTTACTTCGGTAACTTGGTAACTCGTATTGATGTTCCCAGATTATGGTTTTTGAGTTATAGTTATGATACTTTCTGTGGAAGTGATATTGGGCATTTAGATATGATATTTCTCCTAGATACGTTATGTGGCCTATAAAGATGCTATTTCCTCTTAAAATTGATGATTCCCATAGAAATGCTATTTCCTCTTAGACTTGATGATTGACCTATAGAAATGCTATTTCCTCTTAGATATGCAAATTGGTCTAGAGAAGTGATATTCCTCGTAGTCATGATGCACCTATCGATATAAGATATTTTATAGATGATTATATTTCTATCTATATTATGCCTCCAATATGTGAAATACCTCCTATATGGGAGACAATTAAAGATATGCTATGATTTTTAAATATAATTATCGATATGAGTTTCGGATATGTATATGGGCCTATGGCCATAATTATGATGTTGTGACTATTCCGGATAAATTATTGGGCCAAGGGTTGTGTTATGATAAAGATTGAAATTCGAAAAGTGTTTATCAGTGTAAAGGATACAATTACAGTTTATGAATACATATATGTTTGTATACGCATCTCTCCAGTAGGGGACAGAGGAAGAGGCGGTATGTTGCTTACGACTTTATTGATTTGATATGATGATGGCATGCATAGATTTGGTACATTCATGAGTATTATATTGGTAATTTATGTGATTGTGGCTAAAATATGATCTTACGATTGTTCTACCTAATTAATAGTTAAGCTAGGTGGTAACTAGTTGTCTATTACGGAACTATAGGGCTTGATGGCTAGGAATCTAATGTATTAGTTAATGAATCTTGTTAGTTGAAACATGGTACCTAGCGATGGTTAATGCATGAATTATGGTGAGATCGGTTCTCGTATAGGTGAAGATTAGTTGGTATTGATGACTAAGTTTATGATGTCGATTAGTCGATAAACAAGGAGTTGTGTGTTAATGAGGCTAGATAATAAGAGATGTTGGTAATAAGAGGTGACTAGTTAATAACTTTGAATAGTTTCTAAATGGTTAACTAATGAATAGTCAAGGAAGGATTAGTTGGTAAACGATGGTTAGATAATGAATGATGCTAGTTAATAAAAGATGGTTAGGTGACAAGTAGTAATGTGTTGTCTAGTAATGATTAACGGATATAGGATAATTAGTTGATAATAATGAATTGAATAAATTGCGATTTTGGTCTAGTGATGAACCTTGACTAGATGTTAAGTGTTGGCTATTAAATAAATAGTGGTTAGTTGATATCCCGTGAATAAGGATTATGTGAAGGATAATGTTTAGTCTAATAACTAGAGGTTATGTGAAGACTTGCAAACTAGTGATTTTATTATAATAAGTGTTGATTAACTAATAACGAGTAGTTGGGAAGTATTGACTAGATAGATATTCTATGGTGATATAACTATTTTTTTTAGTATTTTAGTGTATGTTATTCAGTAATGACTATTGTGATGATATTGATATTTGGCAAGACTAGAGGATACTATTGTGATGATGTTGATACGCGATAAGGCCGGAGGATATATTTATGATCTGTTGATACTCGGCAAGGTCGGAGAAATCTATTTATGATGTGTTGATATCTGGCAAGGCCGGAGGTTGATTACGATGATGATGGTCCTGATGAGGACAGTTATAATGAGTTGAGATATTAATTCTATACTTTGCATTCATTCCTGCATGTGCATCACCTATCACCAGTATGCATCTATATTTATCATTCGGTATAGGAAGATTGCATATATATGGGTGAAGAATATGCCATGTATTGTTGTATGTTGATTGAACCTTCCGAGTATAGGGTGGTAGGGGTACCCATAGGCTCGGCTAGGTATTTGGTTGTCTGTAAGTTTAGAACTAAGGAGATTGTATTTGTAAGGGTCTAGTGGAATAATCATCCTATAGAGGAGGCCACTTGGGAGACCGAAGCAAACATGTGTAGCAAGTATCCACATTTTTTTTACGAATTTAGGTAATTTCTTATTTTCCCTTCTTGTCTTGAGTTTACCCGTTCGGGGACGAATATTTGTTTAATTGGTATCTAATGTGACGACCCTCCCAGTCGTTTGTGAAATTTTCTAATCTACTCTATTTTAGCTCTCTACATAGTTTGTATACGTGGATTAGGACTCTTGGGATGAGTATTACCAATTCGGGAGGTGTTCGGAAGTTATTGAGTCATTAGTTGAATTATTAAGTTTTAATAAAGTTAAACCCAATCATGGTCAATTTTTGAGCGAGACGACCTCAGGTTAGTATCGCGGTATTTTTAATAGGTTTGGAATATACCTTTTAGTCAATGTAACTATTTGACCTATTTTCTCGCGATTCTGAATAATGTTCGAGGACCTATTAGGTATTTTAGATAATTAAGTTAATTAGTGACTTAGTGGGTCAAGCTATAATTTTTCTTATTTATTGAGACCTATGTATAAGAATTGGATTAAGTGAAAAAGGTTTATTATATTTATAATTATAATTATTAGAATAATAATAGCAATATCTGATATCTGGGGTAAAGAGGGAGGCGTACGAAAGTTGCAGTTTTCAAGCAATTTGCAGAAGGAGCATCGATAGGTGAGTCAATCCTAGTGCCTATGTACTGCTACGTCTTATTAATGATGTTAGGAATCAATTGAATTTTCAAGATAGTCATAGGTGGAAGTAAAATATGTTAATTATGGATTAACTTAAAATTGACCAATTGTTCTGTAACATTTGTTCTAATCATTGGAAGTCGTGTAGAGTAAGGTTAATGCAATAATTGGTGAATAGTTGGTCAATGTTGGAATTTGCATAGACATAGATGACCACTGTTGCATTCTTGAATAAATATTGCTTAATTATAGTGATTATAATAATATTTGTGAAGTATTTTAATAAAAAGAAAGCAATAAGGCAATGGTTGGCCAAATCATGGGTTGATAACGTTGAAGAGTGGTTTTTGTTTGTTACTGGTCATGAAACAGTAAAGCAGATCAGATAGTTACTTTTTTTTTATTAATTTGACTGTAAGTTGGGGGTGTTTAGAGAAAAAATTTATAAAATGGATGTCATTAGATTCATATTTTTATGGGGATTATATATTGAAACAGATTTTGAACGTTCCGAAACATTGAGGAAGGGCAAGGCGCTTGCAGACTAATTATATTTGGATTCATTGGTTGAGGTAGGTTATGGTATAATTGGAGTTTATACTCGTCTTAATTGTGTGTATGCTCCTAAATTGGATACTTGTTAATTAGTATTCGTACATGCTTGAAACTGTTGATGTTTGGATTGTTCATGCATGTATAAATGGTTATTAAAAATTTACTTGATGTAATTGTCTTATGACTTTAAGTGTACTTGTAAACTTGGTACATTGTGTTGTATATTGTGAGGTTGTATAAATTGATATTGAGAATACATGTTTATATTTATGTTGGATCGGGTACTATGCCGGTACGTTTATATTTATGTTAGATTGAGTACCATGTCGGTAAATTTATATTTATGTTGGATCGGGTACCATGCCGGTACATTTATATTTATGTTGGATCGGGTACCATGCTGGTACATTTATATTTATGTTGGATCGGGTACCACGCTGGTACGGTACATGAACACAGATTGTTCCCTACAGGTCATGACTATTTGGATAAAAATAAGTCCCATAGCATGTGCGTACATACTTGTGTTGATTTGGTGAATGACACACTTGTATTGATTTGGTGGACGTTTACAGTATGGTTGATCCTCTTGATAGTTATGTGGCTTGTTTGTGAGTACTGTTGACCTGCTATTGTTGTATTGTTGATTCATTGAGAATTTGTTATGTGATGATGCCTATCTACTTGTTATTTGATTTATGTTGTGTACATGTTATTAAGTTGAGTTGGTCTATGATATCTACCAGTACATAGTGGTTTGTACTGATTCTACCTTTTACTCTTCTTTTGTTGAGTGCAGAAATTATTCTAGAGGCTCATACATGATCTCACCTCTAAAGTTTGATAGCACATCTTGATCCAAGGGTGAGCACTCCATCTTCAAGCTTCCATGGGTCATCTTATTTGTTCTTGTCCAACTTTCGGGCAATGAAACATTATCTATTTACATTATTTTGGGATATATCTTTAGACATGATCTTTATTAGTGGTTGTCGTACGATGACTTTCAGGTCTTGGGAATTTCAGTTAGTAGATTGTTTGGTTTTTGTGCTACTGATGATTAACTCTAGATTATTATTGTTGTCACGACCCGAACTAGGGCCTGGCCGTGATGAGCATTTCGAACCATGGAGACCCGAAACACCCCTATCTGTCTGGTAATCATGCACCTAATTCTTATGATCAAAGTAATGCGGAATAAACACAATATAATAAAAACATGGTCAAGAATCATATGAAAATGAAAATGGGGAATAGTGTCCCACAATCTAAGTCAACATCTCTAAAACCATCTGCGAAATTTCTACTATATGAATGAAACAATGTCTATCTGAAAACTGGGACAAGGCCCCCAGCAGACCCAAAAACTGAATATAAGATAAAAGGACTGCAGGACATAAGACCTTCCGAAATATAGAAGGCTCACCACTTGTCTCTACAACTCTGTCTGAAAGTTCTACTGATTCTCTTGACCCCTAGACTGGGCCTCTGAACCTGAGAGGTTGGAGAAGGGAGGGGGTCAGCACAAAAGTACTGGCACGCAGAGATATTAAAGCAAAACATAATATTTTTACAAAATATAATTGAGAGCAGTTATAAAGCAATTTTCGTATCAAATCATTTGAAAACACATGGGTGTAATGCAATAGTTTTTCTCAACAATAATGACATACAACTGAGCTAGGTGGAATACCCTACATAATTTACACCAACTGTCAAACCTCGGTTGCCGCCGAGATTAGAGTATAACTGAGGGAGAGACACACAAGACCACAAAGAATCGTGTCTCGAACCAAATCAAATATGGTAGTGGACAAGACCACAAAGCATGGCTCCTAACAATAATCCCAATTTGGGATAGTATAATATCAGGTACGCAAGACCACAAAGCATGGTACCGATATTCCGTGTCGGCAAACACGTTCTTCCAGCGATGAGCCACTTGTGTCTCAAACGCCTTCTTTGGGCATCCACCTTTCTCATGTAAAATCAATGCATTCAAATTTTATTTTATTCAATCGTATATCGTATTCTGTAGGGTATCGTCATACCCGACTTACAAGTCATCAATATCACATCCACATATGCATAATCATGTAAAAACCAAGGTGCTTCATCATTTACAAGTGGTGAACAATATTTATTTCAAATTCATGCTCTCTTTTGTTGATCACAATACAATATGGAGTATCGAAACATTATCATGGGAATTTGAAAACAATTCATCATTCATATTTATCAAACTTCCATGGAAAATCTCAAATCACATATGCATGGTTTCAACCATTGAAGTATATAGGCAAACAATTCCCATGACATAAAGAAAACGACTTAGAAATCGTATTGAAAGCAAGATATTAGCATTTGATTGAAAACCCCCCTTTAAAAGCATGCATGTTCATAAAAACTACACCCATGAGATTTTTGGATAACCCCACGTACCTCTATTTCCAAAGATAATAGATGTTTCTTGAAGCTTCGGATTGGTGATTCCAAATATGTAATTATCTTTGAAAACCTACAGTCAAATCTTGAACTATTTGGGTTTTTATTTTGAAACCCTAAGGAGAATCTTGAGCACTTTTGATGAAAGAATATGTATTTTGGGGTCATTGGAACTAAATCTTGTGTTTTAGGGCTAAGTAAGGGTGGAAAAGGACCACTTTGTCCTCAACACAGAGTGTTTAAATTTCCAAAATTCCTTACATAGGCACCGCCCATCCCATCGCCTATCTTCACATAGGCGCCGCCTAGGCTATCGCCTATGTTCACATAGGCGCCGCCTAGGCTATCACCTATGCTTTCCAGTGGCCATGGGCGATTGGTTAGACATTGATTATCACTTTGAAAGATCATAACTTCTTGCTCAGTTGTTGAATTTTAGCCAAATTGGTACAGTTGGAAAGCTAACTCGAATACCTATCATTTGACACATAGTAGGCTTCCTAATTCGACATTTATAGAGAATTATGGTTGATGGAAGCGGACACACTTTACAACGTCCACTAGAACTTAGTCGACCGAAATAGTTTCAACTCGTCCTTGAGTTGAAGGACATCTATGGTCTAAATTCAAGATTGGGCGGATTCACATGCTACACAATAATTAACATGCCGTATTGGCATAGGATTTTATGGCTTTAGGATTAACAACGCATCAAAATTATGGTTTTTATTCTAGCCCAAAATGCGGGGCGTTACATTATCCCCCCCTTAGGATCATTCGTCCCCGAATGATGATGCGATACACAGACAGACGCGATTTCAAGCATAATAATGGACTAGGAAAGATAAGATAGGAATAGTACCTTTTGTCTCCTCCTCCATTGAAGTAAACAAATTGGAATATCTAATTCTCATGTCATCTTCTGACTCCCAAGTTGCTTCTTCGACTTTCTGATTCCTCCACAGTACCTTTACTGAGGCTATCTCTTTGCTCCTCAGCTTTCGAACTTGGCAATCTAAAATTTCAACGGCCTCTTCTTCGTAAGACAAGGAGTCTGTCACTTTGATACCCTCTACTGGCAAAACTATAGAATGATCTCCAATGCATTTCTTCAACATGGATACATGGAATACCGGATGAACGGAACCCAAACTTGCAGGTAATTCTAACTCATATGCAACTATACCAATCTTCTTCAAAATCTGATATGGCCCTACATAACGAGGGGTCAATTTAACCCTTTTTCCAAATTACATAACTCCTTTCATAGGAGAAACCTTGAGAAATACACAATCACCAATTTCAAACTCTAGTTCTCTTCTTCAAACATCGGCATAGGGCTTTTGACGAATCTGAGCAGTCTTGATTCGTTCTCTAATGATTTTCACTTTCTCCATCTCCTGATGAACAAGATCAGGCCCATACAACTGAGTCTCACCTACTTCATACCATCCTATCGGAGACCTACATCTCCTCCCATTCAAAGCCTCAAAAGAAGCCATCTTGATGCTGGCATGGTAGCTATTATTGTAAGCGAATTCAACGAGTGGCAGGTGATCTACCCAACTACCTTTGAAATCAATGATGCATTCCCTCAACATATCTTCGAGGGTCTGAATGGTTCGCTCATCTTGCCCTCTGAATGGTTCGCTCATCTTGCCCATCCATCTGACGGTGGAAAGTTGTGCTCAAATTCACTTGTGTACCTAAACGCTTCAGAAAAGATCTCCAAAACTGAGATGAAAACTGCGTACCTCTATTGGATATAATGAAAATTGGTTCCCCATGCAATTAAAATATCTACTCAATGTAAATCTTAGCATAAACCTCTCCCGAATAATTAGTCCTCACAGGCAAAAAGTGGGCTGACTTAGTCAACCGATCTACAATCACCCATATAGAATCATACTGGTTTTGGGATCTTGGAAGTCCTGTAATAAAGTCCATGTTTATCATCTCCCACTTCCATAAAGGCAGGGCTATCTCTTAGGAAGTACCACCCGGTCTCATGTGTTCTACCTTCACTTTTTGACAGTTCAAACACTTGGACACAAAATCAGCTACATCACGTTTCATGTTATTCCACCAATACAAGGTTTTCAGATCATGGTACATCTTAGCAGAGCCTGGGTAAATGACATACCTCGAAGTGTGCACCTCATTAAGGATTCTTTCCCATAGCTCATCGACATTCGAAACGCACAACCTACCATAAAATCTCAGAATACCATCGCCACCAATTTCAAATGACATAACCTTTTATTGACCCACATCTTTCTTGATTTGCATCAAGATGGGATCTTCAACCTGTTTCTCCTTAACTTCAGCACAAAGAGATGACTTAGCTAACTCATGAACAATCACCCCTCCATCTTCAGAATCTAAGAGTTGCACTCCCAGATTATCCAGGCGGTGAATATCCTTCACCATCTCTTTCTTTCCTTCATCTACATGAGAAAGGCTGCCATAGACAACCTGCTGAGGGCGTCGGCTACAATATTTGCCTTGCCTGGATGGTAATGCAGACTCATATCATAGTCTTTCAAAAGCTCTATCCAATGCCTCTGCCTGAGGTTCAATTATTTCCGTGAGAAACATACTGTAAACTCTTATGGTCAGTATAAATATCAACATGCACTTCATAGAGATAGTGCCTCCAGATTCTAAGTGCAAACACCACGGCTGTTAACTCCAAGTCATGAGTGGGGTAATTGCGCTCATGCACCTTTAACTGACTAGATGCATAAGATATCACCTTACCACGCTGCATCAATACACAACCAAATCCCATACGGGATGCATCACAATAAACCACAAAATCATCTACACCCTCGGGAAGGCTCAAAATAGGAGCAGTAGTCAGCTTGTCCTTCAATTTCTCAAAACTGTTTTCACACAAGTCAGACCATACAAACTTCATCTTTTTCTGAGTCAGTTTAGTAAGAGGAGCAGCTATGGAAGAAAAACTCTCTACGAACCTTTTATAATACCCCGCTAAACCCAAGAAGCTCCGAATATCGGTTGGAGTCGTGGGTCTGGGCCATTTTCTCACTGCCTCAACTTTCTGGGGATCCACTCTTATCCCATCACTGGACACAATATGCCCCAGGAAGGCAATAGCGTCTAACCAGAATTCACATTTAGAAAATTTGCCATACAGCTGATGATCCTTAAGGGTCTGAAGGATAATTTGGAGGTGATTGGTGTGATCCTCTTTACTCTTAGAATAGATCAGAATATCATCAATAAATACAATGATGAACAAGTCAATAAACTGATGGAACACTCTATTCATAAAATCCATGAAGGCTACAGGGGTGTTATTCAACCCAAAGGACATGACTAGAAATTCATAATGACCATATCGGGTCCGAAAGGCTATCTTGGGTATGTTTGACTCCCTAACTTTCAACTGATGATAACCTGAGTGAAGGTCTATTTTTGTAAAGCACTTGGCACCCTGAAGCTGGTCAAAAAGGTCATCAATCCTAGGAAGAGGATATTTATTTTTAGTTGTGACCTTATTCAACTGATGGTAGTCTATGCACATCTGAAGGGCCCCATCCTTCTTTCGTACGAAGAGCACGGGTGCACCCCATGGGGAAACACTAGGACGAATAAAGCCTTTGTCTAGGAGGTCTGCAAGCTGTTCCTTTAACTCCTTTAGTTCTGCGGGAGCCATTCTATATGGCAGAATAGAAATAGGACGAGTGTTTAGCAACACATCAATGCCAAAATCTATCTCCCTATCAGGGGGTATCCCTGGGAGATCTTCGAGAAAGACTTCTGGGAATTCATTCACTACAGGGACTGACTGCAGAGAAAGGTTTCCAACTTTTGAATCTTTTACTTGGATTAGATGATATATACACCCTTTGGAGATAAGCTTTCGGGCTCTAAGATAAGAGATAAAGTGACCTCTAGGTTCCACAGAACTCCCTGCCCATATAACTGGTGTCTCATTCGGGAAAGAAAAAATGACCTTTCGGGTTCTGTAATCAAAGGTGGCATAACATGAATGGAGCCAGTCCATCCCAAGGATGGCATCAAAATCTATCATATCCAGTTCTATAAGGTCTGCCATAGTTTTCCTACTATGAACAGACATGACAAAATTTTTATATACCCTTCTAGCAACAACAGAATCACCTACAGGAGTAGAAACAAAGAAGGGTTCTACAATAACTTTAGGCTCAAACCCGAAACCAACAGCCACATAAGGGGTCACATAGGATAAAGTAGACCTGGGATCAAGCAATACATAAACATCACGAGAAAAGATTTGTAATATACCGGTGATAACATCTGGTAAAGCTTCCACCTCCTGGCGGTTAGTCAAAGAATATAACCGGTTGCGACCGCTTCCGGCAGCTGAAGGGGCACCCTTAGAAAAAGAGTTGTAGAGGCGGCTTGGGACTTAGCCCCCTCGCATTTACTCCAGCAGATGGACAATATCTCTGAAGGTGACCCACTTTGCCATAAGTATAGCAGTTTCTCCCCTCAAACCAGCACTCTCCTAGATGATTCCTTCCGTAAACCTCACACTGCGGACGAGTACTCTGCTGCTAGGCCACACTGCCCTGAGACTGTGTACTTAGAGCTTTGGATCCATGAGAAGTCTGTAAACTCTGAGTTTGTCTATCTGTCGGTGGTCTGGGTGCTGGGGCGCTGGCTGTTGACTGTGCATTATTGCAAAACTTCTTATTCTTCGACCACTTATTACCCTAGTTACCACTCTGCGGCTGACTCTGGTGCTAATCCACAGATCTAGCTCTTTTAGCCTGTCTGTCTTTCTCTTTAGATTCAGCTATCTTTTTCTTCTTCTCTTCCACTTGATGCATATGAACGGTCAGTCGAGTAAAGTCTAACTCTTTATTCAACATAGCCCCCTGGCACTCAAGTACTAGGTCATCAGTAAGGCCAGATGCAAATTTTCTCATCCAGGCCCTCATATTTCTAGTCAACTCTGGTGCATAGCGGGCTAGTTTATTAAACTTCAAAGTGTACTCCTGGACAGTCATACTGCCCTGCTTCAGATTCATAAACTCTTCCTCTTTGGCCTCCCTCAACTCTAGAGGAAAGAATCGATCAAGGAAAGCTTCCACAAATTTTCCCCAAACTGTGGGCTCAGCACTTTCACCTTTTTTATCTTCCCAGTTGGCATACCACTAATTCACAACGTCCTTGAGCTGATAGGTTACTAACTTCATCCCTTCAACCTCATCCACATGCATCACCTTAAAGATCTTTTCCATCTTATCCATGAACTCCTGTGGATCTTTCTCCACCTTGGTGCCAGTGAACTTAGGTGGGTTCATCTTCATGAAATGTCTGACTCTAGTAGCCTCAGATGTAACAGATGCAGACCCAATATATTTCGATCGTTGAGCCTAGTTAGCTACCAACTGTGTCAGCATATGAATAGACCATCTGAATTCTGCATTTGAAATATCTCCCTAAGCAGTTGGGGGAAGGTTGGCATTAGTCCGCGGAGCCCGAGGTGGACTGTTCGGGACTGGAGGGACTCTCGAAGAAGGGACAAATTCAGGAGTGTGAGCCATATTAAGGGTTCGCATCTCATGGGTGGGACGGACCTCATCGTCCTGAGCATTTTGATCGATGATACAACGTGGAGGTATAACCATGTTTCTGAAACACAAGTGATCATTGATTATGGGACAGTTCAGACTCTGAAGCACGAACTAAATCACAAAGAAGGGAAACATTTCCTAAACGCCAAGCAGACTCCTGCTTATAAGTGTGGCGCACTACACACCCATAAACAAGACTCTACCTGACGCAATTTCGCAAACACCCTGGGACCATGAACCGCGCTTTGATACCAAGTTTGTCACGACCCGAACTAAGGCCTAGCCGTGACAAGCATTTTGAACCATGGAGACCAGAAACACCCCTATCAGTCTGGTAATCATGCACCTAATTCATATGATCAAAGTAATGTAGAATAAACACAATATAACAGAAACATGGTCAAGAATCATATGAAAATAAAAATGGGGAATAGTGTCCCATAATCTAAGTCAACATCTCTAAAATCGTCTGCGAAATCTCTACTACATGACTGAAACAATGTCTATCTGAAAACTGGGACAAGGCCCCCAGCAGACCCAAAAACTGAATATAAGATAAAAGGACTGCAGGACATAAGACCTTCCGAAACATAGAAGGCTCACCACTTGTCTCTACAACTCTGTCTGAAAGTTCTACTGATTCTCTTAACCCCTAGACTAGGCCTCTGAATCTGAGAGGTTGGAGAGGGTAGGGGGTCAGCACAAAATTACTGGCACGCAGAGATATCAAAGCAAAACTAATATTTATACAAAATATAATTGAGAGCCATTATAAAGCAATTTTTGTATCAAATCATTTGAAAACACATGGGTGTAATGCAATAGTTTTACTTAACAATAATGAAATGCAACTGAGCTAGGTGGAATACCCTACATAATTTACACCAACTGTCAAACCTCGGTTGCCGTCGAGATTAGAGTATAACTGAGGGAGAGACACACAAGACCACAAAGAATCGTGTCTCAAACCAAATCAAATATGGTAGTGGAAAAGACCACAAAGCATGGCTCCTAACAATAATCCCAATTTGGGATAGTATAATATCAGGTACGCAAGACGACAAAGCATGGTACCGATATTCCGTGTCGGCAAACACACTCTTCCAGCGATGAGCCACTTGTGTCTCAAACGCCTTCTTCGGGTATCCGTCTTTCTCATGTAAAATCAATGCATTCAAATTTCATCTAATTCAATCGTATATCGTATTCTGTAGGGTATTGTCATACCCGACTTGCAAGGCATCAATATTACATCCACATATGCATAATCATATAAAAACCAAGGTGCGTCATCATTTACAAGTATTTATTTCAAATTCATGCTCTCTTTTGTTGATCACAATACAATATGGAGTATAGAAACATTTTCATGGGAATTTGAAAACAATTCATCATTCATATTTATCAAACTTTCATGGAAAATCTCAAATCACATATGCATTGTTTAAACCATTGAAGTATATAGGCAAACAATTCCCATGACACAAAGAAAATGACTTAGAAATTGTATTGAAAGCAAGATATTAGCATTTGATTGAAAACCCCCATTTAAAAGCATGCATTTTCATAAAAACTACACTCATGAGATTTTTGGATAACCCCACGTACCTCTATTTCCAAATATAATAGATGTTTCTTGAAGCTTGCGGATTGGTGATTCAAAATATGTAATTATCTTTGAAAACCTAAGGTCAAATATTGAACTATTCGGGTTTTTATTTTGAAACACTAAGGAGAATAATGAGCACTTTTGATGAAAGAATATGTATTTTGGAGTCCTTGGAACTAAATCTCGTGTTTTAGGGCTAAGTAAGGGTGGAAAAGGACCACTTTGTCCTCAACACAGAGTGTTTAAATTTCCAAAATTCTTTACATCGCGCCGCCTATCCCATTGCCTATCTTCACATAGGCGCCGCCCAGGCTATCGCCTATGTTTACATAGGCGCCTCCTAGGCTATTGCCTATGTTCACATAGGCGCCGCCTAGGCTATCGCCTATGCTTTCCAGTGGCCATGGGCAATTGGTTAGGCGTCACTTATCACTTTGAAAGGTCATAACATCTTGCTCGGGTGTTGGATTTTAGCCAAATCGATATCGTTGGAAAGCTAAATCGGATACCTATCATTTGACACATAGTAGGATTCCTAATTCGACATATACAGAGAATTAGGGTTGATGGAAATTGACACACTTTACAATGTCCACTAAAACTTAGACGACCAAAATTGTTTCAGCTCGTCCTTGAGTTGAAGGACCTCTATGGTCTAAATTCAAGCTTGAGAGGATTCACATGCTACACAATAATTAACATTCCGTATTGGCATAGGATTTTATGGCTTCGGTATTAGCAATGCATCGAAATCATGGTTTTTATTCTAGCCCAAAATACAGGGATTTACAATTGCTAAGATGGTTTTATGAAATTATCATTTTAATATTGACTAAGTGATTGGATAATGTTTTGATTTAGATGGTTCTCCCACAGGAAGGTTAGTTTGGGTTCCACTCATGGCCATTTGGGTTGTGACACTTCAAAATTGTTAGAAAGAGATTCAATAGCATCAGCAAAATTATTAGACAAATCCATGGGTTTTATATTTAAACTAGCAAATTTCTTTTCAAGTAATTTTTCAAGCTGTTCTAAATCTGAGGGTTTTTCAAATCCTTGAAAATCAAGAGGTCTTTAAACGTAAGGCTTAGCTGTCAAATCTTCTGTTTTCCATTCTGAGGTAGAAGCAATATCAGATGAGTTTTGACTATCGCTTAGCTTCTTAATCAAATCTGTGATGATATCTAGTTTTTTTATTAAGAGAAGAAATATGTTCTCTAAGAACTTTCACATAAAGACTCAAATAATTATTTTGAGCAATTAGACTATTTATTTCTGAAATAGTGATTTTTCCAACTTCATTATCAATGAATTTTTGAAAAGTAGAGAAAGTTATTCCTGTATTATTCGGTAATATGAAAGGTGATTGAGGAGGGTAAATGGCCTGAGTGATGGTGTCATTTGCATCTTGGTACGATCTCTCAATAAGTTTTACATATAACGGTAGATATGTAGATATAAACCATGGCTCATAATAAATAATTTGATTATATATTGCACACATTTCATAGAAATCTTCAGAAATATTTTTCATTTCATTAGCACTATAAGCTTCAAAAAACCATGTCCTAAACTTGTTCCATTTTTCACAAAAAATTCCTTTTTAATATAATTTCTTGCCTGTGAACCAGAGCTAAAATCAATTATGTGTAGAAGCATGATTTAACAAGAATTCACATCACAATCTATTTCGGAGGGAGTGGGTTTATCCTTATCTAGGATATTGTCATTATCTTGAACTATATTTGTTTTAGGACTGATTTTAATATTTTCAATAATTTGAATGGAAAATGCGAATCTGCAGAATTTAAAGTATGTAAAGATGCAGCACGACTTCTAGCTAGACCATATACTAGTCAACTGGAGAGATATGATGCATAGCAGGTAACATTCTAGGTATAGAAAAGGAATTTTGATTATAAGTGGTAGAATTATCATCAAATTGGAGACAAATTCTTCCGTTTGTATTTTGAGTTACATAAGTTAACTCAGAATTTGTCACATCCTCCGCAAGTTTTTTATGGAGAAATAACTGAATTTAAAATCCATATTTTTGGAAAATTAATCTCTTCCCATCTAATAGCTCTCCTCCTAGTAACATTGATTCTTGCAAAATTGGTTTCGATAAGCATAGTATAATCAGAAACATCTTCGATCAATTTACATCTAGGATTTAAAGTAGATAATAAACGATAATAAATACAATAAGACAAACATATAAGTTCAAATCCAGGCGCATAATTATAGCCATGAGTTTTCACATTTAAGGTTAAAGCATCAAGAATATTCATATCAGTCAAAGATAGTTGTAATTTTTGTCGAGTGTTAAAATATACAGGGCCATAACAAGAGTGGATTTTATAGATCCCATCAGAGATTGTCTGAAATTTAAATTTCTAGCATCACGTAATGTAGCTAGAAATGTTTCTAGAAGACCTTTCAAGGTTAAAGGTTTAAAAGCAATTTACACTAAACCGATATGCATAAAATTATACTGATTTTTAAACGTATCAATATCTTTTTTATCAGTAATTTTATAGTTTCTTTGTCAGCATTTAAAGCAATAGATTGTTTAGTCGTTTTTATTATCTGCTTATATTTAAATTTATCAAGAAAGTGATATTCATAAATGGTTTTTATATCTACATTTGGAATAGTCCATTTATTTAATAAATCCATATTTTGAGGTAAATCTATCTCTTCAAGTTTAGTACTTTTCGTACTAACTTCTCCCATATCCATCGATTATAAAACTTTATACCTATACTGAATATTTACATCTATTACTCGATTACTATGAAATAAACAGGCTCTGATACCATACAAGCAGAATCTAAAGAGGCAGGGGTAAGACGCTCTACCTAGCAGACTAACTTATAAGCATCGGATTAAGTCTTAGCCGGAATACCGAACCAAAACACCAACCGAAATATATAAGAATTTCAAATAGCTTGATGACTGCATGGAAGATAAACAATATACATACAACATATATACATTACATATTATATTACCTTAAAAATTATACACACATAAATACATACATATTAAACTACTTAAAATAGTACTTGAAACAATATAAATAAAACTTATATACATAACATATACTACTTTAAATAATATAAACACGTATATACATACAATATATACTACTTAAAATACTACTTGAAATAATATACATACAATATATAATATACGTTATATATTATGCTATTTTTGAAAAGATACACACATAAATATATTCAGTATATTCTAGTTTAAAAAATATACATTACATATATACTACATTACAAAATTTACACAAATATATACATATATATTATACTACTTAAAATAGTACTTGAAACAATATACATACAACATATATACATTGCATACTATACTACTTTAATAAATATACATGTGTATATACATACAATATATACTACTTGAAACAATATACATATAACATATATGCATAACATATTATACTGCTTTAAAAAATATACACACATATATACATCTATATTATACCTTTTAAAATAGTACTTGAAACAATATACATATAACATATATACATTACATATTATATTACTTTTAAAAAAATATACATGTGTATATACATTACATATTATACTACTTTAGAAAATATACGCATATATATACATATAATATATACTACTTAGTATAATAATACTTAAATATATTCAAATATTAACTCTACTGAAAAGCTAAACTTATATAGAATTTTTATATGTCAATACTAGTAGTTTAAGTAATATGTGCTAACACTATTTTCCAATATATCATATATGCTTGTTATGTTTATATAAAGTTTGATAGTAATAAACTAAAAGTATTTAAGTCATATAAGATATTCACTTTAAGAAAACATACATACATATATACATTACATATAGTACTTTAAAAATATAAAGTAATATTTTCCAACATTATTTTTCAATATATCATATATGTTTGTTATGTTTATATAAAGTTTGATAGTTATAAATTACAAGTATATTATTCATATAAGATATTCACTTTACGAAAACATACATACATATATACATTACATATTCTACTTTAAGAAATATACAAGTGTATATACATACTATATACAACAATAAACCAGTATATTCCCACATAGTGGGGTCTAGGGAGGGTAAAATGTATGCAATTCATACCACTGCCTCCGAAGAAGTAGATAGGTTGTTTCTGATTGACCTTCGACTCAGTACAAAAGGACAGTAATTAAAGTCATCATAAAACATGAAACAAGATGAACTAACAGAGATACAACACCCACAAAGAAATACTATACACTAGCAAACCAAAGGCACATACCTCCCCCCAACCCTTCTTAGGTCCAACCTATGTACCAAGCCTTAAGACTACTAGCAAAGATACACTAAAGCACTCCTAACTATTGACTACTACTCATCCACATGGACTAGCCTTTTATCCTAAATGCGCCCTCCATACCTTCATATCTAGGGTTATGTCCTCAATAAGATGTAACGGCTCTATGTCACATCTAATTACCTCTCTTCAGTATTTCTTTGGTCTACTCTTACCCCTCCTGAAACCATTCAAGTTTAACCTCTCACACCTACGAATTAGGCATCATTGTCCCTCCTTATCACATGACCAAACTATCTCAACCTTACTTTTCACATTTTTTCCTCCACCGATGCCACTCCCATCTTCTCCCGAATAGTCTCAATTCAAACTCTGTCACCCCTAGTAAGTCTATACATCCAACACAACATTCTTATTTTCACCACCTACAACTTTTGGAGGTGAAAGTTCTTGACTGGCCAACACTTTGCTCCATACATCATGGATAGACTAACCGTAACTCAATAGAATTTGCCTTTAAGCTTGGGAGGCACATTTTTATTACACAAAACTCCCAAGGCGAGCCTCAATTTCATCCATCCTGCCTCTATACAGTGAGATACATCCTCATCAATCTTTCTATTTTCCTGGATCATAGACCCAAGATACTTAAAAATATCTCTCTTACAAAACCACTTGGGAATCTATCTTCACTACCATCTCATTCTCTTACCCTAAGTTATTAAACTTGTATTCCAAATAACCCATCTTGGTCCTGCTAACCCGAACCCTTTAGACTCCATGATTTGTCTCCACACCTTAAATTTATTATTAACACCTTCTCGCATCTCATCAATCAAAACTACATCATCAGCAAATAGCATACCCCAAGGCACCTCTCCTTGTATACATTGCATCAAGACATTCATCACCAAGGAAAATAAAAATGGGCTAAGAATTGATCCCTGGTGCAACACTTTCAAAATAGGAAAATGCTATGAATCTCCTCTTACTGTCCTCACTCGAGTCTTCACTCCATAATATATGTCCTTAATCGATCTGATGTACACCACCGGGGCCTCTCTCGCCTTAAAGAACCTCTAAAGAACCTCCCTAGGTACTTTCTCATATGCTTTTTCCAGTGAATGAACCTCCCTAAGGACTTAAACGTATTTAATTCATATAAGATATTCACTTTAAGTGGAAAAATATGTAAAATGTGAATGAACCTTGTATTTCATTAATTGAAAAATGATTCAAAACTTATAAGTTACAAGACTATCGCATCTCACTAATTTCACAAAGTTAATTTATTAAATTGAAATATAAGAAATTCAATAGATTAAATGATTAATTAACAATTCTACAAATTTTGTATCATTTTTTAATTCATGTTACTATTAATAAAAATTGGTTGAGGACTGTCAAATTAAATGGGGCCAAGTCATGGACTTGATTGTGCTGAGTTCTCCCTTGAAGTCATAATTTCTTCAAGATCTTGTTTGTCTGTTGTCTCCATGTCCATTCCTTGATTTCTTCATCCCACTCTAATCTAGTTTCTAAGGCAAACAAGAACATTCATGGAATTGCCTCACAATGACTGTTGATTTTCTACAAGCTACTGTCGTCCTTGACTAAAAATGTTCTCTAATGCAACTGTTGACATTGTATTATTCAATATATCTCTAGTTAATCTTGAAAGTATTCATTGATGTAACTGTCTGCATCAAACATAGTCGTAAATAAAGATGGTTCTTATTTAGGTTGTACATCTAAAGCATTATAAATAATAGAAGCAAATTTCGACATAGTACCATATTTCATATATGGATTTATTATGGCACCAACCAAGTACATTAGGCAAATCATATAAAAATATTTTTAATATTTATCATCCGTTGCAGTAATAACATCTTTGTAACTTGGTTTATCCTTATATTCGTTAAGAAATAAAGAAATATCTGCTAAATAAGCTAAATATTACAAATAGTAGGATGATAAGCAGCAAAAAATTCAATCTTAGCTAGATAAAAGATTTTCAAAAAATTAACAACACCATCAATCATAGCCCATTCAGAATCATGTAATATACACTCAGGAAAAGAACCAACAAATTGATTAAAATTCAAAGTAATAGGAACTTTATAAATAAGACAAATTTTTTAAAAAATCATAAGTAACATTCTATCTAATATCTACTTCTTCAGGCATTAATATCAGTCTAAGCCCACTTTGATGAAATTTTCTTTTAAATTTTGAAAGTCTAATTTTTATATGATTTCCTTGAATAAAGCCAACCGCAAGCCTAACTTTTTCAATATCAAGCTCAAAAAAATTAAGACCACCTTTTACAATTAAATTTATATATGACAAGCACACTTAACATGAAATATTTTGAATAGTGGTGGAGAAAGTTCAACTTTTAACAAGTCAACAACAACTTTATTGTTAGATGCATTACCACAAGATATACATCAAACTTTATTTTCAATACCATAATATTTTGCAACTTTTGCAATAGATACAAAAATAAGTTTCTTGGTGTGTCTATGGTCTTCATCATATGAAAATCTTAAAATACGTTTTTGCATGACAAAATTACTATCTACCAAATGACAAGTAATTATTAAATAATTATTTTTATTAACAACGCGAACAAGAGTTAGAGCAACTCTATATGGAATATATTTTAATAATGTAAATAAATAAACATATTGTGCATGAAGTCTAAAAATATTAGACCATCAAGTACTTCTAGGAACACCTTCAAACATAGGATTATAAATTGCTTGAACATAATGAATAAATACTTCAGAAGAAGCAAAAGAGAAAGGCAAATAACCCACAACTATCATTTTTTATAATACTTCACGAACCTTCATTTTATTATAATTCTGAACTAATTTATCAATTTTTGGGTCCAATCTAGTTTGAGTTTGGCCCCCTATTAGTCCCACCACCTTTTTCCCTAGCTAGCTTTATTGGACGATGTTTTTGTAAAAGTCTAATCAACTGACCCATACCTCCTTTATTACCTCTGGTCTTATGCTCATATAATTATTGACAGAGATTGCATTGGACCTTAGTAGTTCCTTCTATACGAGTATAAAATTTCCTACAGTACTAATTTTTTTACGAGATTTTACAGGGGCATGGAGCAAGATTAATCAATTTAGATTAAACATTAACATTACTTAATTCAGGTGTATCATTAATATCATCATCATCTTAATCTAAATCAACTGTGTCTACTTCATTCTCTTCTTCTATATCATAATTTTCTTGAGCTTCTAAAAAATCCATATCGTGAGCATCTACACCTATTTCATTCTCAAAGGATTTGTTATTTGGTACTGAAGGCACATGAATATATCGAGTACTTGAACTACACCTACCGAAATCGGAATCAATTAGTTTTTTACTATCAATGCCACTCTTGGGATAAAAATTTCTAACACTTCTACCGATTTTTCTTATTGTATCCATATTATAAATTAAACTAACAAATATTCAAAAATCATAAAAAAAAATATAAATAAATATTCAACAAACAATACATTAATTAAAAATTAAAAGTAAGGGATGGAACGACAATACTAATTTTTTGAAGTATCCGAAAGTTTAGAGACTTTTGAAAACTTTCATTTGATATTTACAATTGTAAAATAATAAAATAAAATTAAGCACTTTAGGAGATAATTGGAATAATTGAGAGAGATTGAGAGAATGAGATTGTAAGTTGTGGAAACAAATGGTTGAAAATGACATGTATTTATAGGAAAAAATTTGAATCTAAATTAAAAAAATTAAAAAAAATTATCAGCCAAAGGTTGTTTTGGCCATTGGGCTAACAAATATATAGTTGTTAGTGGCCAACAGTCCAAAATCAGCTTAGGCTATTGGGCCATTTATTTAAAAGTAATTTTTTAAAAATACCTGGTCCTGATCCAATTTGGTAACTAGGTCAGTCCATCGAGCTCCTAGGACCAGACAACCCATCCCACATACCTAACCCTAAACCCGTCACATTTAACAAATTTTGGGTCATACCTATGTCGAGCTCATTTTGGGCTGATATAACCAAGTCGAGCCGACCTGACTTGGCCGAAATGAAAGGCTTAGTGTTTGGTATAGGAATGTGAGGGAGTTTTTTGTGGAGAAGGTTTTCTTTTGAGTGTGTTTGTGTGTCTTTAGTAATGTGTGGGAGTAGTAGTTATATTGTAATACCCCATAATTTTTCCTAGCTTAAATTCATCCCAAAAATGAAAAGGAGTAGCTTTTAGAATGAGTGATGTTTATTTCATGTGGAATTCTTTAGATTTGGACTTTATATGGCTTAGAAAATTGAATTAGCTTTCCAACAATATAAGATTTTCCTAAATCCGATAACCAGATAAGAATTTATGGATATTTAAAGTTTCAGTCGTAAAACACATTCATTTAGACCCTTAGCGCACTGCGAAGCAGTGTCCAATCCCAATTGTTATTTTCCAGTGGCCCTCCATGATATTGGCACATCGCAGAGAGGGGTAATTTTCCAATTGTCAATTTTCAGAGGTCCAGCACGATAATGGCGCGTTGTGCCATGTGCCAAAATGAAATTCCAAAGGGGCACCGCGATGACTCCGCATCGCGGAGTCTGCCCAGTTTCCAGTTGTCATTTTTCAATGAGCCACCGTGATAGTGGCGCGTCACGGTGGTCACCCAGATTGGGAAAATATATGTTTTCCAGTTTCTTTTAAGAGTTTAAAGGGGGTATTTTGGTAAATTATCCAATCCCCAATCCGTCCAAAAACAAAAGATTTATCATATGTGAGAGCACTTTATTCTCCATTTATCATTCTCTCTTAAATAAAACCATAAGTCTCATACTTCCTCTCTAAGAAACTCAAGAATTCCAACATTAACTCTCCAAGATAAGTTAAGATTGAGGATTCTCAAAACAAGAACACTAAGAATTCATCTCCAAAGCATCCATGGGAATCCAAGATTCGAGCCTTTCATCAAAGATCATCAATTAAGGTACGTGGGGTTTGAACAAGGATAATTCTTTCATCCTTGAGCCCAAAATTTTATTTTATTTACAAATTTACTGCAATTTATATGATTTTTCATGAAATTCAAGTTAAGGTTTATACCCATTATCATTCTTTTCAAGATTATGAGGTTTTCCATGATTTAGAAGTTGAAATACATGATTACATTTATGTTTCCATGCATATTGCTGAAATTTCCAGATTTTAAGATGATTTATGAATGTTTACATTACCAAGTATGAATTTTTAGATGTTTTAACATGATATTGGTGCTCGGGTCAATAAACCCCATTTAGAGATTGTTGTTTCAAGATTGTTTGTGCTATAAGCACTCTATGACTAGATTATTTTGAAATTTTTGATAAAGAATCCACTTTATTTCAGAAGACTTGAGATTTAAAGAAAAGCAAAGCATAGTTGGTTTTTCTATAAATCTTTGTATAAATTCTAAAGTGGATTTCTTAAGATTTTGATCATGAGATTGGGAGTAGTATTTAGCACCGAAATGGGAAGTTACTACATTTTCATACCCCAGAACTACGTGCCACCGTAGATATAGATTATCAGATTATTTCCATTTCTACGTGGATGACTCAGATGTGATCACTTAGATTAGAATCTTTTATTCCAAAGGCAAGAGTAGAACAACCTTGCCTAATGGGGGCCAGTCGTGGGACTCCATGGATGCTCACAAAGTGTATTGCCGGTTAGAAAAACCTCCTAAAAGATATCCCCCATTCTTAAAATAGTTTTTGATTTAAAGCTTTAAGGTATACAGAATAAGTTTTTAGACTTCACTTAGCCTACGTGATTTGATAAATAGAACAGAACTACAGATTTCAGAACTAAGTGTGATGACTGACAAGATTTAGATTAGACATTTTATTATTCATACTTTACTTCCAGATTTCAGATTACTCAAGCCTAAGTGAGTCATTTATATTTAGTACTCATGATTTTAGAAATTATGATGTTATTGTTTACTTAGTACATGCACCCCTATATACTCAGTACATCATCAAAGTACTGATCCACATATATGATTATGTGCTACATTATCTCATAATGTAGGTTCAGGTGCTCAGTTTCAGCAGCGTGATTGATTTTTGAGCATCTATTCTACATTCCTGCAGTTGGTGAGTCCTCATAGTTCGGGGACTTAGTTGCTTACACTTTTAGTTTATTAGCAGATGTTTCTCATTTTATTTTCAAGCAATTTGAGTCAGTTGGGGCTTGTCCTAGTGACTCTGTAGATTCAGATAGTAAAGGCTTATCAGACTACTAGTTTCAGTGTTAGACTTTAGATTCAGTAATTAGATTCTCAGTAATTAGCTTACTAAGATTTATGAGATTTCTATGTTTTAGATAAAAACTTCCGCGACTATTATGTTCTTATACCCGCATTTCTCTATTTTGAGATTCAGATTTAGAAAAAGGCAATCAGGGTTAGCTCAGGACTACTCGTAGTTTGGAGCACCGTGTCATATCCCGGGAATCAGATTTTGAGGTGTTACATCTATAGGGATGTAGAGGATGTCGTTGAGGGAGTTGGGAGAATGTGGGTGGTTAATGGATTAGTGGGTAGGTTCAGGGGGAGTTTAGGATGGAGTAGGTAGGATAGGAGAAATTTAGGATAAGATTGTATTTTTATTTTTTATTTTTAATATTAAAGATACAAATAAAATATAATGATAAAATATTATCTAATTATTTGGAACTAATAAAAAATATAGGAAAGTGAAATAAATAGACCTAGAAATATGATTAAGAAATTATTACTATTATTAGATTATTTATTAAAAACTAAATTATAAAAAATATATTAAAGAAAAATATTCTTTTCTTTTTGAAAATAAAAACAAAACGTATCTTAAATGTTACTCTATTTTTGTAGTTTCAGATCTTTTAAAATAAAAAATAAGATGAAATTAAAAATATCTAATTTAGACCTAAAAGAAATATCTAAACAATAAAATGATATAAAATCTTTGCTTTCGTAAAAAATTAGGTGCTTACAGTATATAAGTACAAGCCAGCCTAGAAATAAGCTCAATATATCCTTAATTCATGAATATAAACTCCAATTACACAACATTAGAATAAATATGCATAGAAGATGCTATTTATAACATATCAACCCTAACTTAGGCATTTTTATCATGATAAAAGAAATCAATGGTTAAATAAGGTCTATATTAACAAAATAAGCCCCTGCATAGGCATCATATCTAGAATAAAGGCATTTTTCAATGCACACATAAGGACAATAATGTCAAATAAAGCTCCCACATAAGCAATACACAACATTAGATATCATAAACCAATCACGACAGGATATAGGCCCCACACGGGCACACAACTGTAAATATAATCTCAAAATATAAACTCCATAACTATTTTCCCTAACACATAGCGTGCTTTACTTATTTATTAACTACCTAACTTAATCTAAAAGAAGTTAACTCATAACCTACCTCGAAACGACGAAATTCCAATTTAAAGTGCTTTAACGTAGAGTTTACCTCTCACGAACGACCTCAGAATAAATAACAACATGAAAAAAAAGGTTTTTAGACTATAATGAAATTAGTCATAGCGGTCGTGTAGCTGGGCCTCACAATCGCGCTGAGTGAACCAAACAATATCCACCAATTAATCGATCACGATCATAGTACTTCCACCACGTGATCGCGATGCATTCCTTTATCAAGGTCCATGATCACGACACGTGACCACGCGATCCCATAAGAGGACCGGATGCACTAAAAATGCTGCACTAGTAGATTTTTCAAATGGAGAAATATTTTTGAATAGACCCTCGAGATTCGTTCAGACCCGACAAAAATAAACCATATATACAACTAGGCTAATTTTGATGTTTCAAGCTTAATTAATACATGGGATTTTTAAAAATGATTATTTTTTAAAAAAAATAACCCCGAACCCCATTTCTATTATTTCAAAATCAAGGATCAAAATGATATAAAAATTCTCCAAATCCAAACCAATCCTACTATTAACCCAAATTCAACATTCCAGATCTACTGGAGAGTCTGTTTGATATTCGACACTTGAAATAATAAATGTTGACTGAAGTCAACTATATGGCTTCTCAAGCCTCTAAAAATCACAAACTCGCACAAATCATTCTCGATTGCATCAAAAATCATTCCAACCATCCCCAAACCTCAAAATATAATGTAGCAACTATGAAAAGGGACAAAATGGTTAAAATATATAGAAATAAAAAATTCATAAATTCAGGTCATTACATTATAAGACTATCTATTTTGAGATACTATGCTTAAACCAAACTTGGTTGTATGAATTAGTCAAATTGGATTTTTTTTTAGTTTTTAGAGATATAAACCATATTTCAAAAAATATACATTCAGATTCTAAATAATTTTTGCAAAAAGTGTAATGACTTGATTTGTGAAATGTTGTGTTTTATATGATTTTGACTATTTTTTTGTTCCTGTAGTTATGACATGTTAATTTTGGGGTGTGTGGATGCTTGGCATAATTTTCAATGCGATTGAAATAATTGAGAGAATTTGTGATTTTTAGAGACTTAAAAAACCATATAGTTGACTTCAGTCAATATGTATAGTTCTGAGTATTGAATGGCAATTTGAATAGTTTCATTCGGTCCGAATGTTGAATTTATATTAGTAGCAAGGTTGGTTCAAATTCATAACCTTTACTCTGCATTTCGATCCTTCACTTAAAAATTTGCCTAAAAGTCATCTGGAGATTAATTTATTAAATATATTTTCTATCAAAAATTCGACATCATCATTGAGTTTGAAATATTGAAAATACCTTATTAGCATATATAGTTTATTTTCATAGGATCCCAAATGAATCCTGATGGTCCATTCAGAGGTTTTAAAAAACATACCCAGTAACATTTTCCCTAATATCTAGTGCCTGATACCTCCTTTTTTGCAAATGCGTGTCATTTGCTGCAAACACAAAGAAGGATATTTTTATTCATTCTAATCACAAAGTGGAATCCACAATTGAAGGTGGGAGCCACCATTTCAAAGAGCAATTGGGTTGGATTGGATTTTTGCCTTCGTCGCAAATGCCACAAGGCTGTCGCAAATGCAAAGCATTGGTCACGAACGTGAATGACAATTAATTGTCCAGTCATACATTGACCCTTGAGATTGTGAGGTCGGTTCCTCGACCATGAGGCACTGTTCACAGAATAATATATAAACCCTATTTTTGCAAATTCCACTATTTATGGACTATCAAGGTTCAGGAAGAGCCAATTTCTTAGGATTTTCTCACCATTATTACTTGGGTAAGCTCCTAAATCATCTTTCCATTATTTTCTATCTATTATATCTTTTAAAACACATTTTAATCTTGAGTTCAATTGAGATTTTGAGGATTTTATCGATAAAGCTTTAAAAATATTTCTTCTTCGATTAGGAAATCATTTTCGTATGGGTTTTCAACTATAAATTCCTATGAGGAATGTATTTCTAAAATAAAATTTCAATTCTACCCCTTTTTCGAACTCATTATTTTAGATCCGTTTTGAACCCGACTTAACTATGGACAATATGGGTATCATTAGATTTGTTTTACTACATAGATGCATGTTTGAATGTTGTAGTTGATTCTGAGGCCGTTCGAAAGGGAAAAACTCTATATTGAAGAACTTTAAGCTTGAATTTTGTTATTTCGGGGTAGGTTATGACTTAACTTTCATCAGACTGGGTTGGGTAGTTAATGAATAAGTAAAGAGTGCTATGGATTGGGAAAAATAACTTTTTGAGCTATTACTATTGCATGATGCCTGTGTGGGAGCTTATATTCTGCTATTGTTGACTTGTGATATCATATATTGTGTGTTGCCCGTGCAAATGCTTTATTTCACATTATTAACTTTGTTTGTGTATTGACTGCCTTATTTCTTAATGGATGCTCGTGTGGGGGATTAAATAGATATTATAGGTCTTATTAAGCACTTCTTGCCTTTATCATGATATAAATGCCCGAGTTATGGGTTGATATGATATTAATGATGCCTTACACATATGTTTGTTCTAATGATGCCTAACTAGAACTACCCAAATTCTTATTATCTAAAGGAATTTTATCTATCTCCTTTTTTTCTCCTCTTGTTCAAACTAATTTGAATACGTAATATATTCAAAAGGTAAAATTGGTTAATTTTTGAAGGACTTTAAAATGGATATCATGAATTATTGACATATTAAGTTGATGTTTTTAGCACTTGTAAATGTATTGAATAGATTGGATGTCTTCATACTGATTTGATTGTGAGTACTATATTCTTATTGCATACATACACGTTCAGGAGGTATCGGTATGATTAAGGGACATTGATTTTTGAAAGAAAATTAGACACTTTTGAAAATGCTTAACCGAGGGATGTGTCGATCAGATGGATTGAGATTGATGGAAATTTAAGATAGTATATGGGTTGCAAACTCCCCAATGGTCCTATTTTTTGGAGAATAGAGGCTCAATAGGTGTATACAGAAAGTCATGTGATGACTTTCAATTATTTACTTCATCATTCATTGTATTGCATTGCATTTGCATATCATGTATTATTTTTACATATTACTTGACGTGTACTTGGCTTCTATCTATATTTTCGTGTACCCTTGTCCTTTTGTTATATTTATATATATACATACATACATACATATATATATATATATATTCCACTTGTCTTCATATCTACTTGATATACTCTACATATTATATATTCCATTTGTGTTCATATCTATCTTATATACTCATACCTTACCTACCTTCATATTATATATATATATATATATATATATAGATATATATATCTATAGAGATATATATAGATATATATATATATATTAGAAATGTTAGTGGAGACAGTGTGAGCTACCATTTGGGAACTTTTTTGCTTGCAGGTTGCTTGTTCATAGTATTTCCTTACTTACCTATTTCAATTGCCCTATAATACCTAGTGAATACATATGAAGCGTACTCACTCCTACTGTTCCTTTTTAGTACATATCCTAGGAGGAGTATGACACACAGAGGCTGATTCAATCAATTAAGTTGGTGATTCTCAAGGTATTGACCAGCTCTAGGCCTTCCTGAGTCGACTTCAGACATTTTTTATCTATAACTTATCTTTATTTCTACTTTAAAGATGGATTATGTATTTTTATATTCAGTTATGCAGTAGATGCAATTGTACTTATCTGACACGACCCGACCCCAGGCCTTATCGTAATGGGCATCCCAAGTCTGACCGGGATCAGAGACAACCTCCATTACCAAAAATAAACTCCAGCCACCTGCCTTGAGTTGGTTGAATTTTGAACATATAACATGATAGCATAACTATCCAAATTAGAGACTCTTGAATAGTTCTATTACCGATACTAACACAAAAGGCTGAAACCAATACCGAACTCGCCCTGTAATGACTCGAGACTACCCCTAGTCGTTACATGGTGCTTACGATCTTGAGAGATCACAAACTAACCCATGAGTTGGTATCTGCTATGTGCACTGAATAATATAATCATAAACACGGAAGAATAACTTAAATGCCATAAGGTTTTAATAATAAAATAACTACTGAATTATGAATGTGATAAAAAAAATTCTGAAATTTGAATAGTCTGAATAGCTAACGTAGTGTCGGAAAAGCCTCAAAACTAAATACTGTGAGTTGATGGGACAAGCCCCAACTAACTCTACTAACTACTGAGATAAAGACATGAATTAATATAACCTATCCTCCTATGATAAGGACTCGCCACTTTTACTGTACTGTTGATAATCTGAGAATCTAGGTGCGATCTGGGAATTGAGCGTTGGCACCTATGGTATGAGACATCATATTGCAAAAGAAAAGGTATGTGATTAGTACTTTGAATGTACTGGTATGCTAAAAAAGGTAGGCTGATATGCATGGCTTCATGAACACAACTAATAATTAACTGGATATGCATGTAAAGCATGGAGTACTAAGTAGAGAGCATGGAGTATGTAGATACTGATAATGAATGGAAATCTGTAAATATTGAGGATGCATGAACAAGCATATAACATAACTGAGTAAAATCTATAAATTGAAATACTAAAACAACTGAAATCTGTATGCTTTGGTCAAACAACACTAAGACTGAATAACTGAGCAAGGATTGTAACTGAGACTATATCTGAGACTGTGGGAGGTATCATCTAACTGACATTCCCCAATTTAAGCTAATCGGGGTCTAACCTGTAACCCCAGTTGGAAGGGTGTTGATGGCGTTCCACGGGTACTAACTGATATAATGTCCAAAGGACTAAGGGTGTCAAGCCTGAACTGACGGGTGACCCGTGCGAGATAGTCAAGCCTAATCTGATGGGTGACTACTCATATCCTACGTTGGCTATGTAGTTCTCGAGTATAGGGACTACTACTAATGACTCTGCCTATATGATGGGGAAGCCACCATCTCTACACTCTCTCGGTGCTAAATCCTACTCCCAACTTAAAGACACTGAGATACTAGATTGTTCTTAGTTGAATAACTGATATCTGACTATTCTGATAATGCTCATAATATAATCTAAAGACTATTCTGTAATATACTGAGGCTAGACTAAATAAAAAGCTATGATTTTTGGGTATTTAATACCCACAGGACTCAAAACAACAATACTGAAAAGACACTAAAGCTTGAAGGATAAAAGATGAAAGCTCTTATTAAATAAATCACTCTTGTAGTCATTTTATCAAACACTTGTAATTCATGGTTTAAAAAAATCATAGGAATGTCATTGAATTTGTAGGAGTAGCATGAATTCATTATAATAGCAACAAATCATAGATTAATTCAATAAATAATACTATTAAAATATGGAGGATTAAATAATAACAATAATTTCATGGTAACATGGTATAAAATCAATAGTTCATAGAGATTCATGGATGAAATCATAATTTAAACCATAATGACTTGAAAGATTATAACTTGGTGGTTTAAAATAGGATACTTGGGCTCCATGGATAAAAGGGATCCATGGATGAACATCTAACATACCTGGAATGATGAATTTGGAAGGATTGATGGAGAGTTCTTGAGATCTTAGCTTGATTCTTGAGAGCTAGGGTTTCTTGTTATTGAAAGAGGGAATTTTTAATTTGAGAGAAATTGAATAATGATGAGTATTTAGGTCAATTAGGGGTTAAATTTCGTGTTTAGGATGAGTTTAGGGCTTAGGAAAAAAACCCAAATACCCTTAAATGAATTTAAAAACATAAGCTGGAAATTGAAATCCTAATTTTTGGCCTTGGTGCGACGCACCACTATCGTGCCAAGCCACTAGAAAAGAGAAAAATGGGACCTGGACAAATGCAGCGATGCACCACCATCGCAATAAGCCTGTGGATGCCAATTTGGTCATCTCCACGATGCTCCATGATCATGGAGGCCTATTGGAAATTGACAAATGGAAAATTAGCCTTCTCCACAATGCACCATGACCATGGAGTCACACTGGAAATCGACAATTTTCATTTGGGCTACCTACGCGACACGCTAAGGGTTAAAATAATGGTGTTTTGTGACTAAAACTTAAAATCGCCATAACTTCTTACCCGATTATCGAATTTGGGCAAATTTTATATCGTTGGAAAGCCAATTGAATTTCCTACGTAATGGTAGGATCTAAACTGAAAAGTAATAAGTGTTTCAAAAATTCTATATACAAGTACTCATATATTGGGACTTAGATTATGCTAGGGAAATACGAGGTGTTACAATATCTCCCCTTTGGGATCATTCATCCACGAATGAAACTGGTTAAGCTGAGGAATCTAATGGACTGAGCTTACACACTGAATATG
This sequence comes from Capsicum annuum, assembly GCF_002878395.1. Classification (NCBI taxonomy): domain Eukaryota; kingdom Viridiplantae; phylum Streptophyta; class Magnoliopsida; order Solanales; family Solanaceae; genus Capsicum; species Capsicum annuum. The sequence continues at coordinate 46,083,532 of NC_061118.1, forward strand.
CATGTATGATGCATGGAATGCATAACTGAACTAATTTATGAATGCATGACTGACATGAACATAATGTGCGGCTGAAACTGAGCATGACAGAGAAAAGAAAATCTTAAGAAGATTGGTACCTTATACTGAATCTGGATTAGCGGAGAAGAAATAAGGGTACTTGGTCTACATATATACTTCTGCTTCCCAAGTGGCTCCCTCAACGGACTAATTTTGCCAAAGAACTTTGACTAGTGGAACTTCTTTGTTCCTTAGTCTACGAACTAGATGATCAAGAATTTCGACTGGGACTTACTCAAAGGAAAGACTGTTCTGAATATCTATACTTTTTAAGAGAACAACTATAGCTAGATTACCAATGTACTTTTTCAACAATGAGACATGGAACACTGGGTGTACTGAGGCTAAATCTTAAGGTAACTCAAGCTTATAAGCTATCTTTCCAAAATGACTGAGAATTCTGAAGGGACCAACATATCGGGGACTGAGTTTTCCTTTCTTGCCGAATCTCTTAACTCCCTTCATGGGAGAGATTTTCAAGTACATGAAGTCACCGACCTCAAATTTGAGATCCTTTTTCCTCACGTCTGCATATAATTTTTGTCAGCTCTGGGAAGCCCTAAGCCTTTATTTGATCAACTGAACCTTTTCTAACGCATCAAATACCAAGTCAGGCCCTATTACTGCAACCTCACCTATTTCAAACCAACAAATTGGAGATCTACATATCCTACCATAGAGAGCCTCAATTGGAACCATACGGATACTGGAATGATAGTTGTTATTGTATGAAAATTCAATCAAAGGCAAATGGATATCCCTACTACTCTTGAAATCAACAATGCATGCTCTCAGCATATCCTCAAGTGTCTGAATGGTCCTTTCTGCTTGACCGTCTGTCTGAGGGTGGAAGGCTGTACTGAGGTGGACTTGGGTACCAAGACCTTTTTGGAATGCTTTCCTAAAATGAGAGGTAAACTGACTACCTCTATCTGAGATGATAAATAAGGAAACACCGTGCAACCTAACCAACTCTCTAAGATAGAAATTGTCATAGTCCTTGGTTGAATAAGAGGTATGGACTGGCAAGAAATGAGCTGATTTGGTTGTCCTGTCTACAATAACCCAAATAGAGTCATGCTAATGGTGGGTACGAGGAAAACCTATCACAAAGTCCATGTTCACTTTCTCCTATTTCCCCATGGGAATACTGAACTCCTTCATGGACCCACTAGGTTTCTGGTGCTCAACATTAACTTGCTGACATATAGAGTACTTATCTACAAACTCTTTAATATCTCTCTTCATCCCACTCCACCAATAGATCTCCCACAAATCTCGGTACATCTTAGTGGCCCCTGGATGAATAGAGTAACATGCCCCATGCACTTCTGTAATAATTTGTTTCCTCAAATCATCTACACCAGGCACACATAATCTACCCTGACAATGCCAAATACCATCTCCTCCTTGGGAAAAAACCTTCACTTTCTGATCTATGACTGATTTTTCTAACTTAATTAGACTGGGATCTCTATCCTGTTTTTCCTTCACCTCAGTGACTAGAGATGACTCTGAGCTACTCTTCACCTATACGCTACCTCAGCTGAATTGAGTAAATAGATACCTAGTCGGGCAAGCTGATGAACTTCCTGAGCTAACTTCTTCTTACCATCCTCAACATGAGCTACACTATCTATAGATATTCTACTGAGAGCATCATCAGCTATATTGGCCTTGTTCGGATGATACAGAACACTCATGTCACAATCTTTCAATAACTCTAACCATCTTCTCGGATGCAAAATTAAATCTTTCTGAGAGAACACATACTGAAGGCTTTTGTGATTTGTCTACACATCTACATGCACCCCATACAAGTAATTTCTTCAAATCTGTAAGGCAAACACTACAGCTGCTAGCTCAAGATCATGAGTCAAATAATTCTTCTCATGAGGTTTAAGCTGTCTGGAGGTGTAGGCTATGACCTTACCTCTCTGCATGAGGACACAACCCAAACCTACTCTGGATGCATCATAGTACACAATAAAACTATCTGAACTATTTGGTAGAGTCAAGACTGGGGCTGAGGTGAGTCGAGTCTTCAAGTTCTTAAAACTCTTCTCGCAGCAATCTGACCACTGAAACTTAACTTTCTTCTGAGTGAATCTGGACATGGGGGAAGCAATAGAAGAAAACCCTTCAACAAACCGACGATAATAGCTATCTAAACCCAAGAATCTCCTGATATCTGATGGAGAGATGGGTCTAGTCTAATTTCTCACTGCTTCAATCTTTTGAGGATCAACTCTAATACCTTCATCAGAAATAATATGACCAAGGAATGCTATTGATCTTAGCCAAAATTCACACTTACTAAATTTAGCAAAAAACTGATGAGCTCTAAGAGTCTGAAGCACTATACTGAGATGGTCTGCATGAATGCTTTCGCTACGAGAATAGACAAGAATGTCATTAATGAAGACTATAGTGAACATATCCAAGTACTGCTTGAACACTCAGTTCATCAAGTCCATGAAGGCTGCTGGGACATTCATAAGACTAAAGGATATGACTAGAAATTTGAAGTGACCATACCGAGTTTGTAAAGTTATTTTTGGAATATCACATTCTCTGACTCTAAGCTGATGATAGCCTGATTTGAGGTCTATCTTGGAAAAGTAACTGGTACCCTGAAGTTGGTCAAAAAAGTCATCGATTTTAGGAAGTGGATATTTATTCTTAACTGTAGCTTGTTCAACTGACGGTAGTATATGCACATTCTGAGATAATTATCTTTCTTACGCACAAATAAAACAGGTGCGCCCCACGGGGAGATGCTAGGTCTAATAAATTCCTTATCTAAGAGATCCTTCAACTGTTCTTTCAGTTCTTTAAGTTTAGTTGGAGCCATTCTATATGGCAGAAGATAAATAGGTTGAGTATCGAGGAGAAAGTCTATTTCAAAGTCAATTTCCTTTTCAGGAGAAACTCCGGGAAGATCTTTAGAAAATACATCTGATATTTCATTTACTACTGGGACTAACTCAAGAGTAGGAGTTTCTGAGTTAGAGTCTTTGACTCATACAAGATGATAGACAAACCCCTTGGATATTATCTTTCTGGCTCTAAGGTAAGAAATTAACTGACCCCTAAGAGCTGTAGTGCTACCCCTCCATTTAAGGACTGGTTCATTTGGAAACTGAAAATGAACTATTCTTTTTCTACAATCAACTGAGGCATAGCATGAGTGGAGCCAATTCATGCTGAGAATGACATCAAAATCTGTCATCTCTAACTCTATGAGATCAACTGAAGTAACTTTTTATGATATTATGACGGAACAATTCCTATATACCTATCTGGCTATAATGGAAATGCCCACTAGGGTAGACACTGAAAAGGGCTCTACTAGATTTTTGGGACTGACTACAAAATTGATAGCTATATATGGAGTTACAAAATAAAGAGACGCTCCAGGGTCTAGTAAAGCATAAACATGTAAGTAAAAGACCTGCAACGTACCAGTAACTATGTTAGGAGAATTTTTCTGATCTTGGCGGGATTAAAGAGTATATAATTTGTTCGAATGCTGACCACTTGTTGCGACTCACCGCACAAGCAAGTGCACGTGATCGTATAAGTAATATAGCAATTTAGACAATCATATATCGTTCCCACGAGGACTAAGAAACTATAAATTTAACCAACTTTTAGTTTTAGACAATGAGTATTAAGTGTTGTAAGGTATCAAGATGATTCTGAAATTGAGAATAAAAATGTAAATTAATAATCAAGAAATAAAAGTTTATGACTAGAGAAAAGCAAGCAACAGTTGTAAACAATAATATTAAGAATTCCAGGGTTAAGGATTTTTGAACAATCATACAAATCGCTATTCTTATAGCATTCTAATTGGCTATCGGGCTGTTTGTTCTCAAGGTTTAGCCTACAATCTTGGTCTCCCGACCTCAAATATTCTATCTATTGAATATTGCAGCTATAACTCTTGTAGAGATACAACAATTCTTCTAGATTCATAAAGTTATCTTCTTACAATTGAACCAAACAAAGCTTCTAGGTATATCCCTATCCAAGATGCAAATTCACACCCCTTATTTTATAAAAAGGTAAGAACCTTGCTCCTTAATTTATTCATTCTATCCCACGATTCCCCTCCCGGATTCATGTAGAAATATAAAATTATTCTAATGGTGGACACTCATTAAAATAGTAATCTCAAAAAATTAAGAACAACCCAGATGATAATCCAAAAAGAAACTACTATAAAGAATATCAAAGAGTAGTCATGTTTTTGGCCTCAATCCTAGAACAAGGGTGTTTAGCCACTCATGTTTGAGTTCAACACCAAAAATAAGTAGTTAATCATACCAAGATTTAATCTTGAAGTGAAGAAGTTCAAAAGAATATTTAAGAACCCTAAAAGAGAGAATTTTAAGCTTTTTCGCCGCTGCTATGCTTGCCAAAATGTATGTAATTGTTTTCTTATTTTCCTTTTATACTGGGTCAGAATTTACCTGGGTAGAATGGACGAGGTGCTGCCTTGTTTGTAGCACTGCTACAGAAAAGGCATCGCGGGCATATCACCCTACACCACTGGAATTTGCTTGTGGAAATTTATCTAAGTCCTGGGGGACCCATTTTAGATGAGCTACCGCCTCCTCTTTTGTGCCGCTCCAACTAAGGCGCTGCCCTATCTGCAGTGCCGCTCTGTGATGCATTGCAGGTATATCGCCCAGGTTCACTGGAAGTTTCCTTGAAAAATTCTTCTAAGTGTTGTGAGTCCGGATTTGGAGCCCGCGATGCGGCCATATCATCTTGCATCACTCTAAGTCATATTTTTTCCACTATTTTCTTTGCACCACACTTATTTCTTTCAGCTCCTTGCTCCGATACTTGATCTAGCCTTTCTTGCTTTCTCTAAAACTTCTCTCAATGTCCATGATACTCTATATAATCGACTCATAATATTATCACCACATGTTTCATACTATAGATCCAGTTTTTGTCCAAATCCTTTAAAAATCTACCTTGTATCACTAATCATGTCGGTTAGATACAGAATACAATTAAGGCTTAAATATAATAAGAATAGCACATCTCGTCTCTCAAAACAAGGCTAAATATGGGTGAATATTAGTGAATGGACATATAAATATGACCAAGATCACCACCCCACACTTAAAATATTGTTCGTCCTTGAACAATCACTAACATAATACCTAATTGAGCTTTACATCACAACCCAAGAGTTATGCTTGTGTTGGGCACTTACAATTAATAACAATGACTCTTTCTCTCAAAATATGTCAAAAATACTTTTGTGCACATAAATAATTTATTTCGAACCTTATCATCTTAACAGTGACATTCAATTTGTTGGCAAACTTAATCAAAGCACGCAATCAAACAACACAATAAGTACTCCGGACTTTCATCCGCATGCACCCTCACAACAAGAAAGTTTTCCCATATCACTCACAATTTTTTTCAATATTTATCATGAGGGGAATATCAAAATTTAATCACTCACTCTCAATAAAAAAAATTCATACATAATAGATAATGAAGCATAAGCTTTCCCTTAGTGTAATACTCCACTAATAGTTAGATGTTGAAATGTAGGATCACCTAGGCCTTTCATGGTTGTAATGTGGGATAAGGGATGGGTAGGAAATATTTAGGAAATAGTGACTAATCTTCCTAAGCACTTTAACACATAACTTATCTTTAATCAAAATCACATTTTATCAACCCAATTTTTCACTCCCTTACCACCAACATCAATTGTTTCACCCCAATTTTTTTAAGCACATTAACACAAATACGGTAGGAGTCTTTTTCTTTTAACAATACAATTCAATTCTCAGCTCTTTTTCACACCCCCGTTCTTGTTACGTACCCCTATAGTAGCCATCCTCAACCTAAGCTATTTGCCTCAATTGAGGTGCACATTGTCCTAAATGGACCAGGGTCAAAACAGGTTCATTGTAACAAGAACCGGGCAACAAAAACTGAAATTTCTTTCATACACTTTCTTTTTTTTTAACTCCTTGCCATCACAATTAAACACACAATGAACACTTCTTTAGAGCTCCACATTCACCTTTTATCCTTCTTAAATTTCACACTCCCTTCTTATTCATTTATCTATATTGAAGTGCTCAGGAGCTATGGATCAAATCAAGGTCTATCAAAGAACGGATTAGGATACATATGAGGCTACCAAAGAAATCAAGCTATAGGCTCAACGGGGCTGACTGGGGATATGCATGAAGGTAGGTAAATAAAGTCTTTATAATTTGATTAACAACGAAATGCCTAGATCACTTCCTATACCCATCACCCTTTATTTTGCTTTGTAAACACACCGGGCAAGTTCTAGTCATTCTTATACATGTAGAATACAAACAAATACTCACACACTCGGTGCATGCTAAGAATCTAGTTGGATCCTTAAGGTTTTCGATCTCGTTCTTTGTCAAATTCAACATTAAGCCAAACAAATTGAACTACACTTGTTAGGATTTAACCTCTAAATACAATACCGAAAAACAACTTATTCTTTTGTTTCAAAATAATTACACTTTTAGTCATAAAAAAATCTATGCCCAACACACAACATTTCTCAAAGATTGCAATCAGATTTTTATCACATTCTCATCTTCTAAAGACTCACTCCCCTTAAGATGGTCGTCATTCATCTATCATAGGGGAAGGCAACTAACTATCACGATGCACAAATGAGAATTTACAAAAAAAGCACAAATAATTACTGTAAATTGGAAGTTACCATACAAGGCAAAAATAAATAAATAAATAAATAAACATAAACTGAATTTGCCAAGGAGGGAAACAATTCAAACTTGTCAACTTACAATCCAACAAAACAAAACATAAACACATCAAAGAAGAAATTATCCAATAAAAAACCAAGATAAAATTTAGAAATGGGGATGAAGAAGATGTAGATAAGGGAAACCACGCCACACTTAAATGTAGCACTATACCAGTGCTATCAATACGAATAAGGCAGGGTGGCATCGCACTCCCTGCTCAGTCGAACGATACTAATGCTATCACATCATCATTAGTACCTCCCTCATCATCCGAGTATGCATCATCACCATCATCCTTCCTCTCTTCTAATTTATCATCTGAATACAGTAGCCTCTTCTTCTCATATGTAGGAATATTATCATCAACTGGCTCTACATAATTAGGACCTATCAGTAGAATGGTCCTCGTATGATGACTAAGTGGATAGTCTAACCCGATAGCTCTAATCTCTTATTGGGTAGCTGTATTCCCACCAACCCTCAGCTGCAGCATCTATAACTCATACATCTAGGCAGTGATCACATCATTCCAATGCTGATGCTCGAGCATAGTCAGTGCAACACTATAAGCAGGTCCCCCTAGAGTTAATGATCATAAGTAACTTATAATCTAAGTCTTCTTCAGGTACCCTCTGCTCTCTCAAAAATCTAGTCAGTAAACCATCAAAGCCAAACCTATTCTCTAGATGAATTCATTTTTTTTTCATGGATGAGAAAATCACTGAACCTATATTCACCTCAACATCGTCATGCATAAATGCATAGATAAAGCAAACTTTGTCTCGTGTCACGTCAGTCATGTGTGTTGCTTGGATGAGACAAGCATAGATGATTTAAGCCCAGATTCGAACCTCCTTGTTTATATAACTGAACGGCAATGAGAGGTGAACGCCAGTTTCTTTATTGCGGGTCCATCTAGCTGTCGAGTGATTTCCATATAGTAGATGGCAGATGGCAGCATATGGTGGTTCTATATACATAATCTTCAGTGTTTCAGTATCCACTTCAGGTGTCCCAAGAAGAACATTCAAGGAATAAGCATTGAAAGTGATAACCCATCCTCATATTTTTATCTCTTTATCTCGAACTTGTGGGTCCCAATTAGCATAAAATTCTCTAAAGAGGCTCAGGTTGCACTCATGAGGCTACTCAAGCAAGAAGTTCAGCTGTAATTCTTCTATACGGTGCAGAATATTGGGAAACTCCCTCAGCAGATTCTCCTTATAAATGAATTGTTCAGCTGTATACTTCGTCATATCATGCTTTGCATACTATTTCTGGCCCGCCTCCAACACCCAACTACTTCCATACACTCTTGCTTGCCCATATGGAATAACCTAGGGCTACGACGTACTACCACTTGGTCTGTTTCTTTTTTTGTTTGATGCAGAAGAACCTGCCTGTGCTTTGCCTTTCTATTGGCAACTTAACATGGTACCTGTCATATAAATCATGCAGCACCCACATAAAATCGAACATCTATGTCCAACTAAAAGAACACGAAGTTTGTGTGTGATTAGGCTACCCCACACTTAGTTGCTAGTACCTTTTTATGGATACAAATGATGAGGGTACTCAGACTTCCCCCTATTGTAATAGACCAACTAGAGTACAATTGCTTACATAATTTCAGAAAAAGCAGAATAATGCCTACATCTGTTGTTTGATTTATAACCCATATAGAAATCATGCCTTTCTGCAAATTGACACTGGTGTACAAGTGTACTAATACTCTAAAGATTAGACAATAGGTATCACATAAATATTCGCATGAAATAAGTTTATCAAGAAAGTAAATAAAGTCAATTCTAATTCGATACTATTGTGTGAGTTCAAGGGAAATTTACTCCATCAACACACATGTTAAAAGTTGAACAGTCCTTAATCAAATGTAATGTTGTTGAACTACCCCACACTTAACAAATTTAAGCTTCCCTAAATATCAGAATATATCAGACAAACTAGTGCCAATAATTTGCACTAACCCATATTGTTTTAATACAAATTTCACTTCATCCTGCCAAATATCATAACAAGGCTCGACTAGCATACTAACAATGAAGAAGTTCATCAATGAATAAGGATAACTTAAAGGTATTTTCTTAATTCAAAGGCAACATCAATCTGAAGTCATAAATAACACAAAATTTTAATAATTCACTAACATACCCATTTCATGCACCGTATCAACTAAAAGAGTAAAGACTAAATCACGTACCGTTCTATTAGATATGAAGATGAAGATTGAATTCTTCCTTTTTGATAGAAAACCAATTAGTTTAAGGGATTTGGGTAAGGGAATTCGAAGGCGGCGCGGCTAGGTTTTCAAAAGTTGAAAGGGAATTTTAGAGCAAGAGGGTATTTAAAGATGTTAAAAATTTGGGTGGGCCACTCCAGATGAGGCGTCGCGGGCTCTAGAGCCCCTCTAAAGGTGAGGCACCACAGGAATATCGCCTTTTCTCACTAGAATTGTCCAAAAATTTTGGCTTAAGGGCAATATGGGCGAGGCGCTGTGGGCATATCACCCTGGCTCATCGGAATGCTAAAATTTTGCTCAATTTCTTTAATCACTTGGACATATTTGGGAGAATGTTAATTACCTATATGCTCCCCCATTATTATTTTACTCACCTCTTGTTTCCCTTCATGCTTTAAAGTTTCTCATTCTTTCATACTCTACCAAAAATAACAATTAACGTAAGAAAAAATGGGTTGCCTCCCACTCTGCGTCTTAGTTTTAGTCGTGGCACGACTTATTTTTTTTCATTTCTTTTCTAACAACTAAAATATAAAGGAACTATACTATTACATTACATTCGTGTGGGTTGCCTCCCATATAGCGCCTTATTTTACATCGTGGCATGACTTAGATCAGTTCTATTCATCGGCAAAGGTGATGGACTCCTTGTGCTTATTCGGATGCTCCACCCAATAATGCTTTACACGCTGTCCATTAACCAAAAACTTCTCCATCTTCTCTTTATTCCTCAACTCCACAGCTCCATGAGATGTCATTTGTACAACCTCAAATGGTCCAGACCATTTAGATTACAATTTACCCAAAAACAACTTAAGCCTTGAATTGAAAAATAAAACAAGTTATCCGGATTCAAACACTCTCTCTTGAATTTGTTTATCGTGCCATCTTTTGGTCTTCTCCTTATATAGCTTGGTATTTTCCTAGGCATGAAGCTTAAGCTCATCTAGCTCATTCAGCTGTAGTAATCTCTTCTGCCCTACTGTTGTTTTTATCTCAAGATTTAACTTTTTCACTGCCCAGTATGCTATATGTTCCAGCTCCACGGGCAGATGGCATGCTTTACCATAAACCAAGCGATATGGAGATGTCCTAATGGGCGTCTTATAAGCTGTTCTGTAGGCCGAATATGCATCATCTAACTTCTCAGCCCAATCTTTGTGCTTCCTTTTCATAGTCTTTTGTAGTATCTGCTTAATCTCTCGACTGGACACCTCAACTTGTCTACTTATTTGGGTATGATACATCATATCCACCTTGTACCCTAACACCATATTTAGAAAGAAGATTTTTAAACCAAGTGTTGATAAAGTTTGTACCTCCATCACTGATTATCACTATTGGAGTGCCAAACTAGGAAAATATGTGTTTCTTCACAAACTTTAGCACTACTCTTGCATTATTAATCAGACAAGTTGCAACTTCCACCCATTTGGAGACGTAATATACCGCCACGAGAATATACAGATTGCCATTTGAAGGTGGGAATAGACCCATGAAATCGATCCCCCAGACATCAAAGACTTCAACTTTGAGAATATTATTGAGGGGCGTCTCATGACTCCTAGATATAGTGCCCAACCTTTGACATTAATCATAATTTTTCATGAAAGCAATTGCATCCCTGAACAACGTAGGCCAGAAAAAACCAGATTGCAGCACTTTTTTAGTAGTTCTCTCACCCCCATGATGTCCACCATTAGAAGATGAGTGGTAATCTTATAGAACCTTTGAAAATTCAGCCTTGGGGATACACCTACAAATAGCTTCATATAGACCCTTCTTGAAGAGATACGGTTCGTCCCAAATGTAGGCATGAGAATCATGAAGTAATTTTTTTTTGTTATATGGTGGCATCAGAAGGGTAAACCTCACAACCTATAAAATTCACAATATCAGCATACCATAGGAGCTCAAATACATCAAAAAACAACATCTTTTCATCAGAAAACTCTTTCTTAATACTAAGAGAGTCATCAACAATATGGTTTTGACTTTCCAGCCATGACAAGTAGCCAACAACTTCATTTTCAGCTCTTTTCCTATCTCGAACCTCAAGATCAAATTCTTGGAGTAGAAAAATCCACCTAATCAGTCAAGGCATCGCCTCCTTCTTGTTGACAAGCTACTTAATGGAAGTATGATCAGTATGAACAATGACGTTAGTGCCAACTAAGTAAGATCTAAATTTGTCGAATGCGTACACCAATTCCAACATCTCTTTCTCTGTAACCATATAATTAAGTTGAGCATAATTTAACACTTTGCTAGCATAGTAGATCGAGAGAAATACATTGTCTCTTTTCTGACCCAAAATCGCTCCTACAGCAACGTCACTAGCATCAAATGGTAACTCCTAATCTGGTGCAATCAGAATAGGTGCTTCAATAAACTTTTTCTTTAGTTTTACAAAAGCTTTTTGGCAATCAGCCTCGAACTTGAACTTGGCCTCTTTCTCCAATAATTTGCACCTGGGGCTTGCAATCTTTGAGAAATCTTGAATGAATTGCCTGTAGAAACATACATGTCCCAGAAAGCTCTGCACTCCTTTGACTGTGACTAGAATCGCCTGTAGAAATATACATGTCCCAGAAAGCTCTGCACTCCTTTGACTGTGACTAGATGTGGCAACTTTTCATTCACTTCAACCTTTGCCCTATCTACTTCAAGTCCTTTACATGACACTTTATGGCCTAGGGAAATTCCTTTCTTAACCAGAAAGTGGAGCTTTTCTTAATTTAGCACCAAGTTTGTCTATTCACATTGATCTAGGACTTTGTCAAGATTCTACAAACACTTATCAAAAGAATTACCGTACACAGAGAAATCATCCATGAATACCTTCACAAAGGCTTCAACCATGTCAGAGAATATCGCCATCATACATTTCTGAAATGTAGTAGGAGCATTGTAGAGGCCGAAGGGCATATATCTGAAGGCATATGTATCGTATGGACAAGTCAAAGTTGTATTTTCTTGATCCTCAGGAGCAATGGTGATTTGATTATAGCCTGAGTAGCCATCAAGAAAATAGTAATACTCCTGTCCTTCCAACCTATCCAGCATCTGATCAATGAAAGGAATAGGATAGTGATCCTTCCTTGTAGCTTCATTTAGCATTTGGTAGTCGATATAAATTCTCCATACATTCACCATATAAGTGGGATTAGCTCATTTGCTTCATTAGTAACCACGTTCATCCCACCTTTCTTTGGGACACAATGTATTGGGCTCACCCACATGCTATCTAAAACTGGGTAAATAATACCATTATTGAGCCACTTAATAACCTCTTTCCATACCATGTCTTTCATCACTGGATTCAACCTAAGTTGCTGCTACACTCTTGGCTTGAAACCTTCCTCCATGTGTATTTTATGCATGCAAAAAGCTGGATTTATTCCTATAATGTCAGATATTTTCCACTCGATCGCCTTCTTTCTCCTTTTTAACATTGTTATTGCTTCCTATACTTGCATATCAGATAATCCTACAGGCAAAATAACAGGCAAGGCATTATTATCACAACGGTAAACATATTTCAAGTGAGAAAAAAGAACCTCAAGCTCTAATTTTGGATATTTATCAATTGAAGCTTTAGGGGATGGACCAATTGGTCTATTCAATGGCTCAAAAGGCACTTTTCTTATTTCAATGAACGCTAAATTCATGACTTAGACTATCGTAAATGCTTTTATATCTCCATAAATATCACGACCTATAAAGCTCACTCAAAGGGATTATCTAACAATAGCAGCCTCTGATCAGACTCAAGATCTATGACAGATATAGCAGACAACTCCTCATATATAGCTGGCAACTTTAGCACTTTATACACATCAAAAACCTCTACTTTATCGTGCACTCTCATTATCATTTTTTTTACCACTACATCAATTAATGATTGTCCTATTACTAAGAAAGTTCATCCCAAAATAAATGTAACAACAAGATCAGCTTCGAAGTCAAGAATTACAAAATGCACAGAAAAGATTAAGGACCCCACTTATACCAAGATATCTTTGATAATACCATCAGGCCTAGCAAGGGACCTATCTGCCAACTATAAAATAATAGTAGTAGGTTTGGGACCCCCAAGACCCATCTTTCGGTACCACGATATAGGCATAATAGTGATGCTAGCCCCCAAATCACACAATCCACGAGCACTAATGGTCTGTCCGATGGTAATCTATAAAGTGAAACTACCTGGATCCTTTAGATTCATAGGTAATTTGCTTTGAATCTTAGATGTGCACTCCTCAGTAAGTGCAACGGTAGAATACTTGGTCAACTGGTTCTTATTTGCAACTATATCCTTCAAGTATTTTGTATATTTTGGCACGCTCGGCAGAATGTCAAAAAGAGGCAAATTTAAATGAACTTGCTTTAGAAGATCTAAGAACTTCTTGTAACTCGCCTCCTGTTGATGCTTCCTTGCCTTTTGAGGAAAGGGTAAGGGGAAAGTCTTCTTCTCCACATGAATTTCATCACTTGTTTCTTTCTCTTTAACTTTTTTCTCCTTATTTTCTTTAGAACCGTTACCAATAACTATAGGACTCACCTTCCTGAACTGTCTCCTTAGTTTATAGCTCACTCTTTGTTGTAACCACATTCACCTACTTAGGATTTGTCTCTGTATTGCTAGGTAATGCTCCTTGAGGTCTTGTATTCTGTTCTCCTGCAATTTAACCTAGTTGCAACTCTAGATTTCTATAAACAATTGTTAACTCTTTAACTTTGTTGCAAATTATGCCTATTGGGTCTTTATTTCTTCTGCAAATTATGCTTGTTGAGCCATAAACTACTTCATTAACTCCTCCATATTGCTAGCTTAAGCAATAGCCTGATTATTCTGGGTCAGCTATTGATTTGGTTGCATTGGCCCCTTGAACTGATTTGCATTCTGCATCTGATTTTGCCCCATGAGTAATTGAGATAGTTCCTCCAATTGGGACTATATGTGTTCCCAAAATTCTGTTAACCCTGACGATTTGCATTTCCTATGTAGTTGACAAAATTTAGATTAACAGAATATGCATCCATTATGTGCTCACCACTTCAGCAAACCTCACACCAAGAATTTACCTGTTAGACTACCTGCGTTGTTGCTGTTGTCTGTGTTACGCCCAACTTTATATTATTAAGCTGAGTAATCATATGATTATGCAATTCTACGATCTGTGCCTATAATATGGTGAATTGGTGTACCTCCAATACCCCTGCAACCTTTCTAGGAGTACTCATTGAATCAGCATGCCAGTCAGGATCCCCTTGTGAAATCTGATTCAGCAGTGTGCACAATTCTTCATACGTCTTCTCAAGAGCCTATCCACATGCTGCTGCATCTAAGAGAATCTTCGTATTTGGATCTAATCCCTCAATGAAAGTATGAACAAGAACATCATTGGATTGATGCTGGTGAGGGAAATTTCTGAGCATACCCTTAAATCTCTCCCAAGCTTGGTAGAGATTTTCTCCTTTTTTCTATCTAAAACTCAAGATCTTACTCCTCAAGTGTGCAGTCTTCCCAAATGAAAATAATTGAATAAGAAACTTCTAATCTAGATCTTCCCATAAAGTGATAGATAGTGGTGGTTCAGTATGTAACCACCTTTTTGCTTCCCCTATTAGAGAGAAGGGAAAGAGTGTCAATCTGGCATAATCAGAACTCACCCCTTCAGGAATGTAAGTATCACTTATTTCCAGGAAAGTTTGTATGTGCTGCTACGGATCTTCATGTGAAAGTCCATCAAATTGCCCCGCTGAATTAAGCAATTACCCCATATTCTGCTTTAATTCAAATCGACTTCCTGGTGTGGGCTTGCAAATACTATTCATCACATGGTTCATGAGTGGGATTGCCACCTCACGAATAGGTCTAGTAGCTGGTTGAGCAGGAACAACTAAAATAACCGGAGATGGGACATTTCCGGCATTTGGATCGACTGGTTTATTTTTTTGTTCAGTCATTCCTCACCTTTGTTGAAAGATCTGTTCTGGTTCTGTAAAAGGCTCTACCAATTCTTTGTCTCTCGCCAGTCCTATATTCAGCTATGCCTGCAAAAATTCAGCCACTAAGATCAAGTTGTTAACACTAAAACATAATATCAAAAACCAAAAATTTAGCAATTTACTAATTATACTAGTCCCCGGCAACAACGCCAAAAACTTTTTGCGACTCAGACACACACGCAAGTGCATGTAATCATACAAGTAATATAGTGATTTAGACAATCGGATATCATTCCACGAGGACTAAGAAACTATAAATTTAATCAACTTTTAGTTTTAGACAATGAGTATTAAGTGTTGTAAAGTATCATGATGATTCTGAAATTGAGAATAAAAATGTAAATTAATAATCAAGAAATAAAATTTTATGACTAGAGCAAAGAAAGCAACGGTTTTAAACAAGAATGATAAGAATTCTAGGGTTGAGGCTTTTCGAACAATCATAAAAATCTCTATTCTTATAGCATTCTAATTGGTTATCGGGTTGTTGGTTCGCAAGGTTTAGGCTACGATCTTGGTCTCCCGACCTCAAATCTTCTATCAATTAAATATTGAAGTCACAAATCCTACAGAGATACAACAATTCTTCTAGATTCATAAAGTTATCTTCTTGCAATTGAACCAAATAAGGCTTCTAGGTATATCCCTATCCTAGATTCTAATTCACACCCCTTATTTTATAAAAGGGTAAGAACCTTGCTCCTTAATTTTTTCATTCTATCCCACGATTCCCCTCCCAGATTCATGTAGAAATATAAAATTATTCTAATTGTGGACACTCATTAAAATAGTAAGCTCAAAAAATTAAGAACAACCCAGATGATAATCCAAAAAGAAACTACTATAAAGAATATCAAAGAGTAGTCATGTTCTTGGCCTCAACCCTAGAACAAGGATGTTAAGCCTCTCATGTTTGAATTCAACACCAAAAATAAGAAGTTAATCATACCAAGATTTAATCTTGAAGTGAAGAAGTCAAAAGAATGTTTAAGAACCCTAAAAGAGAGAATTTTAAGATTTTTCGCCACTGCTATGCTTGCCAAAAAAGTGTATGTAATTGTGTTCTTATTTTCCTTTTATACTGGGTTAGAATCTTCCTAGGTGGAAAGGATGAGGCACCGCCCTGTCTGTAGCACCGCTATAAAAAAGGCATCGCGGGCATATCGCCCTACACCACTGGAATTTTCTTGTGGAAATTTGTCTTAGTCCTGGTGGCCCCGTTCTAAATGAGGCACTGCCGCTTCTTTAGCGCCGCTCCAACTAAGGTTCCGCCCTGTCTGTATCACCGCTCCATTGGAGGCGTCACAGGAATATTGCCCAGGTTCAGTGGAAGTTTCCTTGAAAAATTCTTCTAAGTGTTGTGAGTCCGGATTTGGAGCCCGCGATGCGGGCATATCGCCTTGCATCACTGGAAGTCATCTTTTTTTCCACTATTTTTCATTGTACCATACTTATTTCTTTTAGATCCTTTATATGATACTTGATCCATCCTTTCTTGCTTGCTCTAAAACTTTTTACAATGTCCGTGATACTTTATATAATTGACTCATAATATTAATCACCACTTGCTTCATAATATACATCCAATTTTTGTCCAAATCCATTAAAAATCCACCCTGTATCACTAATCATGTCGGTTAGACATAGAACATAATTAAGGCTTAAATGTAATAAGAATAGCACATCTCGGCTCTCAAAACAAGGCTAAATATGGGTGAATATTAGTGATTGGACATATAAATATGCCTAAGATCACCACTGGCAGCACTGGAAGCGGCGCCCTACTGAGTTAGGCGGTCGGATGGAACTGACGACTGATGGGACTGGCCCTGTTAGCACACATCCCTACCTTTCGAAGAAACTACCTGGAACTCCCAAATCTGATGGCTTGTCTTGCCACACCCGAATCACACATCACTACCCGCTCTACACTTCCCCTGATGGTGTCTGCCATACTTCTGACATAAAGGATTGGTACGAGCACTGCTAACACTGACCTGGGACTTAGATCCTGGTGCCCTATCCCTATTGTTATTTTTGAATTTGGATACTGGGGAACTAGATAAAAAGGGTACTGGGGATGAAGACCTCTGATGAAACTGAGGACGGCTACCACCTTCTGACTTTGGCTGATTGAAATTAAAACTACCAGTCCTAGCTCTCTTGTTTTCTCTCTCCCTCTCCCTAATATTTTGCTCCTCTATCTGTCGAGCATGGACCATCAGCCTAGAAAAGTTCATCTCACTAATCAACATTGTGGTCCTATACTCCTTGACCACACTATCAGATACGCCAGATACAAACTTACTCATCTTGGACCTATTATCAACTACCACATAAGGAGCATAACTAGCTAACTGAGTAAACTTGAGGGAATACTCCCTCACACTCTTTCCTTCTTACCTCAAGTTAATAAATACTAACACCTTGGCCTTCCCCAACTCTAATGGAAAGAATCTATCCAAGAAAGTCGTGGCAAACTCTTCCCATTCTATAGTTCCTGCATAAATACCTCTATCAAATTTCCACTGCTTAAACCAAGAATGGTCTACATTCTGCAATTGATATGCAGCCAAATCAGCACTTTGACTAGACGTTACCCCCATAGCATTCGTTACCTTCTGAACCATATCTAAGAATTCCAGTGAATCCTCTTCAGACTTGGACCCCGTGAAGGAAAGAGGATTTATCTAGGTGAAATTCCGAATTTTGGTCGTAGTAGTATTGGCTACTGGGTTGGATGGAACAGTAGCTGGCCATTGATTCTATGCTGCTACGGAGTTCACTAGAGTAGTGAACGCATCCATGAATTCTGCGTGAGAGACATGCTCGTCCAGAGCATCTGCTTGGATGGGTTGAGGGGCTGGCTGAGTTCTTGTTCTTCTTTCGTTCTTCTTAGGAGGCATATTTTGTAAATGGAAGGAAGAAATGGATTAGACAGGGATTTTAACTTAAGCATATGCTCACTCGCACGACATGAATACAGAAAAATTGGAAACTTTTCCTAAACGCCTTGTAGCCTCTCATCCATAAGTATGACACACTACATACCCATGTATAAGACTCGACTCGATGTGGTTTTCAGACTTTCTAGGACACTTTAAATCCTTAGGCTCTGATACCAAGTTTGTAATGACCCAAGGTCGTTACACGCTGCTTACAGTCCTGAGAGATAACAAGTTAACCCATGAGCTGATATCTGTTGTGAGAACTGAATAATATAATCATAAACATGGAAGAATAACTGAAATTCCATAAGGTTTTAATAATGAAATAACCACTGAATTACGAATCTGATTAAAAATACTTGAATCTAAATAGTCTGAATAGTTAACTGTAGCGTCTGAAAAGTTTCTAAACTGAATATTGTGAGTTGATGGGACAGGCCCCAACTAACTCTATTAACTACTGAGATAAAGATGTGAAGTAATATAATCTATCCTTGGATAATGAGGACTCACCACCGCTACTATACTGCTGATAATCTGAGAATCTAGGTGCGATTCGAGAACTGAGCGTCGACACCTATGATATGAGACATCATAGGGAAAATGAAAAGGTATGCGATCAGTACTTTGAATGTACTGGTATGCTAAATGAGGTAGGCTGATATGCATGGTTTCATGAACAAAACCAATAATTAACTGGATATGCATGTAAAGCATGGAGTACTAAGTAGAGAGCATAGAGTCTGTAGATACTGATAGTGCATGGAAATTTGTAATACTAAGGATGCATGACCAAGCATATAACATAACTGAGTAAAATCTGTAAACTAAAATACTGAAATAACTGAAATCTGTATGCTTTGGTCAAACAACACTAAGACTGAATAACTAAGTAGGGACCATAATGTATATTATATCTGAGACTGTGGGAGGTATCATCTAACCGATATTCCCCAATTTGAGCTAACTGGGGTCCAACCTATAACCCAGTTGGAAGGGTGTTAATACCATGCCACGGGTACTATCAAGGTCTGTGTTGAACTACTAAACCGATATAATGTCCAAAGGACTAAGAGTGTCAAGCCTGAACTGATGGGTGAACCCTTCAAGATAGTCAAGCCTAATCTAACGGGTGACTACTCATATCATACACTGGCTACGTAGTTCTTGAGTATAGGGGCTGCTACTAATGACTCTGCCTATATGATGGGGAAGCCTCCATCCCTTCACTCGCTCGGTGCTAAATCCTACTCCCAACTAAAAAACACTGAGATACTAGACTGTTCTGAGTTGAATAACTGATATCTGACTATTCTGATAATGCTCATAATATAATCTGAAGACTATTCTGCAATGTACTGAGGCTATACTAAATAAACAGCTATAGTTTTTGGGTATTCAATACCCCCAGGACTCAAAACAACAATACTGAAAAGACATTAAAGCTTGAAGGTCAAAACATGAAGGCTCTTATTAAATAAATCACTCTTATACGCATTTTATCAAACACCTGTAGTTCATGGTTTAAAACAATCATAGGAATGTCATGGAATTTGTAGGAGTAGCATGAATTCATTAAAATAGCATTAAATCATGGTTTAATTCAATAAATAATACTAATAAAATATGAAGGATTAAATAATAACAATAATTTCATGGTAACATGGTATAAAATCAATAGTACATGGAGATTCATGGATGAAATCATAATTTAAACCATAATGACTTGAAAGATTATAACTTGGTGATTTAAAATAGGTTTCTTGGGCTCCATGGATGAAAGGGATCCATGGATAAACATCTAACATACCTGGGATGATGAATTTGGAAGGATTGATGGAGAGTTCTTGAGATTTGACCTTGATTCTTGAGAGCTAGGGTTTCTTGTTTTTAAAAGAGGGGATTTTTAATTTGAGAGAAAGTGAATAATGACGAGTATTTAGGTCAATTAGGGGTTAAATTTTGTGTTTAAGACGTATTAAGGGCTTTGGAAAAAGACTCAAATACCCTTAAATGAATTTAAAAACACAAGCTGGAAACTGAAATCCCGATTTTTGGCCTTGCCGTGATGATCCACTATCGAGCCAAGTCACTGAAAAAGGGACAATTGGGACCTGTTCAAACGTCGTGACGCGCCACATCACGGTAAGCCTGTAGATACCATTTTGGTCATCTCCGCGACGCCCCATGATCACGGAGGCCTACTGGAAATTGACAAACGGGAAATTGACTTGCTCCACAACTTGCCATGATCGTGAAGTCACACTAGAAATTGACAATTGTCATTTGAGCTGCCTACACGACGTGCTAAGGGTTAAAATAATAGTGTTTTGCGACTGAAACTTAAAATCGCCATATCTTCTTGCCCGGTTAACAAATTTGGGCGAATTTTATATCGTTGGAAAGCTAATTAAATTTCCTACGCAATGGCAGACTCTAAACTAAAAAATTATGTGTTTCAAAAATTTCATATACGAATACTCATGTATTGGGACTTAGATTATGCTAGAGAAATATGGGGTGTTACACACCCATACCAACCCATAGTAGTTCCACAAAATCCTCTAACCAAAAGAATAATAAAATCCGATTGAGACATTCCCCTAACTATATCTAAAACCAATATCCACAATGAACCAAAGTATGAAATAAAATACATGAAATGGAGCCTTCGGGAAAGATGGAAGCTCACCACTTTAATCTCAGTAGCTAATCTTGAATGTCTGATAGCTATGCAGGGCCGATTCGTGCGTCACATGGGGATATAGTCGTCGAAGATGGGTTAGAGGGTGAACGCTAGAATGAAATTAGGATAAGGATAAAATAATACCAACTAGTAAAACCAAGTAAACCAACCATATGCATACAAACCATACATATATATATAACACCATGTCGGGAAAGGGAATTGGGTTTAGCATACATTTAAAATCATTTACTTGGGTATGTGAAGCTTAACCGTCCTTAACTACCCATGGGATATATGGGTCCAATGTAACCCCCTGAACGGGCCCCGATACGTGTAGCCGCATGGACCAGAGATACCATTAGAGTAGGGGATTCCCAAGTACTCTTACTCTCCATGATAGATATGTATAGTGTACTTAGAGGATTCCCATATACCTCATACTATCATATAAGGTCACCATGACCTACCCTTCATGTCGACAAACATGAGTTTCCAGTGTTCGTTCATTGAACTCCCACCTTCACGGTTAGCTATCACACCCCACCATTATTGCCAAATTAAAACCATTTTCAACCAACCAAACAATTGTTATTAATCGAGGCTATACATAGTTGTATCATCATACCGACTATAACTTGAAAGTATTGTCATTAGCCAAACCTTTTTGAGATCAAGGGAGTCCTATGTACCCATAGATCACATTACCAATTAACTTAGGAGAGTCTTATGTACCCCACAAGTGTTCCATTATTATAATTACTTGGGGGATTCCATTGTACCCCACAAGAATGATTGTTAAACCAAAATCATTCCATTTTGACCATTCCAGACCATTCTACTATTTAAGGTTCCATTACCAAGTTTAAACCATGCATAAGTTCCATTAAAATCCAACAATGTAGTGAAAATATTCTCATAGGCATTTTATCAAACATATTGGGGGCATAGTATTTCTAAAACCAAAGCCGGTTACCAAATAACCATTCCCATGCAACCAATTATCCAAAACCACCATTAAAGCATATAAAAACTTAATTAAATATGGGAAAACCATAACCAAGCATTTATAACCAAAACCCCTAAATTATATTTGAAAATCCAAAACTATACAATAATCAAACCATGAAAACATTGTATAAAACAATGCCTTTAGTTGGAACTAACAATGAGGGAAGAGAACATGCCTTAAACCAAGAAGACGATGGAGAGAAATCACTAACACAAGCCCCAAATTAATCCGTAAGATGAAAACCTAGTCTTCCTTTACCCAAAACCCTTAGAGAGAATTGTAAAGTGTTTAAGAGAAGTTTCTAAGTGATAATGAATAGAATAATAAGGAAAATAGCCTACCAATAGGAATATAAGTCGTGGGGCCTTATTAGGTTAAGTGGGGAAATGTCCAGATTTCCCTCACTAAAACTCCCAAAAATCCTGTCAGGTGGGTACGACTATCCATACCAGTCGTACCTTCCAATACAGGTGGTACCCATCACTCGTACCCAAGGCCATCTTACTTAGACCCAACACTATCCAAGGTAAGACTCACCCCAAACCATGAGACTCACCCCAAACCATGTCGTATCCAATTATACGACTAGTACCCATGATTCCTACCCCTGGCAGAATAGAATCCTAAGAGGATTGAACACTACCCACCATATGAGTACATGGTATGACTCATACCCTGGCTTACGGCTCTTAGTGATCCACTCGTACTCAGATCCAACTTAAGTTACCAAGCCTAAGATTAAATGGAGTAAGAAAACAACCTGTATCCACCAATACGACTCGTACCACCCAAGTCGTACCCATTTCAAAAACCAAATCCAACCCATCAACCAATACTGGTCAGCATACGACTAACTCATACCACTCATTTCCCAGTGTATGAGCCGTCTTCCCTAGTCATATCCTGTTAGTGACCAAAAATTCAGGAAATTTTCTAAGGGCCAGAAACCCAAGGTTTTTCATTATGACATCAGATTTTCGAATGATTATGTATTTTATTCAAATTTTCGTATTTATCTACGTTATAGGTTGACTTACTTCACTCTAGAAGTCTCACTTTTGTCATTTTATTGTTGTTTTAGATTTTCTTTATAAATTGACTTACTTATTAAGGCCGTGTCGCAATAAGTGTCATCAAGACCTCATTTTTCTATTGTGACAAAAAGTAAGGCCCAATACAATTCAAATAATTTATTCTTAAACCTATTGTAGTAAAAGTAAGAAGAATCTAACCACTCAATCTGTAGAGATCCATCAAATGTATAATATATTTATAGTCCATGTAGGATATGCATATAACCATATATCCACAATTAATGTATAATCTATATATACTAATTAGAAAAAGTAAATAGTGAATTCGGCTGGTTAGTTATCCATGTAAAAATCCTAAACCACTCTATTCAATATATATAATGTGTAGGTTGACTTGATATAAAATTTGATAAAGAAAAATTACAATTAGTATATCAAATACTAGATGTTGGCGCCCGTGTCACTAAAACATAATTTATGTTACGTTTTTAAATCCAGATTTATGTGGCAGTGATTAAATTTAGAAAGTCAACTACATTTTTTTTTTGTATGATTTTAAAAATATTTTAAGTTATTAATTATTGACTTATAGTACTTTAATATAATTTTCAGATACTAATGCTACTTTTTTTGTTCCAAGTTATGTGAAATTGATGAAATATTTGAGAAAGTCAATCAAATTTGTTATATAGTTAAATATTATAAATTGTTAACATTATGATTTAACAATTTTCTACGTAATTTTCAAGTAATATATGTTACTCCCTCTATCCCAATTTACATGACATTGATAGAATTTGGAAAGTCAAATAACTTTTTTTATACATCTTTCAAATATTTTAATTTGTTAAATATTGTGATTTACATTACTTTTCATGAAAATTTGAAATAATAATATATCCCAATTTATGTTGCACTTGATAGAATTTTGCATCAACCAAAATATTTTTATGTGCCTTAAAATAATTTAAATTGTTAATTATTGTAATTTATAAAAAAATTTGTACAATTTTAAAATATATAACAAATTAAAAATAAAATAATTAAATTAAAATAGAAAATATAAAATTATACAAATACCCTCAACCAGAAGCAGACAGTTGAAAGCAAGCATGACTACCGTCAGCTGCCTACTCACTCACACTTATTAATAGTAGTAAAGTAATTTGTGTAAATATGAAATTTGTCAATTAATATCAAAGTTAAATGATAAATATAATAATTAAAAAATATGTTTTACTATTACAAACCAAAAATGAAATCCAGCCACGTAAGGGAATAATAAGTTTCAAAAGTAAGAAAATCAATGTTTAAATTATGATTTTTTTAGATTGTGCTTAACTTGACATGTATATTTTCTACTATACTATAAGAGGGAGTTAATCAGTTAGAGCAGGTGTCACGATCCAAACCAGGGCCTAGTCGTTAGGAGTATCTCAAACACACTATGGGTTGAAGACACCCCCTTAGCCTAACCTCAAGAGCACATAAATGTAAACAGCGGAAGCCAACCAAAACTGGTAATAAGATGTATAGATAAAAAAATGAAAACTAAGAGTCAAAGCAACATACGACCCACAGTTGTCCACAAAAGCCTCTAAAAAAATAAATGCCAAATAGATCGGGGCATGCCCCCGATCATGTCCAAAAGAATCTAAAATGAAATACTAATAAATAAAGGAAATAGATGAAAAGATCGGGTCTTCTGAAAGATGGAGGCTCACCACTTCACAGCAAATCAACAGATATACCGAACCACCTATTGTTGCATAGGAGAAACAGAACACCCTTCGGACCCTACATCATGAAACGATGTGGCATCCAGGGACAGTTAGTGGGCCAAGCACTAACATGAACCTCAAGAAAAGTGATAAAATAATGCAATTACCAAAATCAAGACATAAACTTTATACATCACATTCATTTACATATATAGAATGTCGGGATAGAGATAAGGGTCATGAACATGAAATTTAAAAATATTAACCTGAATTGTGTAGCTATCTCCATCCTAAAGGAACCCATGGGTTATATGGGTTCATCTTCCCCTATGAAAAGGGCCATAGTACATGTTAGTCGCACGAATCGAGGAAACCGAAGGAAAGACTTAAACCAAGGCCATAGCCCTCCCAAAATATATATAATGTATGTAACAAGAACACGGTCATATAAACACCCACTTGGCCAATGTGGTTTTCAGTGTTGTTCCCCCCGGGACCTCTACCTTCGCGCTGAGCTATCAATTCTCTTAAGCTCAAATTAAAATAGTTTGCACATAAATGATACCATTAACCAGTAATCTTATATTAAGGCATTTACCAATATGGTATCGTCATACCAATATGCTTGTAAGCTAATATAATTATGCCAAACCAATATATATAACCAAATTGTATCCCAAGTTCCATTTAAAATTCAATCCATGGCAGCCAAGGACATTCCAAAATCATATTCATTTATTGAACCTTTAGTGCAATGAAAACGGTTCAAAATACAAGTTAAACCATGCAATTTTCCATATTCAAAATCAAGCTTACAAAATGGGTTGAGGTTAATGCCATTATCAAGCTAAAATTTTATGAATTTAGGGAAACCTGTATCCCCCATTCCAACCATTAAAATAATGCACCGATTCAGTCCTCATAACCATTAATTAAAGAATGAATAAATAATTTAAAACATGGAGAAAACAATTCAAGTAAATTTAATCAAAATTCCGAAACCCAATTTCAAACCCACAATTTAAATCACATGAGTATACAATCAACTTATACCATAATGTAAAATTACAAGTTAGGGATGAGCAACATGCCTAAAATACACAAGAAATTGGAGACAATTCAAAGTTTGGATCTCGGAGTAATGATTTCTTGAAAAAACCTTGAGCTTTCTTGGTTTTTGAGTTAGAGAGGAAAAAAATGATTTGATCTTTGAAAACTGTAGGCAAAGGGTCCTTTTATGTTTATAAGATGTACAAGGGGTAAAAAGACCAAAATCCCCTCACCCCAAGTTAAAAAAAAATAGAAGCTGGGCTTTTTTAGCACAGCAGCGTGGCACGCCCCTATCGTAGAGAGTAGCTTCCGTGCCACACCCTTTTCGCGGAGCCTAAACTTTGTGGCACACTAATATAACGGACCTTCACTATCTCGAGGTACCAAAATGACCCCAAATCCTTTCTAAAAATTTCAAAACTTTTCCAAAACACCCTTTTAACACCCCAAAACATAATTCAAGTGAAAAATTGATGTTACGCACGTGGGGGAAGGTCAAAAATAAAATCATTAAAATTTTGTGGGATCTTATATTTACCCCCCACCCACCCTCCAGGATCATTCATCCCCGAATGAGAATTTAAGATATTTTTAGCATGATAACGGAAATAACACAGTAAAATTTCAAGGAAAATTTTGGAATACGACAAGAGGAACAATGAAAACTATACCTCAAGCACTTTCATGCAACGTAGGGAACAAGAACGGGTACTTGGACCTCATATCTTCTTCATCTTCCCATGTAGCCTCTTCCACCTTTTGATTTCTCCAAAGAACCTTCACTGAAGCTACATATTTTGTCCTTAATCTATGAACTTGACTATTCAATATTTCTACCCGAACCTTATCATACGAAAAAAAATCCGAAACACCAACATCCTTAATAGGCACTATTAAAGAAGGATCGCCAACAAACTTTTTCAACATAGACACATGGAAAAAAGGATGAATGAAAGCCAAACATATCGATAAATCTAACTCATATGCAACACTTCCAATTCTCCTAAAAATATGATATGGACAAATCTAACGAGGACTGAGATTCCCTTTCTTTCCGAATCTCATGACTCCTTTCATAGAAGAAACCTTCAAAAATAGCCAATCACTCACTTCAAACTCTAATTCTCTTTATCTTACATCCGCATATGACTTTTGGAAACTTTGAGGAGTCTTAAGTCTTTCTCAAATTACTTTCACCTTCTCCATGGCCTGCTGAACAAATTCAGGGCCAAACAACATAGTCTTACCTATCTCAAACCATCCAACAGGAGACCTACACCTCTTACCATAAAGAGCCTCAAAAGGAATCATCTGAATGCTAGAATGGTAACTGTTATTATAAGCACACTTAATAAGAGGAAAATGGTCAACCCAACTACCCTTAAAATCAATCACTAGGCCCTTAGCGTATCCTTCAAAGTCTGAATAGTTCGTTCCACTTTTCCATCCGCTTGAGGATAGAAAACGGTGCTAAGGTTTACTTGAGTACCTAAACCTTTTTGAAATGCACTCCAGGAATGAGATGAAAACTGCTTACCTCGGTCTAAAATGATGGACACTGGTGCCTCTTACAACTTAACAATCTTCTGAATGAACAACTTAGCATAATCCTCTCTTGAATAGTTAGTCCTCATAGGCAAGAAGTGACAAGACTTAGTCATCTTATCGATTGATTGCGAAGACCCAAATAGAATCATATTGACTGCGAGACGTGGAAGACCCATAATAAAATCCATGTTAATCTTATCCTACTTCCACATAGGCAACTCTATATCTAGAGACATTCCACCGGGCCTCAAATGTTCAACATTAACTTGTTGACAAACCATACACTTAGCAACAAAGGTCTCCATATGTCTCTTCATATTCTTCCACCAGTTGATTTATTTTAAGTCATGATACATCTTAGTTGAATCCAGATGAACTGTATATATAGATTCATATGCCTCAGTTAAAATCCTTTTCCACAGCCTATCAACATCAGAAACGCACAACCTTTTTTGATACCTTAAGATGTCAGCTCCCCCAATCTCAAAAGCCATAACCTTTTGTTGACCCATATCATTCTTAGTTTGCATAAGTTTGGGAAACCCTTTTTCCACTTCACCTCAGCACCAAGAAATGATTTAACCACTTTCTGAACAATTACCCATTTATCCTTAAAGTCCAAAAGATAAACTCCCAAGTTAGCCAACCTATTAATATCCTTCACCAACCCTATTTTCTCTACATCCACATTAGATAAGCTCTCCATAGAAAACCTTCTAAGAGCATTAACAATAACATTAGCTTTACCTAAATGGTAGTACAAACTCATGCCATAATTCTTAAGCAATTAGAGTTATCGCCTCTGTCTGAGATTTAATTCATTCTGAGTAAACACATACTACAAGCTCTTATAATCTAAATAAGTATCCTCATGCACCCCAACAGATAATGGCGTCAAATCTTCAAAGAAAAAACCACACCCGCCAACTCTAAGTTATGAGTCAGATAATTTCTCTCATGAACCTTATCTTGCCTGGAAGCATAGGCTACTACCTTACCATGATACATCAAAACATAACCCAGTCCATCATGGGATGCATTATGATACACAACAAATACCCTAGTACCCTCGGGCAAGGTCAAAACTAACGCAGAAGTCAACTTATCTTTCACTTTCTAAAAGCTACCTTCACAAGCATCGAACCACTAGAACTTAACATTTTTCTATGTCAACATTTTAATGGAGCGGCAATAAATGAGAAACTTTCCACAAACCTCCCATGATACCCAGCCAAGCCCAAGATACTCCTAATGTCAATTGGAGTCGTGGGTCTAGGCCATTGCTAAACTGCCTCAACTTTTTATGGATCCATCTTGAACCCCCCACTAGAAACCACATTCCCAAGGAAAGTCATAGCACTTAACCAAAATTTGCACTTAGAAAACTTTGCATATAATTTAGGGTTCTTAAAAGTCCGTAACACAATTCGAATATGGTGTATGATCCTCTTCGCTCTTTGTAACGCCCTGGAAAATGGGTCCCGAAGCCTCACACAGTGCTTGAGGCTACGAGTAGCCCCAAGCTAACCCTTTGAGCCATTTTCATTCAGTTCAACATAAATCAATGGGGTTTCCATAAATAACCCTCAAATATCAACAGAGTAATCATCATCCAAGAATAAAAGAATTTCAGAAAGATAACAAAATATGACTTATTAGTCAACTCCCAACATCTATACTAGTCTGGCAAGCCTCTAAGAAAATTAATAAAACCAGCGAGCCATTGAGACATGCCCCAACTGACTCATACTCAGTAATCAAATGTAAACAATTTCGTAGAATCAACGTCAGACATCACGTCCTTGGAACATGAGGACTCACCACACCAGAGAATATAGAACAGTGTGCCCGAAGAATCACTGTCAAACCTGGAACTGAGCACCTGAACCCACATTCTGAGAAAATGTAGCCCATATCCAAAGATGTGGTTCAGTACCATGGAAAGGAGCTGATTATATGGGGGTGTATGTAGTTGTATAAACATCATCATCATAAATATTTATAAGAAATATGCAGGATGTATGAAAGACTCACATAGCCAGAAGAAAATCATCATAATCAAGAGAGG
Organism: Capsicum annuum; assembly: GCF_002878395.1. Taxonomy (NCBI): domain Eukaryota; kingdom Viridiplantae; phylum Streptophyta; class Magnoliopsida; order Solanales; family Solanaceae; genus Capsicum; species Capsicum annuum. Next base: position 46,112,731 of record NC_061118.1, read on the forward strand.
ATGAAATAAGTAGAATAACATATGTGAGTGGTCATATAATTTGTCAATCACTTTCAGTTCATCAAGAATATCAATTCTCATAATGTAAATATCATTTAAATCTTTTGAAAGAATAACTTTCACAATTCCACTTTCAAAACACTTCACCATTCACCATAGACACAAGGAAACATACATTGGGAGATCCTATTACCGACATAAACCATGTGAGCTACATGGAGTCCAACGTACAACCCACGTTGGGGAGAGCCGTCCTACCCTTGCCATCGGAGTAGGACTATCGATATCAAATCCACACAAACTAGTGATCACTATATAAATCAGTCTCAGGCTCACTCCTACGGGGGAACATAGTTCTAGGGAAGTAAGGTCACTTTATAACTCCTACTCGGTGCTAAAGATTTCTCCCGAACTTAGCTCAGATCATTTAAAAGATAATCCACAACAAAACAATTTCATTAATATATAAATATACATTTTGAGCCATCATGCTTCCCATCTATCAAAATCAACCACGTTGTGGATTTCTTTCACACTCGAGTTCAAAATAACTCCATTAAGACCAAAAGGTCAAATCATTTAAAATATCTCAAATATTCAACATCAATGTGCTTATAACACACTTTCTCAAAAAAAAACATAATTTCCAATGGGGATTCACGACCCAAATATCAAAATCATGATAAATATCATTCAAGATTCATGCTTTATATCTTCACACATGTAAATTCATCTTTCAAAATCATAAACATCAAGATTTCATAATAATCATCATAAGATATGGGTTCATGCTTCAAATTCGTAAAAAATCAAATAAAAATCATGCCTTTGAAAAGGAAATTACTTTTGGGTACAAGAACGAAAGAGAGTTCTTGTTGAAAAACCCCACATACCTTGAATGATGAACTTTAGATCGATACTTATTTTTGATATATTAATCGTGCCTTTGAATGATAGTTCTTTGAGTTCTTGAACTAGGAACTTGGAATCTTGAATAAATTTGCAGAATTAATGGTGACTTTGGAGGTTCTTGAAGTTGGATATAGGAGCTTAGGGTTTTCTTTTTGAGGGAATTTGATGAAATATAACATATAATGCTTCTAATAGGCTTTAATATAGGGTTTGGACGGATTTTGGGTGAGAGGGAATGACCAAAATGCCCCTAAAAATCAAAAAATTCTCGAATCTGTCCTTTGTTGGACTGTTTTGATAGTCTGAAGTAGATCAACCATAACGTTTTAGTCTGACATCCAAATTGGATGGAACTAATTTCATTAGAAAGAGGACTCTCATATCTTTCCGTTGATATATAGTATCTCACCTAGATCATTGTGTACGAGGAGTTATGATCATTTGAAGTTGACCCAAATATTCACTTTTGATAGGCTGAAGTAGATCGGCAATAACTTTTTGCTTCGATTGACAAATTTTATGAAACCAATTTCATTGGAAAGAGAACTCGCAGAGCTTTCCATTGATATATAGTATATCACCCAGATCATTATGTACAAGGAGTTATGATCGTTTAAAGTTGGACCAAAAATACTTCAGGCCTCAGTACTTTTTCCTGCACGTTTTACTGTTCACTACTATTCATGGTTCGATCGGAATGTTCATAACTCGTTGCTCGGGTGTCCATTTTGGATGATCCACATATTGTTGGAAAGATTATTCGATACTCTAAGCAATGGTGGGTCATAATCTAAGACATTCCACATGAAAAATTTATAATTCATTCTAGAAGATAGAACCCAACACGTTTACGCATAAAATTTCAACGAAAAATTTTTTGGGGTATTACATCATCCCCCTTTGGAAACATTCGTCCTCAAATGATGCTAGACATGCCAAGATTAGATAATAAATAGAGCATACATCTGAAACCATTCGTTAGAATTATCACCACATCGTTTCTCACTCCGAATGCAACATAGAATGCATAATTCAAGAAACTACAGCTGAACACATAATAAATGACAGTTGAATTGATGTAAATTTTATCAAAAGTGCATGATTTAGGAAAGAACGGTACCTTTGGCTTGATCGGAGTTTGCGGAAAATAGGTGCGGGTACTTGGATTGCATATCCTCCTCAGCTTCCCAAGTTGCACCCTCAACAGATTGGTTTCGCCACAACACCTTAACCAATGGAACTTCTTTGTTCCTTAGTCTTCGGACACTGAAATCAAGAATCTCAACAGGAATCTCATCAAAAGAAAGATTTTCTTAAATGTCAGCACTCACGGAGGAATCCACTACCATAGCATCACTAATATGCTTTCTAAGCATGGAGACATGGAATATTGGATGAACAGAGGACAACTCGGAAGGCAACTCGACAACATGGCTAAGAATTTTGTAAGGACCAACATAACGGGGACTAAGCTTCCCCTTCTTTTCGAATCTCTTCACCCCTCTCATGGGTGAAATTTTCAGATACACTAGGTCACCAACTTCAAACTCAAGGTCTCTCCTTTTAACATCCACATATGACTTCTAAAGACTCTACGCAGTTTTCAACCTTTCCCTAATCAACTTAACTTTTTTCATAGCCTCAAATACCGAATCAAGACTACTCACAGCCGCTTCACCCACCTTGAACCAACCTATGGGTGATCTACACTTCCTCTCATATAAGGTTTCAAATGGAGCCATGCCAATACTAGAGTGGAAACTGTTATTGTAAGCAAACTCTATCAACGATAAGTGATCATCCCAACTTCCTTTAAAGTCAAGTGCACAAGCTCTTAACATATCCTCTAAGGTCTGGATGGTCTACTCAGCCTGACCATCGGTCTGAGGATGAAAAGTAGAACTCAAAAGCACTTGGGTACCAAGACCTTTCTGAAAAACTTTCCAAAATTACGAAGTGAACTGAGTACCCCTATTCAAAATGATAGACAAGGGAACTCCATGCAGTCTGACTAGCTCTCGGATATACAATCTAGCGTAATCCTCAGCAGTATATGAAGTATGAAAAGGCAAGAAATGAGCATACTTAGTCAACCTATCAACCACAACCCAAATGGAATCATGATGGCGTCGGGAAGGAGGTAAACCAATCACAAAGTCCATATTTAGCTCTTCCCACTTCCAGGTGGGAATACTAAACTCTTGCATCATACCACCAGGTCTTTGGTGTTCAACCTTAACCTGTTGGCATATTGCACACTTAGCTACAAACGCTGCTATATCTTTCTTCATGCCACTCCACCAATAGATTTCCCTCAAGTCTCAGTACATCTTGGTGGCACCAGGATAAATAGAATACCGCGCCCCATGCACTTTAGCCATAATCTTCTGTCTCAAATCATCAATATTCGGGACACACAATCTACCCTGCAATCTCAACACACCATCTCTTCCCTGGGAGAAAACCTCTACTTTTTGTTCCTTGACTGACTTCTTCAGTCTCACCAAACTAGCATCTAAGTATTGCTTTTCCTTCACTTCCAAAACCAAGGAGGATTCGAAACTACTCTGAACTCCTATAATACTTTCAGCAGAGTCAAACAACCTAACCCCCAATCTAGCCAAATGATGTACATCACGAGCCAACTCTTTCTTACCTTCTACCACATGCGAAACACTACCCATGGACACTCTACTTAGGGCATCTGCCACAATATTGGCCTTGCTCGGATGGTACAGCACACTCATATCATAGTCCTTTAACAATTCAAACCATCGTCTCTGCCTAAGATTCAATTCTCTCTAGGTAAACACATACTGCAGACTATTATGATCAATGAAAACATCAACATAGACACCATACAAATAGTGTCTCTAGATTTTCAAAGCAAACACAGCAGCAGCAAACTCAAGGTCATGGGTGGGGTAATTTTTCTCATGGGGTTTCAACTATCTATAAGCATAAGCTATCACCTTACCCTTCTGCATCAATATGCAACCCAACCCAACTCTCAAAGCATCACAGTACACCACAAAACCATCAACACCATCAGGCAAAGTCAAAACAGAGGCTGAAGTGAGTCAAGTCTTCAACTCCTGAAAACTCTTCTCACAAGATTCGGACCACAAGAACTTTAATTTCTTTTGGGTCCACCGAGTCATAGGAGACGCTATAGAGTAGAAACCCTCAACAAAATGGCGGTAATAGCCAGCTAAACCCAAGAAACTTCAGATATCAGTCGGAGAAATAGGTCTAGGCCAATTTCTAACAGCTTCAGTCTTTTGGGGATCAACTCTAATACCCTCGAAAGAAATGATATAACCTAGAAAAGAAATTGACCTTAGCCAAAACTCACACATACTGAACTTGGCAAACAACTTGTGATATCTAAGGGTTTGCAAGACAGTTCAAAGATGATCAGAATGTTCATCCTCACTACGGGAGTACACTAGTATATCATCGATGAACACTATGACAAACATATCCAGATATGGTCTGAACACTCGATTCATAAGGTCCATGAAAGCTGTTGGGGCATTATTTAAAATGAAAGACATAACAAGAAACTCAAAATGGCCTTAATGAGTTTGAAAAATAGTTTTTGAGATATCACACTCCCTAACTTTGAGTTGATGATAGCCAGAACGAAGGTCTATCTTTGAGAAATAACTTGCACCTTGCAATTGGTCAAACAAATCATCTATTCTCGAAAGGGGGTACTTATTTTTTATGGTGACTTTATTCAATTGGCGGTAATCAATGCACATACGTAAAGAGCCATCTTTCTTTCTAACAAAAAACACAGGAGCACCCCAAGGAGAAACACTGGGCCTTATGAAACCTTTATCTAGTAGATCTTTGAGTTGCTCTTTCAACTCCTTAAGTTCTGCAGGGGCTATACGGTAAGGAGGAATAGAAATGGGATGAGTATTAGGAAGAAGATCAATCCTAAACTCTATCTCTCTATCAGGAGGTATCCCTGGGAGATCATCCGAAAAGACATCAGAAAACTCATTGATGACGTTAACAATCTGGAGAGTTGGAGTCTCAGACTTAGTGTCTTTGACTCTAACCAAATGGTAAATACACCCCTTGGAAATAATCTTTCTAGCTTTGAGGTAAGAAATAAAATGACTCTTGGGTGACACAGAATTCCCTGACCACTCAAATACGGATGTACCTGGAAACTGAAACTTGACTACTCGGGTCTAACAATTAATAGAGGCATAAGAAGAATACAGCCAGTCCATACCCAGAATCACATCAAAATCTACCATATCTAAATCAATTAGATCAACCAATAAGATCTATAAAGAACGGTAACAGGACACTTTTTATACACTTTCTGGGCAACAATCGATTCACCCACTGGGGTAGAAACTAGGATAGAATCAGGAATAATCTCAGGACTCATTTCAAAATTCATAGCAATCAAAGGTGTAACATATAAGAAACTGGATTCAGGATCCAACAAAGCATACACATCAAACTAAAATATACAAAGCATACCAGTAAAAACATTAGGAGAGTCCTCCTGTTCCTAGCAGGACGGCAAAGCATAGAATCTATTCTGGCGCTGCCCGCCAGCATTGCTAGAAGAGGCGCCCTGAGCTGAGGCTGGACGAGTCGCTAGAACTGGAGCACTAACAGTCTAAGTCTGGGTCTGAGGGCAATAGTCATGATGCCCTTGTCAATCCTGTGGACAATCTCTAACTCTGTGACCCATGTCACCACACCGGAAAAAATCTCTCTTCTCACCCCAACACTCACCCGAATAAGCCCTACCACACTTAAGACACAGGGGACATTTGGCTTACTGCCACCACTGTACTGGGACCTGGATGCATATGACCTGCTACCTTGCTCCTGCCTACCTCTAGGCATGGAAGCACTAGTAGATGACGGTGCTGGCATAGACGAACGATCCTGATACTAAGGGCGACTCTCTCCTTGTAATATAGTCTGACCCTGTCTGTGCTGCTCGGATCTAGCTCTCTTATTCCCTCTCATTCTATCTCTCTCCTTAATCTTGTCTGCCTCAATCTGTTGGGCATGAGTCATCAGCGTAGAAAGATTCATCTCACTATTCAGCATAGCAGACCTACACTCCTTAACCACATAACTAGACACTCCAGTCACAAACTTACTCATACTAGCCTGATTATCAGCCACTAAGTCAGGAGCATACTTGGCCAACTGATTGAACTTTAGAAAGTACTCCCTAACAGTCATAGAACCCTGTCGCAGGTTCATAAACTCTTCCACCTTTGCCTCCCTCATCTCCAAAGGGGAAAATTTATCCAGAAATGCATCCTAGAACTCTTGCCAAGTTATAGGGACTGCTCCCTCACCTCTACCTTTCCTCCAAGCAACAACCTAGTCATAAGCAAGGTCTTTCAACCTATACGCAGCCAACTCCACACTCTATTCCTCAGATACATGCATCACCTGAGAAATCTTACACACTTCCTCTAAAAATAACCGTAGATCCTCATCAGACTTAGACCCATAGAATTCTGGCGAATTCATTCGCATGAAGTCACGGATCCTGGCAGCAGCTGAATCACCTCCCTGCTGCTATGGAGTCGGGGCCGGGTTGACCTGAATATTTGCAGTAATAGCTTGGACCAGTGCCTGAAAGGCTGTCCAAAATTTAGCATGAGACACGTTTTCATTCAATGGGTCAGCGGGTTAAGGTTGCTAACCATCATTATTTCTTCTCGCTCGACATGGAGGCATATTTCTGAAAGAGGAGAGCATAAATCAATAGCAAAGAGAGACACTTTAAGCACGATAGACTTCTGAAAGAAAGAATTATACTTTTTCCTAAAACGTCTTGTAGCCTCTTGCTCATAGATATGGCGCACTATACATCGATGATCAAGACTCTACTTAACTCGGCTTGTCAGACTCCCTAGCACATCTTAAGATCTTAGGCTCTGATACCAAGTTTGTAACGCCCCAAAAAATGGGTCCCAGAGCATCACACGGTGCTTGAGGCTACGAGTAGCCCCAAGCTAATCCTTTGAGCCATTTTCATTCAGTTCAAAACAAATCAATGTGGTTTCCATAAATAACCCTCAAATATTAATAGAGTAATCATTATCCAAGAATAAAAGAATTTTAGAACGATAACAAAATATGACTTATTAGTCAACTCCCAAAATCTATACTAGTCTGACAAGCCTCTAAGAAAATCAGTATAACCAGCGAGCCATTGAGACATGCCCCAACTGACTCATACTCAGATATCAAATGTAAATAATTCCATGAAACCAACATCAGACATCACGTCCTCGGAACATGAGGACTCACCATAACAGAAGATGTAGAATAGCGTGCCAGAAGAATCACTGTCGAACCTGGAACTGAGCACCTGAACCTACATTCCGAGAAAATGCAGCCCACATTCGAAGATGTGGGTCAGTACCATGGAAAGGAACCAAGTATAAGGGGGTGTATGCAGTTGTATAAACATCATCATCATAAATATTTATAAGAAATATGCAGCATGTATGAAAGACTCACATAGCCTGAAGAAAATCATCAGAATCATGAGAGGATGAAATAAGTACAATAACACAAGTGAGTCATCATATAATTTGTCAATCACTTTCAGTTCATCAAGAATATCAATTCTGATAATGTAAATATCATTTAAATCTTTCAAAAGAATAACTTTCACAATTCCACTTTCAAATCACTTCACCATTCACCATAGACACAAGGAAACACACACACACTGAGAGATCCTATAACCAACATAAACCATGTGAGCTACATGGAGTCCAACGTACAAACCACGTTGGGGAGAGCCGTCCTATCCTTGCCATCGGAGTAGGACTATCGATATCAAATCCACACAAACTAGTGATCACTATATAAATCAGCCTCAGGCTCACTCCTACGGAGGCACATAGTTCTAGGGAAGTAAGGTCGCTTTATACCTCCCACTCGATGCTAAAGATTTCTCTCGGACTTAGCTCAGATAACTTCAAAGACAATCCACAATAAAACAATTTTAGTAATATATAAATATACATCGGGAGCCATCATGCTTCCCATCTATCAAAATCAACCACGTTGTGGATTTCTTTCACACTCGAGTTCAAAACAACTCCATTAAGACCAAAAGGTCAAATCATTTAAAATATCTCAAATATTCAACATCAACGTGCTTATAACACACTTTCTCAAAAAAAACATAATTTCCAATGGGGATTCACGACCCAAATATCAAAATCATGATAAATATCATTCAAGATTCATGCTTTATATCTCCACACATGTAAATTTATCTTTCAAAATCATAAACATCAAGATTTCATAATAATCATCATAAGATATGGGTTCATGCTTCAAATTCATAAAAAAACAATTAAAAAGCATGCATTTGTAAAGAAAATTACTTTTGGGCACAAGAACAAAAGAGAGTTCTTGTTAAAAAAACTCCACATACCTTGAATGATAAACTTTAGATCGATACTCATTTTTGAGATGTTAATCGTGCCTTTGAATGATGGTTGTTGGAGTTCTTGAACAAGGAACTTGGAATCTTGAATAATTTTGCAGAATTAATGGTGAACTTTGGAGGTTCTTGGAGTTGGATGTAGGAGCTTAGGGTTTTCTTTTTGAGGGAATTTGATGAAATATAACATATAATGTTTCTAATAGGGTTTAATCTAGGGTTTGGACGGATTTTAGGTCAGGGGGAATGACCAAAACGCCCCTAAAAATCAAAAAATTCTCGAATTTGTCCTTTGGTGGACTGTTTTGATAGTCTGAAGTAGATCAACCATAACGTTTTACTTTGATATCCAAATTGGATGAAACCAATTTTATTAGAAAGAGGACTCTCATATATTTCCGTTGATATATAGTATCTCACCCAGATCATTGTGTACGAGGAGTTATGATCGTTTAAAGTTGATCAAAAAATTCACTTTTGATAGGCTGAAGTAGATCGACCATAACTTTTTGCTCCGATAGACAAATTGGATGAAACCAATTTCACTGGAAAGAGGACTCACAGAGCTTTCCGTTAATATATAGCAGATCACCCAGATCATTATGTACAAGGAGTTATGATCATTTAAAGTTGGAGCAAAAATACGCCAAGCCTCAGTACTTTTTCCTGCACGTTTTACTGTTCACTACTATTCACAGTTCGATCGAAATGTCCATAACTCGTCGCTCGGGTGTTTGTTTTGGATGATCCACATATCGTTGAAAAGATTATTCGATACTCTATGCAATGGTGGGTCATAATTTAAGACATTCTGCATGAAAAATTTATAATTCATTTTAGAAGATAGAACCCAACACATTTACACACAAAATTTCGACAAAAAATTTCTCGGGGTATTACACACTTATAGTACACCAGGATGTCTTTAATGAAGACTATAACAAATAAATCCAGAAGATGCCTAAATAACCAATTCATAAGATCCATGAAAGCAGTCAGAGCATTAGTCAACCCAAATGACATACCCAGAAACTCATAATTGTTATACCGGGTTCGGAAAGCATTCTTGGAAATATCAACCTCCCTAATTTTCAACTGATGGTAGCCTGAGCAAAGATCAATCTTAGAGAACACACCTAACACCCTGAAGCTGATCGAATTGGTTATCAATCCTAGGAAGAGAATACTTATTCTTTACCATAACCTTATTCAACTAATGATATTCTATACACATCCAAAGAGACCCATCTTTCTTTTGCATGAAAAGCACGGGATTACCTCACGGAGAAATACTAGGACGGATGAAACCCTTATAAAGAAGAACCTTTAACTACTCTTTTAATTCCTTTTATTCAGCAGGAACATCCTATAAAAAGGAATAAAAATGGTACGGGTATCTGGTAGAAAATAAATCCCAAAGTATATCTCCCTATCAGGAGGAATTCTAGGAAGATAATCAAAAAATACTTTAGGAAATTCATTAACTAGATAGACGAAATGCAAAGATGGACTTTTAGAGCTAGAATTCTTAACATGAACTAAATGATATAGTCACCCTTTGGAAATCATATTCTAAGCTCGAATATAAGAAATAAACATCCCTTTGGGTACTAAGGAACTCCCCTCCCATCGAGAGAAGCATAACATGAATGAAACCAATCCATCCCCAGGATTATATCAAAATCCACCATATCAAGATCTATTAAATCCACCAACATCTACCTATGAAAGATGGACACCACACAACCACTATAAATTTTTTAGCAATAATAGAATCACCCACCGAAGGGGTCAAAAATAATTTTAAGACTAAAACCAAAGAGTACAGACACATAAAAAGTCACATAAAATAGGGTAAAACCTAGATCAAGCAAACAATATATATCACAAGAAAGAGGTGTAACATACCAGTAACAACATCTGGAGATGCCTCGGATTCTTGGCGAGTAGCAAGTGCATAGAGATAATTTTGGCTACTGCTGGTACCAAAAGTGGCGCCCTTAGGTATAGGAGCGGAAGAAGTGGTAATTGGGACCTTATTAGCTCCAGTGGTAACTTTAGCTGAAGGATAATCTCGTTGCATATGACTAAGCTATCCATAACTATAGCACTAATTTTTACCCTCCTCATAATATCCACGATGAAGCTGCCCACAAAAATAGCAAGGAGGATAAGGTGGGGCTGGCTGAGCTCCACTAACTCGAGACTAGGAACCCTGTACCTTAGGACCACTGCTAGCCTGAAAATGATGATCACCAAAAGGCTTAGGATAAGAAGCACTAGCCATCGAATATAAATTTTCCCAATTCTTCTTCTTAGTCCACTGTCTATCATGTCTCTCATTATTCTGCTGGCTTGTACCATTCTCTCAATATCAAAACTTCCAGTTCTTTCACTCTTCCATCTCTTCCTACTTTCTTTTCTCATCCCCCACCAGCTGCATATAAACCACAAGCCTGGAGATGTCCATATCATTACTCAACATCATAACCTTGCACTCCAATACCAAATCATGGGACAAACTAGAAATGAACTTCCTCATCTTGGATCTCATGTTAGCCACTATTTTTGGAGCATAGCGGGACAACTGCTAAAATTTTAGAGTATACTCCTTTACACTCATCTTACCCCGCTTTAAGTTCACAAACTATTCAGACTTAGCTTTCTTCAACTCCTGAGGAAAAAACTGATCAAGAAAGTACTTGAAAAGTGATTTCACACAATTAAATCAACATAATCACCCCTTATCTCTTTGCACTCTTCAACCATTGATGAGCCATATTTTCAACTGATATGCAACAAACTTTATATCTTTCAAATTAGTAGCATGCATAACCCTAAAAATATTCTCTATCTCATCTATAAACTTCTGAGAATCCTCTACAAACTTAGAGCCTGTAAAGGTTGGGGGATTCAACCTTATAAACTGGCCAACTTGAGTGACCTTAGAGAACCAACAATAGAACCAACATAATTAGGCTGATGAGACTATGATTCCACCAATTGATAAAGCATATAAAGAGACTTACAAAACTATACATTAAAGATATCTATCTGAGGCGACTAGGCATAAGTACCACTAGCTCGTGAAGCATGATGAGGACTAGTAGGGACCGATAGAACCCCACGTAGAGCAGTAAAGTTAGGAGCAGGGACCCTAGACCAAGTTTATACTCCATAAATAGGGCGAGTTCCCTCCATATTTTCCTTAGATAGGACAGAGGGTCCAATAGAGTTTCTACGATCGTTAGATCTTCAGGGAGGCATAATCTATAATGCCAGTAAGCTAGGAGTTAGAGAAGTTTCATAGAACTATAATCTATAGCCCAAAAATAAAACACAAGAAAGGAAACATTCAAAAATTCCTCGTAGCCTCCCTCTTATAAGTGTGGTATGCTACGCACCCATAAAACCGACTCTAATTGACACGACTTTGTGGACACCCAAAGACCCCGAATCATTCTTTGATACCAAGATTGTCACGACCCAAACCAGGGACTAATCGTGATGGGTATCTCAAGCCCACCATGGGCCGGAGACCACCCCCTTAGCCTTACCTCAAGAACACAAAAATATAAAAGTGGAAGCCAACCAAAACTGATAATAAGATGTATAGATAAACAAAATAAAAACTAAGAGTCAAAGCAAAATCCAACCCTCACTTATCCACAAAAGCCTCTAAAACCAGCAATCTCAAATAGGTCGGGACATGCCCCTACCATGGCTAAAAGAATCCAAAATGAAATACTAAGAAATAAAGAAAATAGATGAACTGGCCAAGCCTTCCAAAAAATGGAGGCTCACCACTTCACAGCAACTCAACAGATATGCGAACCACCTAACGTTGCATAAGAGCAACAAAACACCCTTCATACCCTACATCATGAAATGATGTAGCGTCTAAAGACGATTAGTAGGGAAAACACTGGCATGAAACCCAAGAAAAGTGATAAAATAATACAATTACCAAAATCATGTCATAAACCATATGCATCACATTCATTTATATATATATATATGATGTCAGGATAGGGACAAGAGTTATGAACATGAGAGTTTAAAATATTAACATAAATTGTGTAGCTCCCTCTATCCTAAAGGCACCCATGGGTTATATGGATTCAGTTCCCCCTGCAGAAAAGGCCCTAGTGCATGTTAGTCGCATGAGCCGAGGAAACCAAAGGAAAGGATAAAGACACAGAGGCCACAACTATCCCAAAATATATACAATGTATGTACCAACTATACAATCATATACACCCCCACGCCAGCGAGATTGGTTTCCAGTGATGGTCCCCTCGGGACCTCTACCTTCACAGTGAGCTACAAAATTTCTTTATCCTAAATTAAAATAGTTTGCACATAAACCCAACCATTAATCTAGGCATTGTATATTAAAGAATTTACCAATATGGTATCGTCATACCAATATGCTTTCAAGCTAATATAATTATTTCAAACCAATCCATACAACGAAATTAACTCCCAAATTCCATTTAAAATTCGATCCATGCCCACCAAGGCCATTCTAAAACCATATTCATTTATTGATCCTTTAATGCAATGCAATGGGTTCAAAAGACAAGTTAAACCATTCAATTATCCATATTTAAAATCAAGTTTACAATGTGGGCTGAGGTTAATGTAATTATCAAGCCAAAATTTCATCAATTTAGGGTAACCCATGTCCCCTATTCCAACCATTAAAACAATGCACCAATTCAATCCTCATAATCATTAATTAAAGCATGAATAAATAATTTAAAAGATCGGGAAAACAATTCAAGTAAACCCAATCTAAATCCCTTAACGCTATTTCAAACCCACAATTTAAATCACATGAGTATCCAATCAATTTATACCATAATATATGATTACTAGTTAAGGATTCATAACATGCCTGAAATACACAAGAAATTGAAGACAATTCGAAGTTTGAATTCCGAAGTAATGATTTCTTGAAAAATCCTTGAGCTTTCTTGGGTTTTGAGTTAGAGAGGAAAAGAATGATTTGATCTTTGAAAACTTAAGAAAAAAGGGTTAATTTTATGTTTATATGTTGTACAAGGGTAAAAAGATCAAAAGCCCCTCACACTAATTGAAAAAAATAAAAACTGGGTGTTTTTAACACAGCGGCGTAGCACGCTGCTATCGCGGAGGGTAGCCTCTGAGCCACGCCACTATCCAAAAATTTCAAAACTTTTTGAAAATACCCTTTTAACATCCCTAAACATAATTCAAGAAAAAAATTGATGCTACGTACTCAAGAGGGTCAAAAATAAAATCATTAAAATTTTTTGAAATCTTACAGCGGGCAGCAGGTCAACAAGCCTGCTTCAACATTTTCAAGGGTATTATGGTCATTTGAGTTGTAGTAGAATAATATGATTGACTTAAGAAGAATCTTATTGTAACTACTTTAGCAAGTTTTGACTGTGGTGACTAAATTATCCTGTACTTATGCAATCATACTTCACTACCTTATCCTACTCTATTACTTTTGTATGTGAGCTTTTACGGACAAAGTCAAGCCATTTGTATAACACAGAAGGCATTACATCACATATAAATTCAATCAAAAACTATGTTTTTATGAACATTGAGGTGCAAGATTTTTGATGTGTTATAGTTGACAGTTGAAATTGTGAGTGACAATGGAGAGAGAATAAGAAAAATAGAAGATATGAGATCTGCAATGATTTATGGTGGGAGGAGAGAGAGAATAGAGATGTGAGAGGGTTATTTTGTTATGGTCTTCTCGATCAGGGGTAGTCGATGGAGGCGATGGTGTGAGGAAGAAGAGAGAAGGAGAATATGGCAGCTGGGGTTGGGGGAAATGGTATTAGGTTAGGTGTGTTAGGGTAAAATATAAATGAAATGTAGGGGAATGTACAAGGTCGTCTGATTAAAGGGCGTAGATGATTGAGATTAAAATTAGGTGGGTCGGGTTGTGAGTTTTGAATTGGGTAAATTCAGAATTAAAAATTGGGCTAGTTTAGGCTTAATTTTTATGAAATTGATATCATCGAGGTAAAAGTGGCAGGAGATTAAACAATTTGAACGGGGAATTAAATTTTCACTGCTATTTAATTAATGAAAATATTAAAAATAAAATATTTAAATGACATAATGGTTGACTTTAAAAATTTTATTATTGCCACATAAATTGAAATGAAAAATGTAACATATGTTATTTGAAAATGACATAAATAATATTATACTTTACGATAATTAACAAATTAAAATATTTCAAATAAATAAAAATTTAATTGACTCTCCAAATACTTTCGATGCCACATAAATTGATATAGAGGGAGTAACATAGATCACTTCAAAATTATGTGAAAAGTATATAAGTCATAGTATTTAATAACTTCAAATATCTAAAAATTATATAAAAAATTTGTTTGACCCTTCAAATTTCATCCACGCCACAAAAAATGTGGCATAGAGAAGAACATATATTCTTTGAAAATATGTACTCCCTCCGTCCCATTTTATGTATGGTCATTTTGTTTTTTTATCCTTCCCAGGAAGAAGGTCATCTTTTGTTTGACAATTATTTAATGACATCAATCCTATTTTATTATTATTGGGTCCCATTAAATAAGAAAAAAAACTAAAAAGTAAGCATTAAAATGACTTTAAGAGAGACAATTTTGTAAACTTTACAGGTAAAAATCATTTTTCCTCCCCAACTTTGCCTTAAAAATCAAACTCTTTCCTCAACTTTGAACAATAGTCATACTCCCCTTTATTCAAATTGAATTTTTAAAATGCCTATTATACCCTCTCATCATCAACTTCCTTATTTTACTTCTTTGAAATTATCATATTTTCATTTTTTTAAATCCATGTAACAGATATTTCATAAAAACATGAACATTATCTTTTGAGCAAAAAAAAGTAAGAAATACTGATTAAATATATAAGATAATGATGATCTATAATGAAGTAAATTAGTATATAAGAAAATTAATTTTATTAATAATAGTCAAAACACTAAGATTTATTTTACAAGTGAAAATAATAAGCAATATTAACTTTATAAACATATTTCAACACAGAAAATATAAAATAATGAATAAAAATAAGGTCGAATTTTTAGATATGATATTTATTTAGATAAATTATAATTTATGTAATACTCTATTAATAACAACCATAACTTCTTTATTTATGTAGACAATAGATAATATCATTTCTTATCATTTGACCCTCATACTAACAATAGTTGTTTTAATTTGCTTGTCCAATTTATGAAATCAAGAGAATTGCATTATGTTTTTTTCTACCCTTAGTATTAAATAACTATATAAAATAATAATATAGATAAATTTAAAATTTCAAAGTATCATTAATAAGGTTAATTCAATACAATACACCTCTAAATAAAATTTTCTTAAGGGTTGTATCATATCAACAAAAGTCAAACTAAGTAATATGAAACGGATGTAGTAAGAGAGTGGTGAAACACAAAAATATACGCATATGCATGTACATACATATATACACACTTAGGGGTGGCTTGGCTAGAAACAAGTTATTCCAAAATTAATTATCCAAGAATAAGTTATACCAACATGTATATGTGATAACTTATTCCAACACTGTGGTATAAAATATTGAGATAAATAATTTTGAGACTAACTAGTACATCTAACAAAATGCAGGATAAGATAATCATGAATGTTATTCCCGAATTAATATAATTAAATCTCACACCAAACAACTCTTTAAAATATATAATATAGAAATAACGATCTTAAAAAATAAGATTAAATTTTGTGGCAAATTTATAAATAGTATTATTTTACTTATAATGTTAATAAACTTAATAAAATTCTACAAATACCCAGGTTAAAACATATTTATCAAATATAATATAAAGATGTACTACATAAATATAGGATTAAAATTACAAGGGCAAAATGGATATTGCATAGGATAAAAGGGGAGCATGATTATTGTTCAATGTAGTGGGGGAGTTTGATTTTTAAAGAAAAGTTGGAGAGTGAAAACTATTTTCATCCAAACTTTACAAAGTCGTCATTTATTTCTTAAATTTCATATTCAATCAAATAATGACACATAAAATGAGATGGAAAAAATAAATATATTATAAATCATAAATAATTTACAACTTTAAATTTTTAAAAATCATATAAAAATTTAATCAATTATCCAAATTTTATTTACATCGTATTGATTGAGACAAAAAAATAACATACTTGATCTGTGCTGACATGGACAACTATTTGGTTGTTATAAAAGAAAGCAGGCATCTGAACTTTATAGCTATGTTGACATCTTAAGTCGTCACCTGCATGAGGCATAGATCTGATAATTGAACTTTATCAGAAGGCACATTCTTCGTTACACGTGCAAGTCAGGAACAAATCCAAGTAGACAAAAGGGTTTTTATTTCGAATCCGACAAAAAATTATTCATAATATAAATAAAAGGTATTTTCTAGTTTACGAAAAAAACACTCCCTCTATTTAAAAAAGAATAACCTATTTTTCTTTTTAATCCGTTTAAAAAAAAAATGTCCCTTTTCTTTTTTAGCAATACTTTAATTTATATTTTTCACATGACATATTTAGGACCACAAGATTAAAGGGTATTTTGGTACATTTGACACAACTTTAATTTAAGGCCACAAGATTCAAAAGTCTTCTTTATTTTCTTAAACTTGTGTCAAGTCAAAGTAGGTCATTCTTTTTTAAACGGAGGGAGTAATTTGTTTTAATTTGACACGTAATTTTAAAAAATAATTTTTAAAAATGTTATATGATCTAAAATTAAAGATATTGTGATCTATAATTAAAGATATATTAAGTGTATCAAAATGCTATTTAATCTATGATATTAAACATGCCATGTAGGAAGTTGAAATTTAAAAATTACTAAAAAAGAAAAGAATCATTTTTTGAAACAAACAAAACGTAATATCTATATTCACTTACACACACATTTAATCTAAATCTATAACATATTAAAAGTGTGAAAACCCTTAAAATAGTGATTTGAACTTTTTGCCCTTCATTAAAATTCTCCGCTTTAGATAAAATTATTTTTAACTATTTTTTTAAAAAAATATAATTTAATATATTTATAAATATTTAAGTAGACATTTAGTTATTTACCTAAAGTATAAGACTTAATTTCATTGATAGGTGTAAAAAAAATTTTGTACGGATGACGCAAGAGTTTCACTGTAATGACCTAAAAATTTGATGAAATATGTGAGATTTGGGATTTTGTGTAATTTGACTATTTTACCCCTTTTCGTAGTTGTATTTTGATATTTCTTGGGTATGGGGGTGATTGACACAATTTCCAATGCATTTTGGTGCCTTTTGTGCGTTATTGTGATTTTTTGTGGCTTCGAGAGCCTTATTTTAGACATATGTAGATATCTTTTGATCCGTACGATGGATGGTTGAACGGAATGCTTCAGTATCTCCAAAATATCGATTTTAGGTTGGTTAGTCCTTTGGCTCGGGTCTCAATGCACCCGAGCTCATTTCGACTTGTTGATCAGAAAGTTGAAAAATTAGAAATATGGGTGTAGGACCCATATTTGGTCGTGATGACCTCGGATGGAAAATCCAACTTTTCCAACACATCCAAAACATCGATTTTAGAGTATAAACATATTTGGTGTGATTTTATGACTTTTAAATCTCATTTTGACCCTCGATTTGGAAAATTATAATTTTGAGATTTGAAGGTCAACTTTGTGATAAAGATTTTTTTTGAAATTCTGATATCGCCATTGAGTCCGAAGCGTTGAATTTTGTGTGGTTGCATAGTTTGTTTGCATATATCAGATTCCAAACGAATTTTGTACACCCCATCGAAGTCCGCGTTGGACTTGGAAAAAAATATGATTTTTTCCAAAAAGTTGGTGCAGTCCATAATAAATAGCCTTTAAACCCCTCTTTTCAGCCTATTTTACTTATTCTTTCACCTTTTTTTGGAGATTTAAACTCTAAAATAGTGTGAAACCCTAAAAGTGAAGCTTGTTGGAGCTTGAGAAGTTAGATTAACATCTATTTCTTAATTCTATTACGGATTTAAAGTGAGATTTCATCCTTTTCTACTCAAGTTCCTTGATTAACTTCTCAGAATTCCAAAAATCTTAGGGCTTGATTTTAAACGCTAATTTCATCCTTTTTTACTTGAATAATATTTTAATCTTATAATAACTAGTTTTTCATCAATTTAACCTTTAAAACAACTTCAATTCTTGATTTTAACCAGAATTTCATAGATTTTATCCAGTAAAGCTTAAAAATAATTTTTATTCAATATGAACCTAGTTTTTTACTCAATTTGACTTGATTTTTCAACTGTTAATTTCTAAAAATATGGAAAACACATTTTTGAAGTAAAATAAGGATTTTGCTCATCCTTTTTGAAAATCTATTTTGTGGGTTTGTTTTGATCCCGAACCAAAAGTGATCAATATGGGTATCATTGACTTTGTTTTCATGCGTGGATTCTATATTTTTTGATTTTAGTTGAGTTCAGGATAGTTCATGAAAAGTAAGGTCATGGGTTCAAAGTGTAGTAGACCAGTTTCAACATTTGAGGTAGGTTATGACAAAACTCTTTCAGACTGGGCTGGATAGTAAATTTTGGTACAAAATGCATGTTAAGAGCGGGGACTAATCATGAAAAATGTCTATCTATATGTTGTTTCCGTGTAGGGGACTATAGGTAACGTAATTATTGAAATTAAGATATTATGTGATATGTGTGATCGTGTGGGGTCCTATGTAATATTGATAGCCTTGAATACATGTAAATAATTATATTATGTTGTTGAAAATGTCTAATATGGCATCATTGGTATATTGTGATATATTCATATTTGTTGGCATATGAAACATGTGAAAATTCATGAATGGTGGAATTAATGAGTGGATATTGTCTCTGTGATTGTGGAAATATGTTATTATGATTGGTTGTGGAAATACCTTACGTGGTTGGTTCTGGAAATATTCATTATGATGGGTCGTGAACATTGCAATATCATCTTCATGGCATCATACACACAATTTCACTTGTTTTTTGTATGTTTTGTATATACTTGTTATTGTTTTTTATCATACTTAATTTTTGTCTTATGTTCTATAGAAATACTGGAAATACTGAGAATTCTGGAAACACTGGGAACATCAAATTTTATAACTATCCTTGAGGGATGTTCCAAGGAGGATTATTGATATCTGGATTGTATATGTGTTGATGAATCCTCCATGGGTCCCACGTTGGGAGGCTTGCCTCCGTAGGTATATACAGGGATTATGCGACGATCCCGTAGGTTATGTGATGACCTTGTGTATCATCATCATCATTATTATATAGATTGCTCTTATTTTATTATGTTTATGTTGTACTTGTATTGTCATATTGACTAGTCATTTATCTATTTGTTCTATATCTTGACTTGTTAATGTCTAATTGTTCTATATCTTAACTTGTTAATGTCTAATTGTTCTATATCTTGACTTGTTAATGTCTAATTTTCTATCTTATTTATTTGTACTTGATGATCTTGATTATAAATTTTCTCTTTTGTTCTACTTGTATGTGATATTGCGTATAATTATATCCCTATCTGGGGTGTTTTTGTATTATGTGTGGATATAGTAGAACTATTAGTGTAAGTGGTATAGGCTATCGTTGTGAGATATTTTCTAATGGCAGGTGATGTGCCCTCAGTGTATATTTCGTATGCTTTATTTATTACATTGCTTGGTCGGCCTATGATACCTATTGAGTATTAGTCAATTGTACTCACGCCTACTGCGCCCTTTTGGTGCGGTCCTAGCTCGAGTATGCCTTAGGTTGGTTGATTTTGGGCGCCTTCAAATTACTCAAGGTAGTGGTTGGACATTCCTTCGCCTCTATCTTTCTATATTAGTTATGTCTTTATTAGTATTTAGAGAGAGAAATTTCTTCTTTGTGGTTATCTTCCTATGTATTCGAATCAAGGATTGTGTTAGAAGTCTTTACGTTATTGACACCTGGTTTTACGATTGTATGGTATTTGGAAAAGTTCTTTTTTCATTGTTGTGATTACTTATATGGTTCGACTTTGTTCTAGAAGCCCTACCTTGGGCATTTTTGTCTTTTTTCTGTTTGTATCAGTTTGGCTAATAGGCTTACTTGTCAAGGTACGTCGCGACAAGTGCCATCATAACCTTTATTTTTGGGTCATGACAAATTAGTATCAAAGCAGCCAACTTTCATTAGTCTGAACAGTGTAAGAATGAGATGTCTAATAGAGTCTCGCGATTGGTTAATACACGTTCGTATCAATCTTTGAGACGATATAGGATGTCTTTAACAAACTGTCCTTATTTTATTCCTTATCGTGCAGCGTTCTTTCATACCTTGTGATTTGAGTTATCTTTTACTCGTTCTGCATACATGGTGTTGACTAGTTCTAGCGAGAGTAGAGATGCAAAGCCTTAACCCAAAGAACGAGCCACAAGTTGTGGATATACTCGAGAGAGTAGATGGGACCATGATTAAGCCCCGTCTAGGAGGATTTCTATGGGAATCTCCCCTAAGCTTCATGTTGAGCAGGTTGGAAGTGTAAGTTCTTCTCCAATTCCTCAGAGTTCGTCTACCCCAATTTTGGAGGGATTGTTGATGCGTTTACTGACCCATTTAGAGGGTTCTCCTTTGGTTATGCTAGGTGTTCCTATAGTTCAGAGTGTGTATATTCATGTTGCACCTGCCTCTATTTTGGGTAATCCTCAAACTTAGAGTATTATTCCTTCTTTAGTGCCGATATCTGAGTACATTGCTCTAGGGTTGAGAGTTCAGCCTGTATCTCTGTTACCCCTTCTGACGGGGTCTCGACCAACTAGACTTGTTTTGCATCCTTCTCTTCAATGAGCCACGACTCAGATAATAGTGTTTGGGGCGTCTTTCTAGAGTATAGGGGACTAGGTATAGACGTAGAGATCTACTCCTTGAGCATCTCAGAGAGGCGCCAAGAGGGTACGTCGTTAGTACAAGCTTAGAGGTTGCTTTGTATGTGATGAGTTTAGGCCATTTGACTAAGGACTGTCCCCTTCATGTATTTAGAGCTACTCTTATTTCAGCTGTGAAGGGTAGGGGTACTACCAAAGGTGTAAAGGGCAGAGATAGTGGAGCTCATGGTGGTGGCCATAGGGATATTCTGGTAGTTGGTGGTCGTAGATAGTGTTATGCCATACCAACTATACCAGAGGCAGAGGCTTCTGATGCTGTGATCATAGGTATCATCCCCATTTATTTCAGGCCTACATCTGTATTATTTGATCCCATATCAACTTTCTTCTATGTGTCTGTGTATTTTGCTTCTAGTTTTAATTCTGCTAGTGAGCCTCTTACCATACCTATTCATGTATCTACCCCAGTAGGTGATTCTTTAGTGGTGGATCGGGTGTATGTACCGATCTTGTGTTATGACTTTTGCTGGGCGTGCGACTTTCGTAGATCTGCTTGTGTTAGATATGATTGATTTTGAAGTTATTTTGAATATGGATTGGCTGGCTTCTTATCATTTTGTCCTAGATTATTTTTCTAAGATCGTGACTTTAGCTTCGTCAGGTGTGCCAAGGGTAGCTTGGAAGGGTGCGCTTCATTTGGATCCTAAGAGGGTTATCAATTATATTCAAGCTCGTAGATTGGTTGAGAGGGGATGTTTAGCTTATTTAGATCATATTCATGATACTAGTGTTGTTTCACCTCCTTCCTTGGATTCTATTCTTGTTGTCCGTGAGTTTATGGATGTGTTCCCTATGGATTTGCTTGGTATGCCTCCTGATAGTGATATTGATTTTGTTGTTGATGTTGAGCGAGGCACTAAGCCCATTTCTATTCCTCCGTATAGAATGGCCCTAGATGAGCTAAAGGAATAAAGGATCAGTTGCAGGAGTTATTGATAAAGGAGTTATCTGATCGAGTGTATTTTCTTTGGGTGTGCCTATCTTATTTATAAAGAAGAAGGGTGGGTCTATGCATATGTGTATTGATTATCGATAGTTGAAAAGGTGAAAATTAAGAATAAGTATCATCTTCCTCGTATTGATAACTTATTTGATAAGCTTCAGGGTGCTGTGGTGTTTTCAAAGATTAATTTGAGGTACAGTTATCACTAGTTGAGGATTAGAGCATCGGATATTCCAAAGATAGCTTTTCAGACTCGATATGGTCATTACGAGTTCTTGGTCATGTCTTTTGTGTTGACCAATGTCCCAGCTGCGTTCATGGAGTTGATGAACCGAATGTTTCAACCGTATCTCAACTCTTTTGTTATTGTATTTTTAGATGATATCTTGGTGTATTCCAAGAGTAAGGTTGAGCATGAGGAGCATTTGAGAATTGTGCTTCAGAGATTAAGGGATAAGAAGTTGTATGCTAAGTTATCCAAATGTGAGTTTTTGTTGGAGTCTATTTCTTTCTTAGGTTATGTGGTGACTAAGAAATGTATCATGGTTAATCCAGCCAATGTTGCAACGGTTCGTGGTTAGGCTAGACCTACTTCGCCCACTGTGATTCAGAGTTTTGTTGGCTTGACAGGTTTTTATCGGCATTTTGTTGAGGGTTTCTCTCCTATTGCAACTCCTTTGACTGTTGACTCAGAAGAAGATTTCATTTCAGTGGTCTAACGCATGCGAGGCAAGCTTTCAAAAGCTCAAGAATTTGTTAACTTCAACTCCTACCTTGACTTCTCCCAAGGAGGGCATGGGTTTCATCGTGTTTTGTGATACTTCAGGTGTTGGATTGGGTGTTGTGCTGATGTAGGACGGCACGGTGATTATTTATGCATCTCTCCAATTGAAGCCTTATGAGAGGAATTACACTACCCACGATATGAAGTTGTGTGCGGTTGTGTTTGATTTAAAGTTGTAGAGGCACTACTTGTATGGAGTCCATTGTGAGATCTTCTCACATCATCGTAGCCTTCAGTACTTTTTCACCCAGTGAGATCTTAATATGAGGCAGCACCATTGGCTTGAGTTGCTTAAGCATTATGACTTGACTATTCTCTACCATCCGATCAAGGCTAATGTGGTTGCAGATTCCTTGAGCCAGAAGTCGACTAGCATGGTAGCTTGGCACATATTTTGACCCAGGAGAGGTCTCTAGCCTTAGGGATACAACCGCCCGAACATGGGTTAACAGGTGAATGCTAGTATGCACTCACGATAAGGATAAACTAATGCCAACCTTTAAAATCAAGTAAACCAACCATATGCATTCACAACCATACATATATTTATATAACAATGTTGGGAAAAAGAACCAGGTTTAGCATGCCTTTAAAACCATTAACCTCGGTATGTGTAGCTTAATCGTCCTAGAACCACCCACGAGCTATGTGTTCCAGTGTAATCCCCTGAACGGGCCTCGATGCGTATAGTCGCATGAACCAGATATACCATAAGAGTAGGGGATTCTCAAGTACCCTTCGCTCTCCATGATACATATGTACAAGTGTACTTAGGGGGTTCCCAAGTACCCCCTAATTATCATATATGGTCGCTATGACCAATCCTCATATTGAAAAACATGAGTTTCCAGTGTTTGTCCATTCAACTCACACTTTCACGGTTGGCTATCACACCCCGCCATTATTGCTTAATTAAAACCATTACTACACAACCAAACTACCAATTCTATTTATTATTAACCAAGGCTATAAGTAGTGGTATCATCATACCGACTATAGCTTGCAAGCAATGTCCTTATCCAACCATTTTAAAGAAGAAGGGATTTTCATGTACCCATAGATTACATTATTAAGTTTAGTTGGGAGAGTCCCATGTACCTTACAAGATGTTTATTAGTAAGTTTGCTTGGGGGATTCCCTTGTACCTCATAAGGCTTTCAATTAGACTAACCAAAAAAACCAACACCTTACCATTTAACCATTCCAAACCATTTAAATCATTTGTACCATTTAGAGTTCTATTACCAAGTTATACCATGCTATAGTTCAATGAAAGTCCAACAATTTAACAAAAAATATTCTTATAGTCATTTTATCAAACATGTTGGGGGCATATAGTTTCCAAAGCCAAAACCATGTGCCAATTAACCATTTCCATGCAACCAAATGTTCAAACCACCATAATAATATGAAAACCATAAGTAAAAGACATGGAAAAACCATTACCAACCATTGTAACCAAAACCCTCAACATATATTTGAAAACCCAAAACCATACAACAATTATGCCATGAAAACAATTCATAAAACATACCTTTAGTTGGAACTAATAATGAGGGAGGAGCACATGACTTAGATTATGAAGATGACGGAGAGAAATCACCCTTGTAAGGCCCAAATGATCCTATTGATGAAACCCTAGCCTTTCTTGACCCAAGAGCCTTGAGAGAATTTGAGAGTGTTTAAGAGAGTTTGATTGATTGCAAATAGGTTGATGAAGCCCCAAAAAGGTGTTTAAAGTCATGGGTTCATAGTAGGTTAAGAGGGGAAATGTCAAGATTATCCCCAACTTAAAATGCTTAAAATTCCCGCAGGATGTTACGACCACCCCATTCCAATCATACCCTAGGGTACGAGTGGTACCCTTATCTCATACCCTAGGACTCCCTTTGGACCCCAACACTTTCAAACATACGACTATCCAAGCCAAGCAATACCCAACCATATGACTAGTATCATTAAACTGTACCCTAGAAAGAATGGAATCACCTAGACTTAACTTAAGGCAATATACAATTGACACCTTACCATTAGTACCCTCACATACGACTCATCTGTTCCAACCGTATCTTGGATAGAAACTATCCAATCCACATTGGTTACCATACGACCATGACCCACCAAACTGTAACACATTATACGACTTGCACCCTAAGTCGTATGATGTACAGAAGCCAAAAATTGAGAAATTTTCTAAGGGTCAAAACGCAGGGCATTTCAGTCTCCCCCACTAGGATAATTCATCCTCGAATGACAGACAAGGTAATATAAGCACGAATTACACCCCAACATAACCATTCCAACCTTTAAATAAGTAAGAAAACAAAAATGTAATCAAGAACATATAACTTCCATACGAATATCTGAAGCAGAAAAAAATGCGGATACTTAGACTTCGTGTCCTTCAACTTCCTAAGTAGATTCTTCCACCTTGTGGTTCCGCCATAGAACCTTAACCGAAGGTATATCCTTGGTACACAACCGACGAACCTGCCGATCCAATATCTCAACTGATATCTCTTCATATGACAGAGATTCTGAGATACCTGATCCTTTCAAAGGAAAAACCGATGAAGGATTACCTATACACTTTGTCAACATAGAGATATGGAATACCAGCTGAATGGATATCAAACTAGAAGGCAACTCCAATTCATATGCAACATTACTAATCCTCCGCAAAACCATATAAGGACCAACATACCAGGGACTGAGCTTTCCCTTTTTTCCAAACCACATTACTCCTTTCATGGGATATACCTTTTGGAACACCCTATCCCCAACCTCAAACTCCAAGCCCCTATGTCTTACATCCGTATAGGACTTTTGGAAATTTTGGGCAGCCTTAAGCCTATCCCGAATCACCTTTACCTTCTCCATAACCTGATGAACCAAATTCGGGCCAAACATATCTACCTCACCAAGCTTGAACCACCCAATAGGAGATCTACACCTCCTACCATACAATGCCTCAAAATGAGCCATCCCAATGTTAGAATGGTAGTTATTAATGTAAGCAAACTCTACAAGAGGTATATACTCAGCCTAATTACCACTATAATCAATCACATATGTACAAAGCATATCTTCCAATATCTGAATAGTTCTCTCTGCTTGCCCATCCATCTGTGGGTGAAAAGCAGTACTCAGACTAACCTTAGTACCCAACCGCTTCTAAAACGATCGCCAAAAGTGAGATAAAAACTACATACCATGATCGAAGATAATTGAAAAGGCACACCATATAGCTTCACAATCTCATGAAGATACAACTTCGCATAATCCTCAGCTGAAAAGTTAGTCCTCACTAGTAAGATGTGAGTCGAATTTACCATCCTATCCATGATGATCCAAACCAAATCAATTTGATTCTGAGACCGAGGAAGACTAGTAATGAAATCCATGTTGATTACTTCCCATTTCCATTCGGGCAATTCAATTTCTTGATACAAACCCATAGGCCTCATGTGCTAAACTTTCACTTGTTGATACACCAAATATTTGGCCACAAAATCGCCACATCCTTCTTCATACCATTCCACCAATACATCTCCTTGAGGTCATGATACATTTTTGTCGAATTAGGATGAACAACATAGCGCGATTCATGTACCTCAGATAATATCCTTTAACGCAAACCATCGACATCAGGAACACATAACCTTCCTTGGTACCACAAGGTACCATCACTAGTGATCTCAAATACCATTACCTTTTGCCCACCTACATCACCCTTAATTTTCATCAAGAATGGAGCTAGCATTTGATTCTCTTTGATGTCTGTACTAAGAGATGACCGAACCACTTCCTGTACTAACACACCACCATTCTCGAAGTCCAAAAGGCGAACTCCAAGATTATTCAAGTGGTGAATATCCTTCACCAAGTCCCACCATCCCTTATCAACATGATCTAAACTCCCCAAGGACAACCTGCTAAGAGCACCTGCAGAAATATTAGCCTTACTTAAATGGTAGTGAAGACTCAATTCATAGTCCTTGAGAAGCTCAAGACTTCTCCTCTGCCTGAGGTTAAGCTCTTTCTTAGTGAATACAGACTGTAGACTCTTATGATCAAAAAAGATATCCACGTGCACTTCATACAAATAGTGTCTCCATATTTTAAATGCAAACACCACCGCTAAAAGATCCAAATCATGAGTAGGATATTTCCTCTTATGCACCTTCAACTGCCTAGAAGAATAGGCAATCACCTTACCATGCTGCATCAGAATGCAACCAAGTCCACAAAGAACGCATCACAGTAAACTACAAACCCCTCATTGCCTTCAGGCAAAGTCAAAATTAGAGCTGAAGTTATCTTATCCTTCAGCTTCTAGAAACTACCTTCACAAGCATTTGACCAAGAGAACTTTACCTTGTTCTGAGTCAACTTACTCAATGGGGTAGCTATAGACGTAAATCTCTTCACAAACCTCCTATAGTAACTAGCCAAATCTAAGAAGCTTCGAATGTCATTTGGAGTCGTGGGTCTAGGCCACCTCTTAACCACCGCCACCTTTTGTGGATCTACCATGATCCCCTCATTAGAAATAATATGACCCAAAAAGGTGACAATGTAATATTTAGAGAATTTGGCATACAAGTGCTACTCTTTTAAGGTATTTAACACCACACAAAGGTGATTGGCATGATCCACCTTACTTTTAGAGTATACCAAAATGTAATCAATGAACACAATAACAAAAAGATCCAGAAATTAATGGAAGACGCTGATCATCAAATCTATGAATGTTGTCGGGGTATTAGTCAAATAAAATGACATAACCAAGAACTCAAAGTACACATACTAAGTACAGAAATCCATCTTAGGGATATCCACCTCCCTAATCTTAAGCTGATGATACTCAGACCAAAGATCTATCATAGAAAAGAATTTGACACCTTGCAACTGATCAAACAAGCTATCAATCATTGGAAGAGGATACTTGTTCTTAACCGCCATATTCTTTAACTACTGATCGTCAATAAACATCTGAAGAAAACTATCCTTTTTACGTACAAATAACACTGATGTACCTCATGAGAAAACACTAGTACGGATGAAACCCGTATCCCAAAGATCCTTTAGTTGCTTCTTGAGTTCCATCAACTTAGCTGGAGCCCTTCTATAAGGAGGAATAAAAATTAAATGTGTGTCTGAACCAAATGAATCCCAAACTCAATATCTGTTTAAACCAAATGAATCCCAAACTCAATATCCTATCTGGAGGAACACCAAAAATATCATTCGAAAAGACCTAAGGAAACTCACTCACTATCGAAACAAAATACAAGGAAGGACCTTCCGAGTTAGAGTCTTTAACCCGAACCAAATGATAGAAAAACCCTTTAGAGATTAACCTTAGAGATCTAAGATATAATATAAACTTCTCCTTAGGATCTAGGGAACCACCCTCCCATTCAACAACTGGTTCACTAGGGAAACTAAAGACAACCTTACAGGTCCGATAATCTAATGATACGTAGAATGAGTGTAACCAATCCATCCCCAAAATGACATCAAAATTTATCATATCTAATTCATACAAATCTATCAAAGTCTCCTTACTACCAAAAGATACCACACAACCCCTATAGACTCTTTTAGCAACCATAGAGTCACCTACCATGGTAAAAATAGAAAAGGTATTCAAAATAACCTCAAGATCAAAACCAAAATACATAGCCACAAATGGGGTTACATAAGAGAGAGTAGACCCCAGATCAAGTAAATAATTCACATCATAAGAAAAGAGTTGTAATGTACTAGTCATGACATAAAGCGATGGCTTAAACTCCTTTCGGGTAGTGAGTGTATATAACCAATTCTGGCATGTGTCGGTAACAAAAGAAGAAATAGATGTAGAAGTAGCACCATTTAGTGTGGGACAAGATGAAGAGGCAACTGGAACCTTGTTCACTCTCGAAGAAACCTTACCAACAAAATAATTTCTAAGCATTTAGCCTGGATGACCATATTTGAAACATCTGTCCCTCCCCTTATCGTAGAAGCCTCGATGTAACTAACCGCAGAACATATAAGGAAGACATGATGAGGTCATATAAGCCCCATTATCTTGAGATTGGTCACCTTATGCCCTAAATTTATTGCCATCCTGGTGACGCCTGTCTCCCGACTACTTTGGATAAGGAGCACTAGCTGTGGAGAAAGAACTAGAACTCCCCTACGCTTTCTTTGGCTACCACCATCCCGACCACTTTGTTGTTGTCCACCTTGCTTAGAGAACCTAAGATTCTTACCCTACCTTTCACCTATCTAAACCTGCTTTCTTTTTTCCTCTTCCACCGGTTGCATATGAATAACCAACCTAGAAATATCATCTCTTTGATCAGAAATCCAATCTTTCTTTCAAGGATCAATTAACGAGACAGTCCTAAAGCAAAATTTCTCATCCTGGCCGTCATATCAGACACCAATTCTGGAGCATACCTAGACAACTGGTAAAATTTCAAGGCGTACTTCTTGACCGACATCTTCCCCTATTTTAGATTAATAAATTCCTTTACCTTCGCTTCCCTCAACTCCTGAGGAAATAAGCGATCCAAAAAGGCATCAGAGAAAGTCTCCCATAGAGATGACTCCTAAACATCACCCTTTGCCCGATCCCATTACTCATACCATTGGTACGCCACATCCTTTAGCTGATAGGTAGCAAAATTCACTCATTTCACATTCGTGGCCTACATGACTCTGAAGATCTTTTCCATCTCATCCACAAAACCCTGAGGATCCTCCTCACCCTTAACACTAATAAAAGTTAGAGAATTTAACCTCATGAATTGGCTAACCTTGTGGCCTCAGAAGATGCAATACCAGATACACCAAGCTCAGCCTGAGAAGCTACCAACTGAGCAATCATATGAATTAACTGACAAAACTCATATTCATCACATCTAGCTGAGGAGCTAGAGAAAGACTAGAAGGAACTGGTGGAACTCCAAAATATCAAGAAATAGACCTTTAGACTAAGTATGAAGCCCATGGGTAGGGCATGTCCCATAAACATCATCCCCAGTTAGGATAGAGGAATTTTTACGAGATTCAAACTATCGAGGCATGATAAAAAGACAAGAAAACAAAAATTAGAAGAATCCAAGACCTTAGACTCCAAGCTTGAAAATAGAACACAAAGAAGAGAAACATTTCCTAAATACCTTGTAGCCTCTCTCTTATGATTGTGGCACGCTACATACCCTTAAAAGAGAATCTAACCGACATAACTTTGTAGACTTCCAATTGACCATGAACCTAAAGCTCTGATACCAACTTGGCACGACCTGAATTGGGTCCTTGTTATAGTGGGCATCCTAAGTCCATCAAGGATCGGGGACAACCACAATTACCCAACCCAATCTCCAAAGATATACCTTGAGTCGGATGAATTCAAATATATAATAAGATAGCATTTGTACAATTTCAAACTCTAGTGGGTCCATAACCGTGACCAACCCATATAAGTCCAATTATCTAATACCTAACCAATAACTAAAACAATAACCAAGTACGAGTCCATAATATAATAGAATAAAATAAATTTAAATACATTCCAATTGTATCAGCTCCAAAACCAATGCCAATACTAAGGCTGACACCAATATCAATACTGCCTATGCTAACCCATAGTAGTCCCACAAAGCCTCTAACCAAGAGTAAAAAAATATCCAGTTGGGCAAGCCCTCAACCAAAGCCAAAACCAATGTCGATGAAATAACCAAAGTATGTAAAAATATCCATGACACGAAATAGAGCCTTTCCAAATATAGAAGATTACCATTTCAGTCAAGCTGAGCTGATCCCAAATCCAATCACTGACCAGGAGGAGTAGAATGGCCAGTTCTTACAATACGTAGGGATACAGCTACTCAAAGATGGGTTAGCGGACGAATGCTAGCATGCACTCAGGATAAAGATAAAATAATGCCAACCTTTAAAACTAGGTAAACCAACCATATGCATTCATAACCATACATGCACATATATATAACAATAATGGGAAAAAGAATCAGGTTTAGCATGCCTTTAAATAATTAACTTGGATATGTGTAGATTAACCATCCTATAACCACCCATGGGCTCTATGGGTCTAGTGTCACCCCCTGAATGGACACCCGTACGAACCAAAGATACCATAGGAGTAGGGGATTCCCCAGTACCCTTCGCTCTCCGTGATACATTATTACCCGATTAAAACCATTACAACACAACCAAACCATCAATTTCATTTATTATTAACCAAGGCTCTAAGTAGTGGTATCTTCATACCGATTATAGATTGCAAACAATGTCCTTAGCAAACTTTTCTAAAGAAGAAGAGATTACTATGTACCCATAAATTACATTATTAAGTTGACTTGGGGGGTTCCCATGTAACCCACAAGATGTTCATTAGTAAGTTTGCTTAGGGGATTCCTTTGTAACCCAAAAGACTTTCAATAAGTCCAACCATAACCACCAAGAGCTTACCATTTAAACATTCCAAACCATTTATACCATTTATGGTTCCATTACCAAGTTATACCATACAATAGTTCAATAAAAGTCCAACAATTTAACCACAAACATTTTCATAAGCATTTTATCAAACATGTCAGGGGCATATAGTTTCCAAAGCCAAAACCATGTGCCAATTAACCATTCCCAATCAACCAAATGTTCAAACCACTATAGAAATATGAAAACCGCAAGTAAAATACATGGAAAAACAATAACCAATCATTGTGACCAAAACCCCCAACATATATTTGAAAACCCAAAATTATACAATAATTATGCTATGAAAACAATTTAATAAACATGTCTTTAGTTGGATTTTACAATGAGGGAAGAGCACATGTCTTAGATTACGAAGATGAAGGAAAGAAATCACCCTTGTAAGCCCTAATTGATCCTATTGATGAAACCCTATTCTTCCTTAACCCAAGATCCTTGAGAGAATTTGAGAGTGTTTAAGAGAGTTTGATTGATTGCAAATAAGTTAATGATGCCCCAAAAAGGTGTTTTAAGTCATGTGGTCATAGTAGGCTAAGAGGAGAAATGTCTAAATTACCCCCAACTTAAACTACTTAAAATTCCCATAGGATGGTATGACTACCCCATACCAATCTTACCCTAGGGTATGAGTGGTACCCTTATCCATACTCTAGGCCTCCTCTTGGACCCCAACACTGTCTAACATATGACCATCCAAGCCAAGTCGTACCCAATAATATGACTAGTATCATTAAACCATACCCTAGGAAAAATGGAATCACTTAGACTTAAGGTAATATACGATTGACATCTTACCATTATTACCCTAATATATGACTCGTATATTCCAATCATACCTTAGACAGAAACTATCTAACCCATATTGGTTACTATACTATACGACTATAACCCACTAAACCATACTACATTATACGACTAGCACCCCAAGTCGTATGATGTCTAGAAGCTTAAAACTGAGAAATTTTCTAAGGGTCAAAACCTAGGGTGTTTTAGTTTCCACCACTAGGATCATTCATGTTTTTCTTTGAGTTTCACCCATGAAGGGTGTGATGAGGTTTGGCAAGAGGGGCAAGCTTATCCCTAGGTATATTAGTCTATTTGAGATTCTTTGGAATGTTGGTGATGTGGCCTATAAGTTGTCCTTGACTCTAGATTTGTTAGTTATTCATCTAGTTTTCCATGTTTATATGCTTCACTGCTATATTTTTTATGAGTCTCGTGTTATTCGTTTAGAGTCAGTTTTGTTAGATGAGCGGTTATACGTTGTTGAGGAGCCAGTCTCCCTTTTGGCTAGGGATGTTTGGCGGTTGTGCTCTAGAGTTATCCCTATGGTTAAGGTTTAGTGTCAACACCGACCTATTGATGAGGCTACTTGTGAGGTCGATTCTTATATGAGTAGTTTCTACTCCCAGATTTTTGTTGAGTCAGGTATTTCTTTGTCTTAGTTTGAGGACAAATTAAATTTTTAGAGGTAGATGATGCAACAATTTGGAAATTTGATGAAATATGTGAGATTTGTGATTTTGTGTGGTTTGACTATTTTATCCCTTTCCGTAGTTGCATTGTGATATTTCTGGGGTGTGGGGGTGGTTAATATGATTCCCAATGCATTTTGTTTCCTTTTGTGTGATATTGTAATTTTTGGTGGCTTTGAGAGCCTTATTTTAAACTTATTAGGATATCTTTTGGTACGTGTGATGGATGGCTAAATGGACTGTGCCAGGAGACCTAGAATATCAATTTTGGGATAGTTAGACCTTTGATTTGGGTCCTGATGCATCCGAGCTCATTTTGACCAGTTGGTCCTAAAGTTGGAAAATCAGAAATATGGGTGTGGGATCCATATTTGGTCAAAACGACCTCCGATGGGAAATCTGACTTTGCTGATGTATCCAAAACATTGATTTTAGGGTGGTAACATGTTTTTTATGATTTTATGGATTTTAAATCTCATTTGGATTCTTGGTTTAGAAAATTGCGATTTCGAGTTTTGGGGGTCAACATTGTGAAAACGACGTTTTTTTGAAATTCTAATATCACCATTAAGTATGCATGGTCGAATTAGTGTGGTTGCATAGTTTTTTGCATATATTGAACTCCAAATTAATTTTGGGCACCCCGTTGAAGTCCTGGCTGGACTTAAAAAAATTGATTTATTTTCAAAAAGCTGGTGCAGTCCAAAAAATAAACCCTTATACCCCTCTTTTTCGCCTATTTTGCCTATTCTTTCACCTTTTCTCTTGAGAGTTAAACCCTAAAATAGTGTGATAGCTTAAAAGTGAAGTTTGTGAGAGCTTGGAAAGGTAAATTAACATCTATTTCTTGATTCTATTACAGATTTAAGGTGAGATTCCATCCTTTTCTACTCTAATTCCTTGATTAATTTCTTGAAACCCCAAAAATCTTGGGGCTTGATTTTGAACTCCAATTTTACCCTTTTTCACTTGAATAATGTTTTAATCTTATAATTACTAGTTTTTCATAAATTTAACCTTTAAAATTATTTTAATTTTTTATTTTAACACAAATTTTAAAAATTTTACTCGGTAAAGCTTAAAAATAATTTTTCTTCGATTTGAACTTCGTTTTTGACTTGATATGACTTGGGTTATCAATTGTAGACTCCTAAAACTACGGGGAACATATTTTTGAAGTAAAGTTATGATTTTTTTCCTTGTTTTTCAGAAACTCATTTTGGGGGTCTGTTTTGATGCCGAACCAAAAGTGGTCAATATTGATATTATTGGCTTTGTTTTAATGCGTAGATTCTATATTTGTTGGTTTTATTTGATTTTGAGATTGTTCATGAATAGTAAGGTCGTGGATTCGAAGTACAACAGACTGATTTCAACATTCGAGGTAGGTTATGGCTTAACTCTTTCAGACTGGGCTGGTAAGTAAATGTTCGTACAAAATACATGTTAAGAGTGGGAACTAATCATTGAAAATGGATATCTATGTGTTGTGCCCGTGTGGGGCCTATATATGATGTAATTATTAAAATTGAGATATTATGTGATATGTGTGATCGTGTGGGGCCTTATGCGTTATTGATAGCCTTGAATACATATGAATAATTGTATTATATTTTGAAGGGCCTAATTTGATGACATTGGTTTGTGGTGATATATTCATACTTGTTGGCATATGAAATATGTAGAAATTCATGGATGGTGGAATTAATGAGTGGATAGTGGCTCACGTGGTTGTGAAAATATATTATTATGATTGGTTGTGGAAATACCTCATGTACTTGATTGTAAAAATACTATTATGATGGATTGTGAATATTGCATTATCATTCTTATGCCATCATACACATAATTTTACTTGTTTCTTGTATATTTTGTATATACTTGTTGTTGTTTGTCATACTTGATTTGTATCTTATGTGGTCTAGAAATATTGGGAATTCTAAAAATACTGGGAACATCAAATTTTATCACCCTCGAGGAATATGTTGGGAGGAGATATTGATATATGGATTGTATATGGGCCACATTAGGAGGTTAACCTCTGTGGTTGTAATACAGGAATTGTGTGATGATCCTGGAGATTGTGTGGTGACCTCGTGCATCATTATCATCATCATCATCATTATCATCATCATCACCATATATATTGCACTTATTTTATTGTGTTTATGTTGTGTTTGTATTATCATATTGACTTGTCATCTATCTATTTATTTTATATCTTGACTTGTTAATGTTTAATTGTTCTATACTTCTTTATTTGTACTTGATGATATCGATTATACATATTTCTCATTTCTTTAACTTGTATGTGATATTATGTATAATTGTATCCCTATCTGGTATGTTGTTGTATTATGTGTGGATATTGTAGAATTGTTAGTGCAAGCAGTGTGGGTTACTGTTGTGGGACATATTTTGATTACAGGTGATGTTCCCTTAATGTATATTTGTATGCTTTATTTACTATTTTTCTTGGTCGGCCGATGATACCTACTGAGTACGAGTGAATTGTACTCACTCCTACTGTGCTCTTTCGGTGTAGGTCCTAGCTCGAGTGCCTCAGATTGGTTGATTTCAGGCATCTTCAGATTACTCAAGGTAGTGGTTAGACATTCCTAAGTCTAGAGTTCACCTTCATCCTCTTGTATTAGTTATGTATTTATTAGTATTCGGAGAGATTCCTTCTTTGTGGTTATCTTCCTATGTATTCGACTCATGAATTGTATTAAAATTTCTTACACTATTGACACCTTGTTTTGGAAATGTATGGTATTCAAATAAATTCTTTCCGTATAGTTATGATTACTGTATGGTTCGGGTTCGTTCTAGAAGCCTTACCTTGGGCATTTCTGTCTTTTTCTTTTTGTATCAGTTTGGGTGATAGACTTACTTGTCAAGGTACGCCGCAACAAGTGACATTAAGACCCTTGTTTTTGGGTCATGACAATCATAAATTTTTGGTGGGGAAAAAATCATCGTGTGTTAGGTTTAGAATTCCTTGATTTTTTTCTTAGTTGGGATACATCTTGTGTTAGATTTAGAATTCTTTGTTTTTTTTCCTTACATGGGGTTCTTACTGCCTATTAGTATTCCTTATGTGTTTAGAGTTTTCTTGACAAATAAATTCTTTGCCCATGAAACTTGTGAGTTTTTAAAGAAGTAATTTTTATTTTCAAAGTGAAAAAAATAATATTTGAGAATCAGATTTTGTCGCTCAATGAATGACACTAGGTGATTTTTGTTGTTTCATCAATTTTTTGTTTAGATATTTTTCAATTGTGCATAATTTTTTTTAATTTAGATACTCAATGTTGTGGTTTGAAAGATGGGGATTTACTTTTTTTGATTGTATACTTGTAGGGATAAAGTTTTACTGGTGATAGTTAAGTCAATGAAAAATTTAAGAACTGCTCTTTGTAAGCCTTCTGTAATGGCTTCAGCTTGTATCTTCAAATTTATTTGAATCACCTAATTTTGATGCATGTGATTATGTGGTAAGTATCTCCCTCTAATAGCCTTGTCTGAATTATTGAAGTTGGTAACAATTTTGTGCATGTATTGCAGTTTTAAATAAGAATTGAGTCTCTAACGTAACACAATTTGTATTCATGCATGGTAGTATAAGTTGAAGTAATCGACACTTGAAATAGTATGTTTATTATATTTTTCAGCTTCCTTTTAGCCTTTTCAGATATTAGATATCTCCTAATTTCTTCTTTGCTTGTGCAATAATTCAATCCAACGGAAAATAAATGACTCAAATTTGCTATTAGTGGATTGAAATTGGTGACCTTATAAGTTATATTTTTTAATGTACAATAAGACCTCAATGTTGTATTAACGTATATTCAATTTTTAAGATGTATTGTGTTTCCATGATTATAACCTTAACTTATATGATGCTTATTCAAGGTATTGAACTTTTTGTGTATGCACGAATTGCTTATAACATAATTTACTGTCGTTATATTTCACATCATCACATTTTATTACAGATAGTCTAGATTCTATACTTACTGGAGAAGAGATACAACTGCCTTGAGTTAGTTGTGAAGTTTTGAAAGTCTTTTTGTTTCAGCAATTTGCCTTGTTTTATTTGTAGAATTGACCAGCAGTTGTGAGGTTGCACCAATGCAAGTTTGAGATGCTAGATTAAACAAGACCACTATCTTTTCAAAATTCATGGATGTTAAGGTGGAGATATAAATGATAATGAGGAGGAAATACTACTAAAAAAAAGGGGGAAAACCGACCACTCAAAAACCGACCACAAAACCGACCAAAATATGTGGTCGGTAAAGTTGTGGTAGTTTTTTAAAAATCGACCACAAGTGGTCGGTTTTTTAAAAAAAAAATATTTTTTTTTTAAAATTCATTGTTATTTTATTAAAATTAGAAAAAATAATTTTAGGGAAAAAAAAACAACCACTAATGGCCGGTTTTTTATTAAATTATTTAATTAATTTAATAAAAAACCTACCACAAGTGGTCGATTTTTTAATAAATTAATTTATTAAAAAATCGACCACTTGTGGTAGGTTTTCTGCAAAAAAGAATTCAAAAAACCGACGACTTGTGGTGGAAATTAAAAAAAATAAAAATCAAAACTCAAATACAACATGCAACAACAACAATGCAATACAGCAGTATCAAATAAAATATAGTAGTAATAACAACCAAAAACCAAATGTAAATACTTTCAAAAGTGTACAAGACATACGAAATGTCCAACAAAAGTGAGTATGAAAATACTACAACAATAGTTTCATACAACAAAATGTCTAAATTTAAAGTACAACACATACAAAAATCAAAAAACTAAAAGATATCATAATCGAATTCGTCCTTGTCTTCCATATCATCATCCGTGCTGAAATCATCCAGGGGGCCTAGACCCTTTGCAGCCCAAACTGCATCACCAGGATACAGAGGAATAACCCCCGCAGTCCTAATGAAAGATCTCAACTTCTGCTGCAGCTTCTTGAATTGTGATGTTGTTGCCTTCTTCGTCTTCTTCTGCCTCTCTCTCTGTTCAGTAAGCTCTTCAGTGAGTTGAGAAACTATATTTTGGAGTATGTCAATCGTTTCTCTATCAATTGAAGAGCTAGAGTAAGAAGGGCCACATGGACTCCTAACATTATCGCCAAAAAAGTTTTCGTGGTATCCGACCAAATGGACTCTATTTGCAGGACCCACAACTTTTGCCCATAACTCCTCCTCTACATGTTGGGATATTGGGTCACCCTGACTTTGAAGAGGCTGACTACTACGATACGCACCAACAAGACGCATATATTCGTCCTATATTCAAAGTAAAGTTAATACTAAAAGTAAAAAAATATTAAATTAGTTATAATTGAATAAATATAACTTTAAGAAAAAGATTTATAAATTCAAAATTTGTTTCTTACATGGACAACTTTTGCACGAGCTTCAACCCAGACATCTTCTTCAGTCGAGTTCTTTTTTTCATCACATGAGTCTCCTCGTATAGCTCATAATGTGGTATTTCCTTACCCTTTACTTTTTCCTGCATATGAAAAAATTATCAATGTTCAAATAATAAAATACTTTGAATAGAAACAAACAATTAAAACTGTAAAAGTAACATACAATTTTTTCCATCACAACAAGAGTACTTCTGGCACCCGCAGTATGTAGGGAGCCACCCTTGGATGATGCCCGGGCTTTCTTTCCTTTTTCAATCAACAATTGATATTCTGTGCTATTCCAATGGCAAAGATACAATTGTCATGCGGGTTCAGAAATCCACTTAGGTTTTACCAGTTTCTTTCGAGCATAATCCAAGAGATCGTTATATCTGGCTCTACATCTTATGAAAAAGTTCTTCTTTATAAGAAATGTATTTGCATCATCCCAACATTAAAATTTCTATAACAAAAATATAATATTCAATCTTTTGTTCTAATAAAGTATTAATAAGTAGTTGATAAGTTAAATCCTTACCTTAAATTCTTCAAACATTCTATCCCTGTCAAGTTCTGGAACCTTTTGCCAGCTGGTCCAGTAGCCGTTGAAGTGACAAGTAATGCATATTCGCGCCTTTTGTCCAACTCCACCATCCGGCCTAAACCTACAACACAAGATCAAACAGTAATTTCATAGAGCATAATAATATAGTAATGAAAAAATGAGTAACGTTATTATATTTAGAAATCTTACCCTCTCGCAACTAGAACAAGATAAATCCTCCCAGAATCTTCTCTATCTCTTGGCTGCCTAGTAAGTGATGGTGCATGAACTAGCGTGGGTGGGTCTGAAGCACTAGATAGAGTGCCTCCAAGCTGAAGATTAGACAACCCAATAGATCTAGTAAAATTATTGTACGTAGCTGCGTGACTGCTGCGGGAGGGTATCGATGATGGTAGATGTCTGGAGGGGCCAGCAACCGTCGAATAGTACTTTGCTGGTGGTGGTACGGTCATAGGAGAAGAATTAGTTGGTGTAGACCCATGTAGTGGACCCACATGCGTAAGAGTAGGTATCGAATCCTTGGACGACCTAGAATATGAGGGTCATGCTGTTGAGTCAGCAAACCGACCCTTAGATATATGAATGCCTATAGGTCGTCTATAAACCAGAGGTTTTCTATTCTTTTTTGGTTTTGTAGTATCAAATTTTCCCTTACCCTTGTCACCTCTGCCTGACATCTAAATTAAGTTTAGCTAACAAGTAGTTAGTTCCTCCAAAATGAATATATAAGAAAGCATTCCAAGTAACTAATTTGAAGTTACTAATACACATTTCAAATCGCTCTAATACAATATGAGATATAGACAAGAATATTTTTATTACTATATAAATCATGGTAAAGCGGAAACAACAAACTTAAACAGTATATTACATCTCAATCTTAAACAAGAAACATAAAGGTAAATATATAGTACAAAGCATAAAGACATCAATACATAATAAATACAACCTACACAACTAATTCTCCTCTTCTGAAGACTCTCCACTAAACCATTCACCCTCTTCAGAGGTTTCCTCATCTCCTACCCACTCAACCTCTTCTTCTGCAATATTAACTTCTTCAAATATATTTTCTGGGTGATTCAAACCATCTACTAGTTCAATTTTCACTAGCTGGTAATCAATCTACATTTCATTTTGATATGCAGTCTCCAGCACCTTCTCAACTTCCACCCGGCCTATAGGCTATTTTTTTATTATAGCCCACCAATCAAACTTGTCATTGCGCAATGGATAAGGAGCATAATTCACTTATTTAATAGTTTGTGCTAGAACAAATGGATCGTAAATAGGATACGAGCTATTGTGCTTCACTTCAATGATGTTATGCTCCATATGTACTCTTGTGCCTCTTGTGCTTGGATCAAACCACTTACATTGAAAGACAAAAATTTTTTTTATTGGGAAACCAGCATACTCTAGTTCTAAGATCTCGTGTATGATGCCAAAGTAATCAACATCATCATCACCCTTAACCCAAACACCACTATTGTTCGTTTTCCTTGTTCTGGAGTATTGTTCGGTGGAAAATTTAAACTTATTTACTTTGTATTGGGACATTGCATTAGCTTCAAATGGAGCGAAAGAAATATCTCTCAAGAGTTGATCGTATGCGGCTGCATTTAGTGAATAATGTACCTAAAAATATTATACATATATATATTTTAGTTGAGGAATGTGTAAATGTTTAAACTTTGTAGAAATATTAATACACTTATGAACCTCATTTTTAAACCACGTTGCAAAGGATGCATACACTTGATTTTCGTAGAATTGAGTCTTAAATGAACTGAACATCCAACATGGGAAACACAATTTGTTTCTTTAAGGAAATGAGTAAACAGATAAGATATGTTAAAATTTTAATCTCCTTACTTCAGAAAGGGCTTAATTTCTGAGCAATTCAGCATGACATACAAAGTTTCTGACTTGCGTTCCGTGGGAGTGAGTCGGCGAGGTATGGTCTTTTTAGCCTTACAATCAGATTGATTGAAAATTGATATCGATTGCAAATAAGGATCATTCATATCATCCTAATGACGATTCGGTCAGATTTTTGAACAAGTAACTTCATCACGAAAGTAGTATGAACAAAATTGAGAAGTTTTCCTTGTAAGATATGCCTCGACTATAGAGCCTTCCACCCTATGTTTGTTTTTGGGACCCCTTTTCAATTTTCCAATTGCCCTGTACAATTCTAAGATTAGATGTTTACTATATTTAAAAAGACATGTATGAATTTAAATATGTTGCAAATGCTTACCGTTCGAGTGGATACATCCACCCACTTTGAACTAGACTGCCTAGACAAGCATCATGTACAAGGTGAATGGAAAGATGTTCCATCAAATTGAAGAACGCTGGCGGAAAAATCTTCTCCAGCTTGTTGATAATACTTTTCATTCGCGCCAGATTTTCTTCTTTTAATATGGTGGCACATAAGTCTTTGAAGAACAAACTGATCTCTGCTATTGGTTTCCATATGTTTTCAGGTAAACCAATAAAACCAATTGGAAGTAATTGTTCCATGAAAACATGACAATCATGGCTTTTCATTCAATGCAAAATTCCTTGTGTCATATCAACCCACTTTCCCAAATTTGAGGCATATCAATCGGGCATCTTCAAACTTTGAACCCACTCACATATTTGACACTTTTAGTCCAACTTGAATGTAAAACTAGCCTTTGGCTTAAGAACATTACCGTTGGGCCCCTGCTGTAAGTGTAACTCTCTGTGATTGCAATATTCTAGTAAGTCAAGTCTGGCCTTAGGATTATCCTTTGTTTTGCCAGTGACATCCATAACTATGTTGAACAAGTTGTCAAAATAGTTCTTCTCAATATGCATGATATCAACATTATGTGTAAGTAAATTATCTGGCAAATATTCTAACTCTCTAAATATACTTTGCTTAGTCCAGTTATGTGAAACGCCATATCTATCAAGCCTGTATAATCATTCCTCGCTGGCTTTAGGCAAATCCTAAACTATTTCCCAAACATCATGACCAGACAGCCTTGGAGGTGGACCATCATATTTCCTTCTATTCCTTCTGAATGCATTCTTAAGTCTCCTAAATTCATGATCAGGTGGCAAGAAACAACGATGACAATCAAACCATGAATTTTTCCTGCCATGTCTCAATGTGAAAGATTTTGTTTTTCCATGCAGTATGGACAAGCCAGCTTTCCAGCTGTCATCTACCCAGACAATATTCCATAAGTAGGAAAATCATTAACAGTCCACATTAGATATGCATGCAGATTAAAATTCTATTTAAGAGAGATGTCCCAAGTTTTAACCCCCTCATGCCATAAAATTTAAAGTTCATCAATCAAAGGTTGCAAGTAGACATCTATTCCGATTTTTGGATTATGCGAGCCAGGAATAACACAATTCAGAAATATATAGGGACTAGTCATTAATAGTTTAGGAGGAAGATTATAAGGAGTGATAAATACAAGCCAACATGAATATGGCACACCACTAACTGAAAAAGGAGAGAATTCATCCGCACATAATCCCAATCGAATATTTCGTGGCTCAGCTACAAAATCTAGATAAGTTGCATCAAAATGCTTCCAAACCTCTCCATCAGATGGATGACACATAACACCAGTGGGCCTTCTATTCTCACTATGCCATCTCATATGAGGAGCTAAGCTGTTTGAAGCATACAACCTCTTTAACCTTGGTATAAGAGGTAAATAATGCATCGCCTTAATAGCAATTTTATTTCCAGTAGAACCACGCTTATATCGAGAGTACACATAAAACTTATAGAACTCTATCTTAGCATTTTCCTTAAAGTATAACATGCAGCCATTTTCACAACAATCAATTCTAACTAAGGAGAGACCTAACTTTGACATCAATCTTTTTGCTTTATAGAAAGAATTGGGAACCTCAGAGCCGGGGTCAACTAACTCTTTAATAAGGTCTATCATTGAGTCCATTCCTCCTTCAGCAATATTCTAGTCAGATTTAATACTTAATAATCTAACAGCAACAGACAAATAAGAGTGCGAACAACCGTCAAACAAAGGATAACCAGCAGCATGCAATTCTTTGTAGAAATTGCCCACTTCACTATTAGGAACATCTTTAACATTTTCCGTAAACTCAATCCCACGTTGCATCCCAAAAGCATCGTGCACCATTTCGGTCATCCTAGTATCTTAATATTCATTATGCCCTGCAGACCTACTACTTTCTCCAACAACAAAGTTATTTTGTGCAACATCCCCATGAATGCCACGCAATCTTAAAAAGTCCTCGTGAAAACCCTTTCTATAAAGATGTTCCTTTACATCTTCTTCACTTATAAGATTTATCCCATCACATCTAACACAAGGACAACGAATAACTCGATAACCTATCCACATATCAAGTGTCTTAGCATGTTCAACAAATCATTTGACACCTTCAACAAATTTCTCCCTAACACCCATTCTATTATAATTGTTCCGTTGATATATCCAGCTATAATCAGGTTCCATCTACGCAATCAATCAGATTCAATAAATTAGATTAAGTCACAAAAATTTGACCATTTTCAAGCAACTAAGTCACCAACTGAACCACATTCAAAACAAAAAAAAGTCACTTTGAAGTTCCT
Organism: Capsicum annuum; assembly: GCF_002878395.1. Taxonomy (NCBI): domain Eukaryota; kingdom Viridiplantae; phylum Streptophyta; class Magnoliopsida; order Solanales; family Solanaceae; genus Capsicum; species Capsicum annuum. The sequence goes on from NC_061118.1 coordinate 46,156,464, forward strand.
ACACTTAACGATTTTCAAGCAACTAAGTCACCAACCAAACCACATTCAAAACAAAAAATTCCCTTTAAAGTTCCTACAATTAACCATTTTCAAGAAACTAAGTCACCTACCAAACCACAGTCAAAACAAAAAATTCCCTTTAAAGTTCCTACACTTAACCATTTTCAAGCAACTAAGTCACCTACCAAACCACATTCAAAACAAAAAAATCCCCTTTAAAGTTCCTACGCTTAACCTTTTTCATGCAACTAAGTCACCTACGAAATCACATTCAAAAATAAAAAAATTCCCTTTAAAGTTCCTACACTTAACCATTTTCAAGCAACTAAGTATCAAAACAAAACCACATTCAAAACACAAAATCCCCTTCAAAGTCCCTAAACTTAACTATTTTCAAGAAACTAAGTCTCAAAACAAAACCACATTCAAAACAAAAAAATTTCCTTTAAAATCCCTAAACTTAACCATTTTCAAGCAACTAAGGCTCAAAACAAAACCACATTCAAAACAAAAAAAATCCCTTTAAAGTTCCTACACTTAACCATTTTCAAGCAACTAAGTCACCTACCAAACCATATTCAAAATAACAAAATTCCCTTTAAAGTTCCCACACTTAACCATTTTCAAGTAACTAAGTCACCTACCAAACCACATTCAAAATAAAAAAATCTCCTTTAAAGTTCCTACACTTAACCATTTTCAAGCAACTAAGTCACCTACAAAACCACATTCAAGACAAAAAAATCTCCTTTAAAGTTCGTACACTTAACTATTTTCAAGCAACTAAGTCACCTACCAAACCACATTCAAAACAAAAAAATTTCCTTTAAAGTTCCTACACTTAACCGTTTTCAAGCAACTAAGTCACCTACCAAACCATATTCAAAGTAAAAAAATTTCCTTCAAAGTCCCTAAACTTAACTATTTTCAAAAACAAAAAATTTTCTTTTAAAGTCCCTAAACTTAACCATTTTCAAGCAACTAAGTCTCAAAACAAAACCACTTTCAAAACAAAAAAAATACCCTTTAAAGTTCCTACACTTAACCATTTTCAAGAAACTAAGTCACCTACCAAACCACATTCAAAATAACAAAATTCCCTTTAAAGTTCTCACACTTAACCATTTTCAAGTAACCATTTTCAAGTAACTAAGTCACCTACCAAACTACATTCAAAATAAAAAAATCCCCTTTAAAGTTCCTACACTTAACCATTTTCAAGCAACTAAGTCACCTACAAAACCACATTCAAAACAAAAAAAAATCTCCTTTAAAGTTCCCACACTTAACCATTTTCAAGTAACTAAGTCACCTACCAAACCACATTCAAAACAAAAAAATCTCCTTTAAAGTTCCTACACTTAACTATTTTCAAGCAACTAAGTCACCTACCAAACCACATTCAAAACAAAAAAATTTCCTTTAAAGTTCCTACACTTAACCGTTTTCAAGCAACTAAGTCACCTACCAAACCATATTCAAAGCAAAAAAATTCCCTTCAAATTCCCTAAACTTGACTATTTTCAAGAAACTAAGTCTCAAAACAAAATCACATTCAAAACAAAGAAAATTTCTTTTAAAGTCCCTAAACTTAACCATTTTCAAGCAACTAAGTCTCAAAACAAAATCACGTTCAAAACAAAAAAAAATCCCCTTTAAAGTCCCTAAACTTAACCATTTTCAAGCAATTAAGTCTCAAAACAAAACCATATTCAAAAAAAAAAAACCCCTTTAAAGTTCCTACACTTAACTATTTTCAAGAAACTAAGTCACCTACCAAACCACATTCAAAACAAAAAAATTCCCTTTAAAGTTCCTAAACTTAACCATTTTCAAGCAACTAAGTCACCTACCAAACCACATTCAAAACAATAAAATTTCCTTTAAAGTTCCTACATTTAATCATTTTCAAGCAACTAAGTCACTTACCAAACAACATTCAAAACAAAAAAATTCTCTTTAAAGTCCCTACACTTAACCATTTTCAAACAACTAAGTATCAAAATAAAACCACATTCAAAACACAAAATCTCCTTCAAAGTCCCTAAACTTAACAATTTTCATGCAACTAAGTCTCAAAACAAAACCACATTCAAAACAAAAAAAAATCCCCTATAAAATTCCTAGACTTATCCACGTTCAACCTACCATGTCACCCTTAAAATCCCTACACTTAATCATTTTCAACCTACCAAGTCACCAAATATAATCAGATTCAAAACAAAAAGACTCCTACTAAGTCCCTACACATTCAAATACAAGTCTTGACCTTTCATGCCAAATGATACAAGATCAAGTTCACAACACAAGAAACAAGCAACAACAAGACCAACAAGATGTCAAGAACAATGCTAGTGAATCATACAAAGCCACACACAGCTTCACTAGATTTCAATATGAACAATGAAAAAAAGATAACAACAATAGTGAATCGTACAAGGCCCCACATGGCTTCACTATGTCAACATACCTTTGATATTTTCCTTAATTTCTTGATATTTCAAAATGGCAGCTTCAATCTGCTTATAGATTCTCTCACAGGAAGCTGCAATATCGAAAATGATGAGCTTAGCAAATTAAAAGATACACTACTACAAATTTTTCCAAAATGCCCACCTACTCTATGCAAGATATTACTTATTTCAGTCCACATAACACACTAAATCCATACTACATTCAAGATTATCCCCAATTTTCCCATTTTCAACCAAAACATAAGAACTAGGGTTTCAAAAATAAAAATAAAGTGAAGTTAACTCAAAATAAGGTCAACAAATCTCACATTCTTACTTACTTGAGTTGGAGAAACCAAGATTTTCTATGAAAACGCACTTGTTCGACTGATTTTGAGTGTCAAGTATGTGTTTATGTGTGTATACGGGTAGTGTTGTGTGTATGCTGTTTTCCATTTCTTTTGTGTATATCAATTGGGGAATTTAATTATTTGGGTAGGTCGGGTCGGGTTAGGTTATGAAATGTTTTTTTTAGTTAACAGGAAAACTGATCACGTGTGGTTGGTTTTCTAAAATATTTTAGAAAACCGACCACGTGTGGTCGGTTTTTACACTTTTTTTGATAAATTAAAATTTTAATAAAATACAATTGATAAATTAACTAATAATTTAAAATAAATTAATAAATAAAAATTAATTTTTAATTAATTAATTTTTTAGTAAATGCTATAATATTTATAACAATATCCAATTAATTTAATACAATGTGTATATATATAAATCAGATAATTAGTTATTTTATCATAACATTAACACGAGTAGTATATTTCCTCCAGCCCATAATAATACCAATGAATTTTGTAAATTACGATAAATTTTTGGTTCATTATCTTTTAATTACGATATTGTATATATATATACATAATATATATATATATATGTACATACATATATACATATATATATATATATATACGTGTAAATCAAATAAATTATCGACGTTTTACATTATTACAACTTCAACAATATACGCGTATCTATATTGACACAAAATAGTATATTTATTTCTTCAATAGTATGATATCAATGTATTATTCAAAATATTTTGATATATATATTCAATTATCGAGCTTTCGATTACTGCATATGTCACTATACGAGATATAAATATCACATACATGATTTTTCTACCCCATAATAATATTCAACGTATTTCACATATATACAAAATTTTTAAGGGAAAAAACTTAAATTCACCCCCAAAATTTGGCGGTCGTTCAAAATTCAAAATTCAAAGCAAATGGTAAGTATATGCGAGTGTCATGGTTTAATTTTCTGTCTCCCTCCCCTACTTCCTTCCCCCCCCCCCCCCCCTCCCCATATACCTCGTAATACTTGCCTTACATTATTACTACTTCAACAATATACGTGTGTCTACATTATATTGACACAAATAGTATATCTATTTCATCACTACACAAGATATACGTATATATAAATATATTCAATTGGCTATCAACATTCAAATACGCACTATATACATCACATACCCGATTTTACTATCCCATAATAATATACAACGTATTTCACAGAAACTCAATTAAACTATCGGTTAGTTTATCTTATGTCATTAATATATATATACCTATATATACATACACACACACACATATATACTTATACATACACACACATATATATACACATTATCGACTATATCAATATGTACTATATACATCACATACGTAAACGAGTATCTTATCCAATAATATAATGTGACGTATTTCATATACGTACTATATACATCACATACCCGATTTCACTACCCCATTGTATTTCACATAGACTCAAATAAATTATCGGTTCATTTATCTTATGTCATTAATATACCATCGCTATATAATATGTATATGCTATTGTATATCCATATACATATACACACATATACACACTATCGAATATATCAAGTTCAAAATACATATTATATACATCACATATATTTACAAGTATATTATCCAATATTATAATACGATGTGTTTCTTATACACACTTAGATTAGTGATCGATTAATTATATTGGATTAGCTTAATATATTAGATTTTGATTATATATATAATTAGGTGTTACTTAAAATTATTTAATTTTTAATTTTTTTACTTCAAAAACCGGCCACAAGTACTCGATTTTTTAAAATTATTTTTTTATTTTAATTAGAAAACTGACCACATGTGATTGATTTTTTAAAAGTATTTTTTAATTATTTTTTTTAATAAAAAACGACCACTTGTCGTCAGCTTTTTTAAAAATAAATTAAAAAAGAATTTTAAAAAAAGTGGTCGGTTTTTATAAATATTTTTCAACTAAATTTTTTTAAAGAAAACCGACCATTGGTGGTCAATTTTGTTATTTTTTTAAAATTTTTATTTGTTAAGTAAAAAATAATAATAATTATTAAAATTGTTGTAATAATTATTTTGATTTTTTTAAAATATAAAACCGATCACTATGGTCGTTTTAAAAAAAAAAAAAAAACCAACCACGTGTGGTTGGTTTTTGTGGTTGGTTTTTTGTGGTTGGTTTTTTGTGGTCGGTTTTATTGAATTTTTTAGTAGTGAAATATAGCTTTTAAAATAGGAAACTTCATTCTATTTATGGATATCGGTGTGTATGTGTAGGGCTAGAAATGAATTCAGGATTTATGATTTATGGATAATTTATTACATGAGATGAGATAATAAGGATATTTAATGTAATTAGTTTTTCCGCCTTTTATACGAGATAACTAACTTCACCATTTCAGCTCAAAGATGTGATTAAATAATTCTATGATTAATTGATGTGCATGACCAAATGGTCATGCAGAGTAAAACAATTTCGTATTTATCTCGAGATTTTTATTCTCATCCCACCAGTCAAATGACTCCTATGATTTCTACCTTTATCGATTGTCTTAGTTCTTTGGACTTTTGGAGTTAGGATATCTCATGAGACTATTTTATCCACCTTCTATATGAAATAGTATCCATCATTTTAGTATAATTGGTAGATAAAATAGTCTTGAAATTAGCTAATACCTCATAATCAAATATGAAATAAAATTAATTTCAAACTTTATCCTAAAATTATTACCATTATCCTGTCTAACAAATTAATATTAATTAGTAACATTAAATACATTATAGTCTTAAAATTATGAGTTCATATACTATCTATTATAATTTAATAAATTCATACATAAATCTTTATTTGTGACTAAAAGTGTGGATTCACATGAGTCATGACAGGTACCAAGTACCAACAAGCTATGTCTGCCCCTGCGTCGGTCAACTCATGTACCAATCATATATATGTACAATAATCATAGGTTAGTTGGTCAAATATTAAGAAAAAGATATATAACCAAACATGTAATATCTTTGAATACGTAGCATTTTTCTAATTTTTAGTAATCTCTTTTGTAATATTTCAACTTGAAAATTGTTCTCTAATAATAATTTTAAAAAGTTATTTATTGATTCCAACATATTTGTGATTTATAAGATAGGTGGTGATGAGAGTAAGAAAGGACGTGCCTATTTCTATGGATCGATTTGATTTCATGTTGAGATACTTGACTACGTAAGTCATTCACCTTATAAGAAGACTATTAGAACAGTACAAGAAGAGAAAGAAGAATCTGCATATGGTGTTTATTGACTTGAAAAGGCCTTACGATAAAGTTCCTAGGAAGGTCATATGAAGATGCTTGGAGGCTAAAGGTTTACATATGACGTATGTTAAGGTGATTCGGGATGTGTATAATAGAGCCAATGCTCGTGTGAGGTAAGTAAAGATTCAACTGTGTGAAGGTGTGACAGGTTGACAATAGATTATTTTAAAAGCGGTAAAGGTAGTACTAAAAAAATAGGTCTAATTGCGGGGATTTATTTGTAGGGGTTACTTTAACCCCTGCAAAATTATATTAAATGTGGAGTTAAAAATATTCTACTAAAAATTGTATATTTGTGGGGGGGTTTTAACCCCACTAGCCATGCAAAAAAAAAAAAAAATAGCGCCAAATGAAATAATATTTCCTCTCTTTTAATTTTTAACCCTAAACATTTCCCTCTCTCATTTTTCCCCAATTAGAGAGAGGGAGGTACTCTCCGTCCATCAATTAGAGAGAGATGCTATTCAAAGAACCACTCTTCATTGGGAAAACACAAGTTGATCAAATCGACAAGGTATCTTTCTGGCAGCTGATGGAGAATTTTACTTGATTTTGTAGGTCATTTACCATGATTTAAAGTCTTCTTTATGTATTTATGTGATTTTTTGTTACCAGATGTTCAGAATTCTTGGCACCCCAAATGAGACAATTTGGGAAGGGTTCTCCGAGCTTCCTGGCGTGAAAGTCAACTTTGTAAAGCACCCGTAAGTATTATCTTTTTTCAAGAATCGCGTAAACATGGGTGGTTCGGGGAAGTGGATTAAATCTTTAATCAGTCTCAAAAAGAATCAATCAAGCGATTCCGTAAGTTTTTTATTTTGTGTTTATAATGTTATAGCCTCTTGTAGAAATGCAGGATAAAGCCGAGCACGATAGACCCTTCTGGTTCAGTATTTTTGTTTTGTTAATGTGAATTGTTTTATTTGGGGGGGGGGGGGGGGGGGGTTGGTGGGAGAAGGAGGGGGTAAAAAAAAAAAAATGGAAGCTATGGAGGAGTGCATCAGGTGGAATTGCTATGACGATGTCGAAAGGCGTAAAAAGGGGTGGGAATTTGGGAGATTCAGATGGATCTGAATCTTCATTTCTGTCTGACACTGCTTTGGCTGCTGCTATGGCTACTGTGGTCAGAGCTCCGCATAAGGATTTGGTGGTTGTGAAGAAAGAATGGGCTGCTCTTCGAATTCAGACTGCGTTTCAGGGTTTTCTGGTAATTCCAAGTTTTCCGTTTTCTCAATCTTGATGTTTCTACTGTTTTTGTTAGGTAGTTCATCAAGAGTTGCATCTTTGCATCAAGTTTCTGTTTAGACTTTAGATGTATGCATAAAGAGATTTGAATGAATCCGGGCCCAAAGATGTTAACTTTCTTTTGTTGTTGTTAAAAGTTGTTAGGATCAAATGTTTATCATCAAGTTAAAGCTATAACCCGTGGGCCTTGACATAGGGCAGCAAACACATGACCTTGGTTCTGGTAACACTTGTTAGGATCAAGCGCTTATCATCATGTCAAATGTTATGACTGTTAGCAAGGCCACAACTTCTTTTTTATTCTTAACTAAGCCTACCAATTAAAGTGTCATGTTTGATCGTGACTCTGACCCAAGCCACCATATCCCCCTCTTTGGCCTTGCCGTGGGACGGATGTTGGCGTTACCCAATAGAAGTATGTTTTGTTTGTTATACTTAGACATAAACACGAAAGAAATTGAATTTCTAGCATTAAAAAGGGGGGGAAAGAGAGCAGTGTTGACATAATTTACTGAAAATTGAATCAAGAAAAATTGCAGTTCTAGAGAAACAGATCAAGATGAGTGTGTAATTGGGAGGCAATTTTCTGATTGGATGTTTAAGTGATAAAAGCTTACTCCCATTACCAAGACCGAAAAAGAACTGGACCTATAACACATTACAAAGTTAAATTCTTCTGATTTTCTTGATCTTGTATAAGCTGTGTTGAATCATACAGCCACAGCCAAGGTAGTTGGGGTTGAGGCGTAGTTGTTATAGATATGTTGCCATGTTATGTCCTTGTAATTCCTTTTTTCCCACTTGATCTTTTGCTAATGATTTATAGAGATAATGAGAAATTTTTATTGTAATGATCGAAAGGCAAGGCATGCGTTAAGCGTATTGAAAGCAGTAGTCAGGATACAGGTGAGAAACCAAGCTGCTGTAACCCTTACGTGTATGCAGGCTCTTGTCCGAGTGCAGGCTCTAGTTAGGGCCCGATGCAATCAAACATCAGTTGATGGAGATGCGACGAAGGGTTCTTTCGTTGATAGCCAAGCTGATCCAATTAAGCAAGCTGAGGTCTATTGTTTCTCTAAAACTGTATAGTTTGTCCTGATACATATATCTAAGCTGCTATAGCGAATTTTTTCTGTAGAGAATATGTGTTTCATCCCTTCCACCAAAAACATCACTGTTATTGAGAAGTCTGACTATATTAGGTTGCTTGAAACTGTCTTAACTTTTCGCTTTCTTAGAGAGGATGGTGTGATATCCCTGGCACAGTGGATAAAGTGAGGTCGAAGTTAAAAATGAGACAAGTTGGAGCAATCAAGAGGGAGACAGTCTAATCTTATTTCCTTTACTGCAGGAAGCACTAGGAAAGACTGGAATCATCAATATTTTACAACTTACAACGTGCTCATTTCGATTCTGGACTCCAAGAAAGTAAGACATTTTCACCTAAAATTCTGCTCAGTTGTAGACTGAATGTAGTTCTTTTTTTATATATATATACAACACTATGCAACAACAACAAACCCAGTGTATTCCCACATAGTGAGGTCTGGGGAGGGTAAGATGTACGCAGTCCATACCTCTACCTCTAAAGAAGTAGAAAGGCTGTTTCCGATAGACCCCCGGCATACAACACTGTGCAAAAAACTACAAAATTAGTGTAGGTAATTTAACTGATGCTACTTGACAGTTAGTGTTCCTAGTGTTAGTGGTCAAACGTGTCATTTACCTAGCAGAAGTCGGGTTTGAAAGTAATCTTGATCTGTTTGTATGCAAAGAATCATCCCGATAATCTCCGCCAAAATGAGAAGCGGCAAAGCCAGCAGGCCAAAGCTTTATTGCTACAAAATAAAGTGATACTGAATAAATGTAAATATGTAATAGACACTAATAGTTCAAACAAGAATCTTCAGCACAACATAAGTGGCTTTAGAACCTTAATTGAGACGAAAAACTTCTCTTCTACGACTGCAAATTTTTAGTGTGCTGGTTTGCTGCTGTTGCTCTTTCATCTGTTCACTTCTTTAAATATAGAGTCGCTTACGAAATATTTTGCATACACCATTGCAGGGAAGATTTAGTTACTTTCACGGCTGGATGAATATCTATAGCTGTAAAGCCTTTGCGTAAATTCACCTTTTGTCCTCTCTCTGCATTTGCTTTCGTTGATCTTATACATTTCATGGGTTGCCAACAGGATTTAAGCCCCCCAGACTGCTAAGGAAACACTTAATCTGAGAGCAAGTCCTTAAACTTGAGACTAGGCGACTTGCACAGCTGGACAGCTGGATAGTTTCAGGAAACCCTTCCTGCGTCAAGCCAGATACAGCATTTACTAACTTTAATAAGCCCAGACTCACCAATAAATCAACTTTTTCCCCTGTGCATTCATCTACACCTTCTGAAAAGAAGAGTCACTAGTCAAGTAAAGATACAAGCAGCTGAATGCTCTATTGATTCAATAGATTAATTGTTTTCCTGTAGGAGAAAGTAACACATGATATGCACGAAATAATATCGGGCAAGGGAGAGGGTGTCAACTTTTTCCACTTCTAACTTCATAGGACATGTACTGTAATTGAATCTTGTTTATGGTATTCTTGGATATGCGGATTTCCAAAATGGTGTTAAAGCATGATGTTCATATAACTTGTTGTTCATAATAAGGATTGAAAGTTTATCGATTGATTCTTATACTTTGCATTTTTATGTAGCCAAGTGATGAGGCTAGTGGACCCATTTCGCCCATGAATGCAAGGAGATCATGTGATAATAATGATCCTAATGACATTTTTTGATTTCGTTGCATTTGTCTTCGATATTCAATTATGATGATGCAATTGTGTTGGAGTGAATCTTAAAATATTGAAGGTTTTGTATTTAAATTTGATTTTGTAGTTTGAGGATACTAGTTAATGCTGAAAATTTGGAGTTTGAAGATGTTAATGTTGAAAATTTAATTTTGAAGTTTAATGTTTAATGTATTTTTTATATGCTTTTTAATTACAATATTTAATTACTCTGTTGTATTAATGAGTCGGGGGTCTTTCGGAAACAACCTTTCTACTTCATCAGAGGTAGAGGTATGGACTGCGTACATCTTACCCCCAGACCCCACTAGGTGGGAATACACTGGGTCTGTTGTTGTTGTTGTTGTTGTATTAATGATATATGAATAGAACAAATAGTGAATTGTAGGTTATGCCTAAAGAAATAATTAAATTTGAGGTAAAATTATAATCTATAATTAGTTATTGAAAATTGATGGGTTCCACTATTTTTTTAAAAAAATAAAATAACTGTGGAGGTTTTAAACCCCGCAAGTTTTAATTAAAATTTATTATAAAAAGAATTAAATTTAGAATAATGGGATCAATAACCGCCGCAAATTAATTACGGGGGTTGTAATTGCCGCAAAATAACCCCCGCAAATTAATTATGGGGGTCGAAAAAAAATTGCCGCAACTCATTTGTGACGGCTCGTTTTTCGGGGGTTTTGAGAACCCCCGCAATTATATTTTGTGGGGGGTTTTAAATCCCTGCAAACCGCAAAATTAACCCTCGTAATTTGACTTCTTTTTTGTAGTGTAGGTCGAAAAAGTATTGGAGAGAGGTTATTAGATAGGATATGACACAACTTCAACTTACTGAGGACATGACCATAGATAAGAAGTTATGGAGGGCATAGATTAGAGTAGAGATTTAGTTAGATAACTGAGTGTTGAGTCACTCGTTCTTCTTTATTATTAGTCATACTATGAATCATATTTCTCTTAATAGTTCAATTCTTGTCTTTGAGTTTGGTCATTAGTTGTGACTTTTAAACTTTGATTATTGTAGTATCGTATTATGACTACTATTTAGGATGATTTATTTGTCTATAGTACCTTGTCATGACTGTCTTCAAATCTGTTATTTCTTTCTCTATACTACTTTAACAAGATTTTTGTTTGAGCCGAGGATCTATCGAAAATAGTCTTTCTACCTTTAAGATAGTGATACGGTATACACTATACCCTCTTCAGATCCTACTTTATGAAATTACACTTTGTATGTTGTCATTGTTATTGTTGTTTGTATATTTTATCATATTTGTATATCAAAACATATATTATCATTACTTTTATTGTATGCGCTTGATAAACGTGCAACACACGTACTCTCTATATATATACACATTAGAAATTAACTGAATAGTTTAAAGAGCTCAAAATTCACCTTGAAATTTGAAGTTCAAAACTCAAAACCCCCGACGAACCTTTCTCCACGATTAGTGGCATCCCTTGCGGCATTAAAATTACAAAATTGACTCAATAATTTAGACAGCTCAAAATTCACCTCCAAGTTGAAATCTGAAAATTCCCAATGCAACCTTTCTCCAAAATTTAGTGACATCCTTTAAACATAAAACTAGAAATTAAATTGACGCAATAATTTAGACAATTCAAAATTCATCTCCAAATTCAAATCTCAGAATCCGCCAGACAACCTTTCTTCGCAATTAAGTAGCACATCTTATTTCTTCAACAACAACTATTCACCTCACAAGGAAAGAAGAAAACAATAAGAATTAAAATAGAAAATGTGAAGAAGCTCTGCGCCTGTTCTGTGCCAGTGAGGCGGCGGCCTGTGCAATATGCACCGCACGCGGACATAAAAGACTTGGCCATGACTCTTGATAGAGGGAGTTGGCTATAGTTTTTATTTTAATTTTTCATTTGGTGTTCGGTGTCTGTATTGGAGTCTCGATTAATTTAAATTGTGTGTTGCAGGACCCATTAAGGTGACAGCGCTCCCAACAGAGTTTTCTTCATACCCAGGATCGAACCCTCGACCTCTGATTAAGGGTGAATCAGCTTCATTCACGGTACCACAACCCATGTTGGTAGAAGTCGGCTGTAGTTGATACACGTCCTTCCTATAAATCCCACATACTCCTTGAAATAAATTAATCAATTTTCAATTCTGAGGGAAGTCGGTTAAAAACTGTTGGCTATAAAACGAGGCCATTCGTCATTGGCGCCAACAGAAAGATATCATTACAGCAACGCAATCTTTGTAAGACCATTATAACTCGGAGTTTCCTATGATTTGTAAAAGGAATAAATTATATAACAGAACTATTCTTTCTATTTCTCGTTATGTCACATTTTTATTTATTCATTTGTCCAGAAAACCCAATATCTTCTTACATTTACATTTAATTTAACTTGTAAGTTTTAAATTTTTATTCTTATAACATGGTTTTATGGCCCTAAGAATGTTGGGAACCTTATAGAATTTAAATCACATATTTTAAACGAATTTCATTTTCTTAACGACTTTTATTTTCTTAAGATCTTTGCTCAACTAACTTAACAACATGCAATACAACAATAACATATTCAGTCGAATCCCACAATGTGAGGTTTAGAAAGGATAGAGTGTTCGGAAACCTTACCATTACCTCTTATATTAGAGAATCCTTCACAGAAATAAGCTATTTTTTAAATTAATTCACCAAAATAATATGTTTTTAAAATTTTTTATAAAACTAGTATAAACGTGGTTCCCAATAACGTTTATGTTTTAAGAAAACTTAACGGCTCAAACAGAATTGTTGTTAGACGTTAGAATAGAAAACATTACTCACGGTAATGTTTTCACATAAAACGTTACTGTCAGTAACGTTTTAGACTTAAGACGTTACCATCAGTAACGTTTCATAGGAATTTTTGTACAAATGTGACATTTAATACGTTATTAATAATAACGTTTTAGCTGTAAAACGTTACTCCGAATAACGATTCTATCAAATCAACTCCCATCAACTTTTTTGATCGAAGTTTCACCTTAAAATCATAATCTTCAGTCATATTTTCAAATACAAACGTTACTGTGAGTAACGTTTCTAGCGAATCAAGTCACAGACATGCAAAAGATGGAGTGTTGACAACAAATCTTTCAAAGACTTTCAACGGCCTTCTAAAGAAAGCTCGAGGCTTGCCTGTCACTGTCATGGTGAGACTTTCATTGGAGCAAACAGTTGAACGGTATACCCGTAGATCTCAAACAACGCACCAACTTATAGAGCAAAAGAACTATAGACAAGCACATTCAAAGTAAAGTAGGAGAAGAACTATGAAAGTTCAAAAAGGCACCGATGTCCAACTCGTAATCAAACTTAAGTGGATACTCTTAAAATTCCTAACCCATTTAAAGTCTAATGAATTCTGTTTTGTGGATTATTTCTAAGTCTAATAATTGTTTCATGAATGAATTGAGTAGAAATCTTTTACCAACATTCCAGCTAGCATTTGTAGCATTAGTACTTAAGACATAAGAGTTGTTGGTGTTTTATGTGAAGTGATTTCCGATATAGCTTGCAATTCTTTTCTATCTTTCAAATGTCATCTGTGAGTATGGTGTGTCATCTTATAAAAGTCCTTGGAGGGCAAAAGTTGAATACAAAAATTTCTAGTTATGAGACTTATTAACGGAAAGAACTTCATTCTGTGCAGAAACTTTGTTGAAACAAATTTATAAACTAGAGCTCACTCGAGATCTCAACAACTTTAGATTGATATCATGTAGCTGAATTCTTAAAAATTTTGCCCGGTTACCTTTTTCATGATTTTTCCAGTACTCGGGTAAATAGTGGACTCACATTAAGCTGATAAATGATAATAGACATAGGAAAACATAGACCATGATAAAGATTGGCAAATATGTCGATACCAAGTTTTTTCCCATAAAAGTACACACACGATTGAAAAGAGTCAGCATTGGCAAAATTTCCAATGAAACATGTGATGCAAAATTCATTGTTTACAGTTATGGCCCTCTAGAAGTTGGGAAGTTGTTCCTAACGCTATGCTATATTCATGACATAAGCCACAAAATAAATAAGCTTCTTGTTTCTTAGGGGAATGTGGACCAGCTACAATTCAAGAAACTGGGAAAGAGCCATTGAACCAGTGCTCAGGCAAGCCTTCATCTGAAATCAGAGGTATCGGGTATTTCAAGACTACGACTTCCAAAATGCCATCTGATCTAAACTGTTGGGAATATAATCTAGGATCAACTGTTCCTAGCGAAATACCCACTTTATAAAATAGACAATAGTAACAACAACACAAAATAGACAACAGAGAAATTCATTTAAAAGTACTCACTCTTGTGCCTTACTCCAGGCAGTGCAACACGAATGTATTGAAGTTCTCACACACTTCCTAGAATTGAAATTTGAGATTAAAAAAAGAGATCGAAGACTAATCCTTCCCATCCACTTGTTTTCCCTAACTAAAAATTTGTATCCAATTAGTTCTAATGTACATAAATCCATATATTTATCAATAACCCCAGCCAATTCAACTTTTATTATTATTACATTTAACCCTAATTTTTAAAATTTTTACACAAAGCCCTCATAATGTTTAAAAGTTGTAAGTGTTCAGTCACTGATGCAATCAATCATGATTTTTTTTTCATAATTACTGATTGAACAGTGATTCAATATTAGTTCAAATTTGCTAATGTACATAAAGCCATATATTTATCAGTTATGCAAATAGGAATATACTCTCCTAGATAATAGTAATACAGCTTCGCAGGTTCAACTTAAGACACAAAATTTGACACTTAAACCACTGCCATCTACTTGTAGCTATTGGAAAAGAACCTAAACATTGAAGTCATTGTGAACAACTTAAGCATAATCCATCACCCATCTTGGATCAAATTAATGATCACACAATGAAAAGGGAACAAGATCAACAACAACAATAACAACATTCCCAATGAAATCCCACAAGTGAGGTCTAGGGAGGTAGAGAGTATGCAGGTCTTGAATATTTTACACAATGCAGCCATAGACCCTCTTCATTTCCCTTATACCTGCCATAGATATCAAAGATCAAGGCAATTTATTCGTCATCTATTCTTTCTTCTCATATAAATTTGGGAAAAAGATATTTAATACTAAAAGGATAGTGGTGCCTGATCTTGATATTTTGCTGTTTCCAGTGTTTAGGTAGATTTATGACAAAGAAGAGCATAAAGGGCCAAAAGGAAGCAGTGGAAGGGAAAGAGGAATACTCATGAAAGATAGGAAGATATGATACTACTTTTGGCAGGACTTTCTTTGTAAAGTTATGAAAACATCTTGTGGCTAATGAAGATTCTGTAGTTTACGACAAAGTATTTATTCATCAACAAAATATCCCTATATATCTTTGGTTTGAACACTAAAAAGATTAATTGATGATGCGTTACTTACTGTACAAGATGTACTAGCATCACTGCCTTATCTTAATGTTACTATCTAGACAATCTTATAAGGGTATTAGAAAAGAAAAAATTCAATTGTCATACCTATAATTTAAACTTGCAACTTATACTACAAGCTTTTTCAATTCAAGATCATTCAGCAACACAAGTTTTTATTCTATTCTTACAGTGAAAGTTGTTAATGGAGTTCAATACTTCAATTGAATCAGCTTTCATAAAATATGGCTCAGGTCGGCCCTGTGTGCACTAAAAAATGACAAATCCTTGCTAGTATATGTGGTTATAGCCCTATATACCAAACCTATGCAATCCACAAACCATTGCAAAAACTAAAATATTGAGCTATGATTAGCTTTATTACTGGTTATTGGTGATATCTGAATATCCACTAAAAATTGAACCACGCCAAACTATTTCTTATTCTTCATTTTTGCTAGTACATATTGCTTCATTTGTTTTTTTATCTAGTCATTTTGTTGTCGTCATTTACTTTTCAATCCCTCTTTATTTACTCTTTCTTAGAACTGAGGGTCTATCGAAAATAATCCTTTTACTCCGCAAAGGTAGAAATAAGGTCTGCGTACATTCTATCTTACCTAGACCCCACCACAGAATTACAAGGATTTATTTTCGTTATTTGCTTTTCAATCCCGCTTTATTTACACTTTTTTAGAAGCCACCAACTACCCAACAAATTTCATAGCACCTACTATACCTGTCAAATGATCCAGTACTGAGATCTGTATAAAAAGCCTAGAAGTTCACCTTGGACTTCGTGTACCACCATCTACAGTTTCCCTAGGACTCAAATTCATGCTATATTGAACTTCAAGTCCTCTTAGCCTGAGAATAATTAGTTTAATAGCGCCCGCAAAGTCTAACATCCATGATTCTCTTGAATATAGATGAATGGGTTCCAATTCCTCACCATATGTGAGTGTAGTAGTTTAATGGAACAAAATTTCACAGAAATCATAATTTAGAACATAGTTGACTAAAATTTGAGAAATACAAAAGTTTAAAATAGAGAGTCAAGTTGAGTCTAAAAAAATAGAGTAAATTCGTACCAAAAATACCCTTTCTATGACGTTGAGCCTAGGGTTCCGCAATTTGAAGCACAGCCGAACGAACAATTACTTAGATGCATGGAGTAGCCAGAGGCGTCGAAAGAGACGAGATGGAGTAGCCAGAGGCGTCGAAAATGATGACAACAATTTTTTTTCTTCTCTGAATTAGAGCACTCTCTACCAAGTGAAAGAGAGGGAATTTTCTTTTCAATTAGGGCACTGGTTGCAAGTATTAGGCATGATAGTTTTATTTGTTGGAAAATGTTAATAACAGTAACGAATTAGTTATAATACGTTACTGTAAGTAACGTTTTATCATCCGTTAAAAATCAAACACCGTCAGTTTTTGCTTTTACATTTTTTAATAAAATAATAAGGTAATACGTTACTGGAAAATACGTTTATACTAGTTTTGTAAAAATTTTAAAAAATATATTATTTTGGTGAATTGATTCAAAAAATAACTTATTTCGGTCAAAAATTCTATATTAGAGGAAGAAAGGTTGTTTTGGAAAATCCTCAGTTCAAGTAAAATGGATCAAAGTAATTATTAAAAAAATGATAGTGCAAAAAATATTACAATCTATAGTGAAGCTGCATGGAACATATACACAAGCGATTGTAATATCAATGACAAGGTGCAATCGGGATGAATTTTGAGTCGGTGAGATGCGGCGACCTGGTAGTGTCGACAGACAGAAAGTCTACCTACGATCTCCACAAAGTCGACATGTGCCTCCCACGAAACCTGGTAGTCTCTAACATGATTTTTGATACAATGGAAAATATGTTCAATTTGATCGACTCTTCGACTACAGAAAGGATTGTCCTAATATTTTTTCCAAGATTCAATCCAATTTTATAGTTCTCCTTTTCTTGACATCATGATCTTTGTATTCTGTTTCCTTGATTCCTCCCTAGCTATATATCTTATTGCACTTCTCCTTTGCTTAAAGAAACTGTATACTCACCAATATTTTCTTTCTTCATTTTTCGCGATCTGTCTACTGATGTATTTGGTCACGTTGTGATCCCCAATTCACCTACCACCATCCCAACCCAACAATATAAACCTGTCGTAAGTGTTGTGCCGATAAAATAATCACAGCTGTTTTATTGTTACCTATAATTGTCAATTAATTGTTTAGTAGGTTAGCTCTACGCAAACATGCATGAGTGCATTAATGTCTCGGATGATCACTTGGTTAATAATTATTATCTCAAAAAATTATTTTTTTATTGAAGAAAAATTGAATATAATTAGAAAGAAAATGTGACTTTTGAGATACTAGCTATTACACTAATGGCAGTAGAAATAACATTCATTACTATTAGTTCTAAACTAATCCTGAAAAGGTATAGGAAAATCAAGGTAACTTTTTTACGTTGTCAAAATAGAAAAAGTGTTAATAACAATAAGTAGGATGAGATAAAATATTATTTAAAAAATGAAATATGGACGTTGTGTGTATCTTTTATGATAAACGGAAATCGTCCGTTCTATATCCAACGGTACGGCATATACTAATAATGTAGTCAAGAGGAAGAAACACTAATCTTATTCCCTTTATTAATTGTGTGCTACTCAAGTTCCTTATTTAATTTTGATCAAAAGATAATGATATATATTATATTTTGAAAATATTTAATTTTAAACTATTTATTTTATTCTTAGGGGATATTCCACTTTAAATTTCTCGTTTTTACTCTTAAAGAAATGCTTTTATTTGATCATGAAAATCATATGTTTAAAACCATATATTTAAAAATTCTTTATTTTCTTTGTTGAGTTTCATGTCACATAAGAGGAGGTTTAATTTTCCTAATTAAACGCACAGTGACGACAAATATGACTAAGTAATTAATTAATGGCTCAATAGAGAATGTGCAAGCAACAAAACGAAACACGAGCGAAGAAAAAGCTAGCACCAACAATAATATATTCTAATGGACCCCTTTCTTCTTTTTGCATGACAAATACAATTTAACAAGAAGCAAATGACTTACATATAATATGCCCATGTATTCATTATGTTCTGTTCCGTCAAGCTCGACGTCCATGAAGAGGGGAACAAGCATATAATTATGAAGTTGAATTATTGTTTGGTCATTGCTGTTGTATTTGCCAATAGATTAGGTGGAAACACAGGTGAAACGTGGCAGAAAATTCTCTGCACGTTTAAGGCTTTGCAATTTACAAAATGAGAAGAAAAGAAAATTATGGCGTTACGATCTTCCAAAGATGTAGGAACAAACATGACATACAAAAAGACCCTTTCTCTGTCCACGTGGAACAAAGACCTGCCAAAAACCAACATTAAATAAAGAGAAAAGTCATAATTTTATTTTGAAATTGTCCATCGAATTTACTTTAGCATTTAAACTAATTTTTTTATTGACTTATCCTATTAATATCTTTAAAGTGTATTAAAATACCTCCTTAATAGCTCGCATATAAATACTCATTGTTGGACGCGTTAAAACCCAGTTTTTATCTATTACATTTTTTAATAAATGAAAAATATTCGTTTTATACCCCTAACAGTCATATCCATTTTCCTCTTTAAAGAACCATGAATCTATTAAAGTTATCCGCACCCTTTACAATTGGTATCAGAGCTGAGTATACAAGAAGTAGTATATATTTAGAGTTATTTGATTAATTTATTAGATTTAGATATTCACCAAAATATTAATTATTTAGATGAATAACGTACAAAAATTACAAAAATATAAAGAATTAAAACAAATAATATCTGAAAAACGTAAAGAATTAAAAATAAGGATAGAAAGACTACAGTATAACATAATTGCTGGAGTTAGTAAAAATTCAATAAATGCACAAAATGAAGAAATATCAAATTTAGAATCAACAATAGATAGTCTAGAATATACATACCAACATGATCTATTAACAATTAAATAAAAATGAACAAATAATAATTTATAATAGACGAAAAAATATATGAAAATCATAAAGGATTAAAAATAAAATTATTATTTTCTAATCTAGGAAGAAGGTATAAGAAAATAGGTGAACATTTATATTAAATGTTAGAAAAAGAAGAATTAAAATTAGAAGATAAGTTGGCAGCCATGATAAAAATAGAAAGAGAAAACGAAAAGATAGATAAAAAAAAGAAAATAGATAAAATAAAACAACAAACTACAAAAGAAATACGAAAAAAAAAAGAAACTAAAAATAGTAGGATTGCTGAATTAGAAAAAGAAATACAAATGCTAAAAGATTTGTATGAAAAAAGACAGAAAGAAAAAGAAGAAAAAGATAAAGAACAAAAATTATTAATTGAGATAAATCAATTTAAAGAAAAATTAGAAGGAGAAAAATAAAGAATTACAAACTAGTGAATTAGAAATAAATACAATAGATGCTGAAGAAACAGATAATTATGACTCGGAGGATAGTGAACCATATACAGAAATTTTATAAAATATAGAAAAACTAGAAATTAATGAAAAACAAGAAGTAATTAATAAAGAAAATCTAGAACTAATAAATACATAAGTAAATACTCTAGATAAAAATATAATATCTAGTACATCAGATTTAAGAAAACCAACCTATAATTACAAAAGTAAGTTTAAAAGATATAATCTATAGGATGAATATAATAAATAGACACCAAGACAAATAACTAATTATAACTTTTTAGATTTAGACTGTGTAATAGACACAAATAAAATAATACAACTATAGGTAGGATACATGTCAAAATAATTATTAGATAGTAAAATAGATACAACAAACACACCAGAATATATAGAAAAAATATTAATAGGAATAGTAAAATTATGGTTTTTAAACCAGCCAAAGCAAGTAAAAAAGTATTAAGATCTGATACAAAAACAGAAGGAACATCAACACCTACAAAAATATTACCAACAGAAATATTGAAAAAATATGAAATAGCTATAAGTGATGAATTTAACAGTATGACAACAGAAGAAGCAGAACAAAATAAAGAAAAAGACATGAATAGAAATTTAATGTTAAAATTAGCAATATGTAATATGTGCTATATAGATGAATATACGTGCACATTTAAAGAATATTATTATAAAGAAATATATAATATAGAAGAAAGTAAAGAAATAAGAAAATTATATTTTAGTAAATTACCTGAACCATTTAGTTAAAAAATAATAAAGAATTGGGATGGAGCAAAAATAGTAGATACCCTAGGAGCAAGAATAAAATTTTTACAACAATGGTATAGAAATCTATGTGAAAAATATAAAGAAGAAATAAAAATGGAAAAAACATTAATAAGAAATTTAGCATGTTGTAAAGATAAAATAACACCTCAATTTGGATGTGAAGAAAGATATTATAAGAAAAGAAAAAGGCATAAGAAATATAAGAAATACAAAAAATCAAAATATAAATATAAGAAACCAAGAAAAAGATATTATGTAAAAAAATTATAAACATAAAAGACCATATAGAAAAAAGAAATCTATAAAAGAATGTACTTGTTATAATTGTGGAAAACTAGGACATTTAGCTAGAGATTGTAAATTATCAAAAAACTCAAAAAATAAATAAATATCAGAAATAAAAATAGAAAATACAGAATAAATGCAAATAGATTATATAGATTATGAATTAGAAAGTGAAGTAGTATATATGAAATTTCGGAGGATGAAACAGATAATGAAAAAGATAGTGAATTAGATGAATCAAATGACTAAAGAAGATATAAAAATGAACCAAATAACTGAAGAAGATATAAAAATAATAACAAAGGAAGAATATTTAAATGAAGAAGGAACAAACCAAAAAATAATATTTGATAGTAATATATTTGACGAAATAAAAGGAAAAGAGTTAGACTTAACTGTAGAAAAAATATTTAAAATACCAACAATAAAAAATATATTTAGTAGAAAAAAGGAAGAATACTATGTAGTAAGTCAAAAGGAACATGTAATAGATTGTAGATATGCAAAAGGAAGAGCTAGCATACCACTAGTAACAAAAAGAATAATTAATAAAGAAATAAACGATATAAAAAGTAAGGACCCAATAAAATATGTACACCTTGGAGGAACAGAGATATTAATAAAAGCATGTTTTAGAGATGGAATAGATACACCAATAGAATTATATTTAGCAGATGATAGAATTATAAAACCTATAGAAAAAAGTATAATAACCGCTATAAAGGAAATTTTTTATACCAAAAATTTAAATTTATAATAAGTGCGAATTATTCAGTAGCAATAACAGATAAAAATATAGATAAATCATTAGTATTATATTGAAAAATATCAGGATTAGAACTAACCACAAGAAGTAAAATATTTACAGCAAGATGTAAAAATCTATATGTACTAACAACAAAACATAAAATAATAGGAAAAATAAAATTAATAAAATACAAATAGAAAGTCCTTTTGAACAATTCGTAAAAACAATTGTTAATAATGACTATAGTTACAAAAATATAGATATAGAAGAAGATTTAGAAATAATAAATGATAGGATAAGTACATAAAAAAGAATAGATCACGAAAAACCAGAATCATTAAGTTCATAAAAAAGAACAAGTTATGAAACAACTTCAACAGTTAATTTAAATCAATATTATATAACGGGGACAATAAATGAAAAATAATATTTAATACTCCTAAACACTGGACAAGAAGAAAATTATATAGCAAAATATCTATTAAAAAATGAAGAAATAAAATCTAATAGTAATATATGCCCAGATTTACCAAGGAGCCTAATAGACATTAATGATACGGCAGAAAAAATAAATAATAATAGGAATTAGAAAAATAAAAATAGAATTTGAAATAAATGAAGAAATATAAAAAGCAGATATAATATTAGGAATAAAATAGTTAAAACAAGTAAAACCATACAATATAGAACATACACAATTATCTATAATGTATAATAAAGAAAGATTATTCATAAAAAGAACTTTAACATGATATGAAAATATATGTGCTTGTAAAAATAATAGTAGAATGATATTATAATAGATATTATACACCTATGATAGATACAAGAGCAGAAGCAAACTTATGTAGATACAACTGTTTACCAGAAATAAATGGGATAAATTAAAAACACCAATAGTAGTCAAAGAATTTAATAATGAAGGAAGTTTAATTACATATAAAGCTAAAAGTGTAACAATACAAATATGAGATAAAATAATAACAATAGAAGAAATCTATAATTATAAACTAACATTAAAAGATATGCTTTTAGGAATGCCATTTTTAGATAAATTATACCCACATATAATAACTAAAATAGATTGGTGGTTTACAACACTTTGTAAACAAAAAGTAAGAGCAAAAAGAGTTATTAATAATAAGAAAGAAAACTGATTGGATAGAAGGAAGTGAAAAAATTACACAAAAGTTAGAAAATATAAAAAATATTGAAGATACAATAGAACTAGTCGTATTTTTGATAAATAAAAAGGAAATAATTATATTTTCAGTAAATAAGATAGAAATAATTAAGAAAAAATTAGAAAGATTATATAGTGAAGATCCATTAAAAGGATAGGAAAAACATAAAACTACTATAAAAATTGAATTAATAGATAAAAATAGCATAATAACTCAAAAACCATTAACATATAATTTTGACGATTTAAAAGAATTTAAAATGCATATAGATGAATTATTAGAGAAACAATATATACAAAAAAGTAATAGTAAACATAATAGTTCAGCATTTATAGTAAATAAACATAGTGAACAAAAAAGAGGTAAAAGTAGAATGATTATTGATTATAGGAATTTAAATGCAAAAACTATGACATAATTATCCAATACCAAATAAGATATTAAAAATAAGACAAATACAAGGATATAACTATTTAAGTAAATTTGACTGTAAATCAGGATTTTACCACTTAAAGTTAGAAGAAGAATCTAAGGAATTAACTGCATTTACAGTACCACAAGGATTTTATGAATGTAACGTAGATATCAACACTTTATGGATAGTTATTTTAAACAATTACCTAATTGTATAGTATACATAGATGATATATTATTATATACAAAAACCAAAGATGAACATTTAAAATTATTAGAACAATTTACAAATATAATAGAAAAATCAGGAATAAGTTTAAGTGAAAAGAAAGCCGAAATAATGAAAAATCAGATAGAATTTTTAGGAATAAAAATAGATAAAAGTGGAGTAAAAATTCAACAACATATAGTACAAAAAATAATAAATTTTAAAGAAAAATTAGATACAAAAAAGAAATTACAATCGTTCTTAAGATTAGAAAATCAAGTAAGAGAATATATACCAAAATTAGCAGAAAATCTAAAACCATTACAGAAAACATTAAAAAAGGATATCAAATATAATTAAAACGACGAAGATAAAAAAGAAGTCCAAAAAATAAAAATACTTTGTAAAGAGTTACCAAAATTACAATTCCCAGACGAAAATAAAAAATTTACATATATAGTAGAAGCAGATGCAAGTGAATATAGTTATGGAGGAGTACTTAAATACAAATACGAAAATAAAAAATATAAGATCATTGTAGATATTATGCAGGAACATTTAATGAAATGGAAATAAAATGGGAAATAAATAGAAAAGAATTATGTTCATTATATAAATGCCTATTAGCATTTGAACCATATATTGTATATAATAAATTTATTGTAAGAACAGATAACACACAAGTACGATGGTGGCTAACAATAAAAATACAGAACTCAGTTACGACGAAGGAAATTTGGAGACTAGTATTTAATATACTGAATTTTACATTTACGATTGAAGTGATCAATACTAACAAAAATGTCATTGCAGATTACTTATCAACACAAAACTTCTCAAACTGATTTATCAATGGAAGAGGCTGATGCCAAAGATAGCCAGACCGATTTATTACTTCAAATGTTTGAGCAAATGAAGTTATTACAAAAAAGAGTTATTACACTAACTACCGAAGTTACAAACGTAAAAGTGCAGGTTGGGCACTATAATCAACAAGATACTGTGCAGGAAGAGCATATTAAAAAACTAGACCTAAAAGGTGATGATGAGAAACACCTAAAAACTCAAATTACTAATGAAATTATAATTACAGCTGCAGGCGCAGGAGATATATCTAAAGGGAAAAATATAGTCACTCAAAATAAACCTGAAATACCCAAGAAAAAGAATTACAACCTCAACTAGATATTTTCAAAACCATATACACCAAATATACAAAGATCAAAATCATTTGCACCTCCCCAAATACATACATATTCTGAATCACTTAACCAAGAAAAATAGACATACAACTATGTTGCCCGAAAATACATTGAAAATATATAGACCTTACAAACCATGTTAAAAATCAAACCTATTCAAAGTGAAGAACTAGACACACAACAAAAAGGATATATTACCCAGAAATGCCAGAATTACAATAAACTTATTGCTTTTTCAGGTACAAGTTCGAATTTAATCAAATCATGTTATTATTATGGATTATTATCTACAGTTTACACAACTACTGGAGAAGAGTTAGAAGGAATTCCAGATATTCACAATGGATTTATGATCTACAAGAGAATTACTAACAGATAATTATTTTATGTTCGATTTTATTCCGCCCATTATTTGATGAAGTTAAACAGACTATTACAGTAATCAAGATAGGTTTGACCAGAGATTGTATTATTCCAGAAGAGATATGTGAACAAGACGAGATACCAAAGACACAGATACCAGGATTTTACCGCAACAAAAGAGTTATTGGACTTAGTAATATATTATCAGAATTACTTAATTATTACTCAAATCAGAAACCCATTTGGATATATAGCTCGAGGAATCAAATATTGGTTTATTTAACTTGTAAAGAAGTTAGAGATCAAGACATGGAAGAACTTAGGAAATGGGGATTAACACTTCTCAGACCAGGAGAACAACCATTGACGGGATCTATCAAAAAAGAAATTATCTCAGAAGAAACTATGGAACAATTTTGTGAAAAAGTTTGCCAAAAATACAATGGTCACATATGCAGCAGATGTAGTGCTAGACACAACTTTATTCCAGATGTGATGCTACACTGACAAGAAGATAGAAAGTAGCAGATACGACAAGAAAGAGATAAGGAAAAAGATAGCTACGGAGCAAAATAATGGAGATAAAAGACAAGCTATTAAATTATGAAAGCGACATGTAACAAACTTTCACAATTTTCTTTACGTAAAATCTATTGTATAGGTTTATGATACAAAGTTTGTAAAGACTTTAAGATAGCTACATTAATAGATTTTTTGACTTTTTAGCCAAAAGCCTTTATGATTTTTATTTTATAGTTAGCTAAGTCTTTACGTAAAGACTTTTTGTAGAGAATAGTTAGGACAATAAAGACTTTGTAAAAAAGTTAGGATACGTGTAAAACTTTCGTAAAGTATTCTCATTATAAATGGAAGGCATCGAAGGCAGAAAGAAGGCAAGCCTTCATGCGTTGAAGCAAACACTCTTCTTTCACAACAAATTTTTAAATATTTATTAAAAAACAAGTATATTTCAATGAAAAAATTTATGGAGGAACAAAACTTAGAATTATCAGACCTACCAGAACAGGTATATTCATTTACCATTATGAATAGCTAAATTCATAAATTCCTAATAATCATGATATGATAAATAAGTTCATGTTAGTTGCTTTATAGTAGAATTATTCGAAAAATAACATGTTAAGAAGTTTATTAGCAAAGTGGAAAAGGAGAAAAATCCCTAAGAACTATGCCATCCTAAAGGTGAAACCGGTGAGGCAAGAAATCCGTGATAGGGGAGTAGCCAGAGTAGAGGCGCTGTTTAAGGGAAAAGTATCTAGATTACCATGCTAATAGTTACCGAAGAATATGTTATTTAAGAATAATCTAGTATATAGTAATCTAAAGTGATTATATTTTGTTATGTGTATGATTGAAGGAATATTTTGAAAAAGCATCATATGAAAAAATGAATACTTATTTATCTGACGAAATGGTAGATACATTTAAAATACTTGTTTTATATGTACTTAAGGATATAGAAATTACAGATATAAGAAAAATCGTATTAGAAAAAATATTTGATAAATATTCTATGACTAGAGTAAATTATATACCACACTTACCTAACTACTCTTACAAATGCTTATATACCAAACCTACATATCAACCATGATAAATTATGAATTTTGGAAAATGGATATGAAAAATATACAATCAATAGAAAAACAAATAAAAACAAATTTAGATGGATATATGAGGACTAAAGATATAAAATATATACAATTTCTCAATGAAAATATAGAAGAATTAATGAGATTAAAACAAAAAACTAAAAAATATTATAATAAAGTATTTAACCAATTTTAAATGACAGATAATCTTAAAATATTAATCTTATATATACTTATAAATATAGAAATTATAGATATTAAGAGAATAATATTAGAAAAAATATTAGACTATGAAATTGAAATTATAAATTAGATAGAACAATTATACCTAGATAATTACCCAGATGGATATTATTCAGACTAAAATGTTAGAGTATATTAGAAAAATTAGAGAAAACCAAAGTGACCTATATGAAGAAATTAATTATAGAAACCGACTCAAAGAAATAATGAAAAATCTAAAAGAAAAATTAATATGGACAAAAGAAACCTTAGAAAATTTACAAAAAAGTACAAATAAAAGTTTATATAACATAAAAAACTCATTAAGAGAAGAAGAAAGAGAGATAATTAATAGTATTAATAACCTTAATTCAGATATAAATTATAGTACAATTAGAATAGAATATTACACAGAAACTAGTAAACAAGCAACTACTTTAGAATAAAATGATAAAATATGAGTATTTAAAATAGTGGAGACAAGATATAGAAGAAATAAGATTAGAAGAAATACTTATGAAAAAGAATTTAATCGAATATTTTAGAACAAAAGATATAGAATGTTTAGAATACCTCAAAAATAATATAGAAGAATTACAAAGACTAAGAGAAAAAACTAAAGAATACTACAATAAAGCATTTAATCAAATACCAATTAATCACCCCCCAAGATATGAACAATAAACTAAAAATAAAAATATTCAGAGAAGTCAAGAAATATCCACGCACAAATAAAAATAGATCCATTACAATAGATCTATTAAAGTTATTCGCACCCCTTACAATGCTTCCTTCTTCTTCATCTTCAATTCAAAAATTTGCTCAATTCATGAAATTGATGCAAAAATTAAAATCATTTTCTCTTTACTTGTATTAAGCCGTATAAATTTGAGAATAGAAAACATAAAGTTGAATTGATTTTAGCTTCGTCTCCTTTTGATATTAAGGTATAATTCCATTCATTACTTTGCTTATCGTTTTATTAGGGGTTACTTTCCCTTTTTATACTTTAAATTCGTTTCTGAATTTTAGCTTATTTGTTAAAATGAATTTCTTGTAGCACACAATGAAGTCAGTTAACTTGAGTAAACTTTGTATGAAAGAAAATAATTCCACTTTGAAGCAAGAAGTTCATTGCAATCAGGAAATTTTATTGAATTTGAAGACATCTTAGACTTCAATAAATTTTGATAGAAGATATTGGGCATGTCCTTATTATGGGGCAAATCTTAAATTTTTCATCTCATTTTTTTATTTCGACATAATTAATTAAAAAAATGAGATTAATTCATTCTTTATATGTAACCATTGAAGGGTCCAAGATTTTGCAACTTTGGGTGTTGGAGGAATACATAAGACATTGAACTGAGGTTCAATTATGTGATTCCTATAATAATAAAGAAACTAGGTGAGCTTGAGAATTTAGTTGAATCTTGTCATTTCAATGAAGTTGAGAAATTGATTAGGTTGAACAAATTAATTGAGGAAGGTTCAGAAGAAGTTGACAAGTCTAAAAAGTTCAAACAAGATGATAATGAGATTAATATGAAAGTGGAGAATTTGAAAGAAGAGATTCGAAAGACCAAGAAAAAAAGAGAAGAAGTGGAAACAAATAACTGAAGGGAGGACTGAAAAGAATACTCACTTCTTGATATGATTTTTTTGTATACTACTAAAGCTATAAGCTATTTGATTTGGGATGCTCTATATGAAAAAAAGGTTCAATGAAGTTACCTTAGCACTAGGTTGTTGTTGTTGGATGATATGTAGCATATTTTTGTGTTGAGTAGTGCAACTTCTTATGTAATATAATTGAATTCTCTTATATATATAAAGATGAGAAAGGTTGTTAAATTGGTTGTATTGGAATCATTTTTGTTTATCTTTTGAAATGGTACAATCTTAGTAGTAGAAAACAAGTGCAATAACAAAATGCAATTTGATGCTGCAAAATAACAAAATACTGTAGGCACAACACAACAATTCTAAAGAAACAAATATTTCAATTATGTAGTCATAACTGCATAAAACTTCAAACAAGCATTTCAAAATAATGCAGTCATAGCTGCTAATATTTCAACAGAAACATATAGCCAAAAATACAGTCACAATTGTATCATTATTTTCAAAATATGTCAAATTAGTATAGTCACAACTGGATAGTTGAAGTCACTACTATCTAACCACTAGCTAAGTTAAAGTCACTACTGTTTCATTACATACCATCAATACACGAAGAGGAAAAATAAAATCAGTCTTATACTAAAATATTGTAGAACTTGTTTGACTTAGGCGGTTCAGTTAAGCAGCATTTGACATCGTCCTTATTTTTTTGTACTCTCATGTCTTCAAGTCCTTGTTGGGTCATAGTTTTCTTTCTATTTCATTTCACACATGATGTTAGTTTGTGATGTTGACATGACCCGAACCAGGGTCTTATCGTAATGGGCATCCCAAGTCCAACCCGGATTGGGGACCACCCCGTTACCCAACCCAGCCTCCAAATACGCATACCCTAAATCAGATAAATTTCGAACGTATACCAAGATATATTTTATTACAATACCAGACTCTGGGATAACTCTACAACCAGGACCAACTCAAGCAAGTCCAACAGTCCAATACCAACCAACAGCCATAACAAAATCAATATAAGAATCAAGTTCCTGTCCATAGCATAACATAAAGGATGGAACAACCATAAATATAGTCCAACGGTATCAACCCTTATACCAATGCCGATACTAAGAATAAAACCAATGCCGACACCGCCCATTAAAACCCATAGTAGTCATATAAAGCCTTTAACCAAACGAAAAATAATATCCGATTGGGACATGCCTCCAACTATAGCCAAAATCAATATCCATAAAATAACTAAAGTATGTAAAAACATCCATGATATGAAATAGAGACTTCAAGAATATGGACGCTCACCACTTCAATCCAATAGCTAATCCCAAATTCGATCACTAAGCAGGAGGAGTAGAATGGTCGGTTATTGCATCGCCTGGGGATACAGCCGTCCGAATACGGGTTACCAAGTGAACGCTAGCATGAACTCAGGATAAGGATAAAATAATGTCATCCAATAAAACAAAGTAAACCAACCATATGCACATAAGCCATATATATTTATATATATAACCATGCTAAAAAAGGGAGTCGGGTTTAGCATACCTTTTAAACCGTTAACCTGGATATGTGTAGCTTAATCATCCTAGAACTACCCACGGACTATATGGATCTAGTGTAATCCCCTGAACGGTCCCTGATGCATGGAGCCGCATGAATCAGAGATACCATAAGATTAGGGAATTCCCGAGTACCCTAAGCTCTCCATGATAAATATGTACAATGTACTTAGAGGATTTTCATGTAACTTATAGTATCATATATGGTCGCTGTAAACAACCATCATGTCAGTAAATATGAGTTTCCTATGTCCGTTCATTGAACTCGCACCTTCACGGATAGCTATCACACCCCGCCATTATTTTCCAATTAAAACCATTACCATCCAACCAAACTATTATACCGTTATTATTAACTAAGGCTATAAGTAGTGGTATCATCATATCGACTATAACTTACAAATAATGTCCTTAGCCAACCACTTTATATAAAGGGATTTCCATGTACCCATAGATTACATTATTAAGTTAACTTAGGGGAATCCCGCACCCCAAAAGTGTTCCATTGTTAAGTTTGCTTGGGGAAATCTCATGTACCCCACAAGTTGTTCATGAACATGTTTACTTGGGGGATTACCTTGTACCCCACAAGGATGTTTAATTAACCATAACCATGACCACCATTCTTACCATTTAACCATTCCAAAGTATTTAAACTATTTATAACATTTAAGGTTCCATTACTAAACCATACCATGCAATAATTTCATTAAAAGTCCAATAATATAGTAAAAGCATTCTCATAACATTTTATCTAACATGTTGAGGGCATAGTATTTCCAAGACCAAATTCAATTGCTAATTAACCATTCCTATACAATCAATTGTCTAAACCACCATTAAAGCATGTAATTTCATAATTAAAACATGAAAAAAGCATAACCAAACATTTAATACCAAAACCCCAACATATATTTGAAAACCTCAAAACCACATAATAATCATGCCATAAAAACATTGTCTAAAAAAATATGTCTTTAGTTGGAACTAACAATGAGGGAGGAGTACATGCCTTACATTATGAAGATGATGGAGAGAAATCACTCGTACAGGCCCCAAATTAATCCTCTAGATGAAACGCTAAACTTTCTTTATCCAAGAGCCTTAGAGAGAATTAGAGAGAGTTTCTAAGTGTTTAAGATTTGAATAATAGGGTAAATGATTCCCAATAGTGATATTAGTCATGGGGCCTTAAGTGGTTAAGTGGAGAAATGTCCAGATTAGCCCCAACTTAATTTGCTTAAAATTCCCGTCAGATGTACGACTACTTCAACTAGTTGTACCCTTCAATATGAGTGGTAACCACCACTTGTACCCCAGGACTCCCCTTTGGAACCAATACTGTGCACCATACGACTTACCAAAACCAAGTCGTACTAAAACCATACGATCAATACCCCTAAATCGTATCCCTAACAGAATAAAATCAAAGAAAGTTTGATCACCGTTTACCATACGAGTCAATTGTAAGACTCGTACCCTAAATTACGGCTCATGGTGAGGCACTCATACTCAGATCCAAGTTAAGTTACTAAGTTTCAGATTAAGTGAAGGAAAAATCCAAACCATATGACCCGTCACCAACCATACTACTCTTACCCATTAAGTTGTACCCATTCCAAAAACCAATCCAATCCACCAAACAACACTGGTTAGCATACGACCAAGAGCATACCAACCGTACCCCATCATACTACTTGTAAAAGTTGTATGATGTCCATAATCCAGAAATCCAGGAAATTTTCTATGGGTCCAAATCCAGGGTGTTTCAGTCTACCCCACTACGATCATTCATCCTCGAATGATAGACAAGTTAGGTCAAACACAAGCACGATTCATTTGCATTATCAAATATCAATCCAACCTTTAACCAAGTTAGAAAATAAAGATGTAACCAAGAAAACATACCTTTCGTATGATTATTCAAAGCATAAAACAAATGCAGATATTTGGACTTCATGTCTGCTTCCACTTCCCATGTAGCCTCTTCCACCTTATGGTTCTACTATAGAACTTTAACCGAGGCCACATCCTTGGTCCTTAACCGATGAACCTGCCAATCTAATATCTCAGCTAGGACCTCTTCATAAGATAAAAAATCCCAAATATCCAATCCTTCCAAAGGAACCACCGAAGAAGGATCACCAAGAAACTTTCTCAACATAGAGACATGAAATACTAGATGAATGGAGCTTAAACTAGAAGCCAACTCTAATTCGTACACCACATTACCAATCCTCTGAAAAACCACATAAAGACCAACATAGTGGGGACTAAGCTTTCCTTTTTACTAAACCGCATCATTCCCTTCATAGGAGATACCCTTAGGAGCACTTTATCCCCAACCTTAAACTCTAAGTCTCTATGCCTTACATCCGCATAGGACTTTTGGCAACTTTGGACAGTCTTAAGCCTATCCCGAATTACATTTACCTTCTCCATAGTATGATAAACCAAGTCTGGACCAAATATATCCGCCTTACCAAACTCAAACCACCCAATAGGAGATCTGCACCTCCTACCATATGATGTCTCAAAAGGGGCCATCCCAATGCTAGAATGATAACTATTTTCATAAGAAAAATCTACCAAAGGTAGTTGATTGACCCAGTTGCCACCATAATTAATCACACACTCACGAAGTATGTCTTCCAATGTCTGAATAGTTCTCTCTGCTTGCCCATCCATCTGCGGATGAAAAGAACTACTCAGACTAACCTTAGTACCCAACCCCTTCTGAAACGACTACTAAAAGTTAGATGAAAACCGCGTACCATGATCAGATATAATCAAAACTGGTACCCCATACAACTTCAAAATCTCATAAAGATACAACCGTGTATAATTCTCTGTCAAAAAGTTTGTTCGCATCGGCAAGAAGTGAGCGAACTTTGTCATCCTATCCTTGATGACCCAAAACAAATCAAATTAGTTTTGAAAGCGAAGAAGACCAGTAACGAAATCTATAATGATTACGTCCAATTTCTATTTTGGCAAATCAATCTCCTGATATAAGCCCCCAGGCCTCTTGTTCTAAGATTTCATTTATTGACACACTAAACACTTGGCCACAAAATCAGTCACATCTCTTTTCATATCTTTCCACCAATACATCTCCTTGAGATCATGATATATTTTTTCAAACCGGGATGAACAACATAGCGTGATTCATGCACAACAACCAAAATTCTTTGTCGTAAGCCATCGATGTCAAGAATACATAACTGCCTTTGGTACCTCAAGGTACCATCACCACTGATCTCAAACACCATAACTCTTTTCCCATTTATATCATCCTTGATTTTCATCAAGATAGGATCTAGCATTCGCTTTCCT
This sequence comes from Capsicum annuum, assembly GCF_002878395.1. Taxonomy (NCBI): domain Eukaryota; kingdom Viridiplantae; phylum Streptophyta; class Magnoliopsida; order Solanales; family Solanaceae; genus Capsicum; species Capsicum annuum. The sequence continues at coordinate 46,190,151 of NC_061118.1, forward strand.
TGATTTCTTCACCAAGAGGCGACCGAACTACTTCTTGTAGCATCATACCACCATCATTGGAGTCTAAGAGCGAACTCTAAGATTAGCCAAACGGTGAATATTCTTCTTCGATTCCCACTTTTCCTTATCCGCATGAGCTAAAATCCCTATGGAAAACCTGTTAAGAGAATCAACAACAACGTTAGCTTTACCTAGGTGGTAGTGAAGACTCATATCATAATCTTTGAGAAGCTCCAACTATCTCCTTTGCCTGAGATTTAACTTCTTTTGAGTGAGCACATACTGTAGACTCTTACAACCAGAAAAGATGTCCACGTGCACTCCATACAAATAATGTCGCAAGATTTTCAAAGAAAAAACCACCACTAAAAGCTCCAAATCATGAGTAGGATAATTCCTCTCATGCACCTTCAACTGCCTGGAAACATAGGCAATCACCTTCCCATGTTGCATTAAAACATAACAAAGTCCTACCCGAGATGCATCATAATAAACCACAAATCCCTCATTGCCTTCAGGCAATGTCAAAACCAGAGTAGAAGTTAGATTATCATTAAGCTTCTCTAAACTACCTTCACAAGCATCCGACTAAGAAAACTTTACCTTCTTCTGAGTCAACTTAGTTAATGGGGTAGCTATCATTGAAAAACTTTCCATGAACCATCTATAATACCCAGCCAAACCTAAGAAGCTCCGAATGTCGGTTGGAGTCGTGGGTTTAGTCCAAATTTTAACCACCATCACCTTTTATAGATCCACTATGATCCCCTCACTCACAATAATATGACCAAGAAAAGTTACAACATTTAACCAAAACTCACACTTGGAGAATTTGGCATACAACTGTTGCTCTTTTAAGGTCTGCAACACCACACGAAGGTGATTGGCATGATCCACCTCACTCTTAGAATAAACCAGAATGTCATCAATGAACACAATATTAAAAGATCTAAAAATTGCCTAAAAACCATGTTCATTAAATCCATAAATGCCGCCGGGGCATTAGTCAAACAAAATGACATTACAAGGAACTGAAAGTGACCATATTGAGTACCAAAAGCCGTCTTAGGGATATCCGCCTCCCTAATCCTAAGCTGATCATACCTAGACCGCAGATCTATCTTAGGAAAAATTTGGCACCTTGCAACTGATCAAAAAAGTCATCTATTCTTAGAAGAGAATACTTGTTCTTAACCATTGCCTTAGTCAATTTCTGATAGTCAATTCACATCGAAAGGGAACCATCCTTCTTTTGCATGAATAACAACGGTGCACCCCACAGAAATATACTTGGATGGATGAAACCCTTGTCCAAAAGATCCTTAAGTTGCTCCTTGAGTTCTCTCAGCTTAGCTAGAGCCAATCTATAAAGAGGAATAGATACTGGATGAGTGTTCGAAACAAAATCAATACCTAACTCAATCTTATCCGGAGGAACACTAGAAAGATCATTCAGAAAGACCTAAGAAAACTCATTCACCATCAGAACCGAATGCAAAGAAAGGCCTTCGAGTTAAAATCTTTAACTCAGACCAAATGATCGAGACACCCTTTAGAGATTAACCTCTGATCTGTAAGATATGAAATAAACTTCCCCCTAAGAGCTAGGGAACCACCCTCCCACTCAATAACTGGTTTACCAGGGAACCTAAAGACCACCTTACGAGTCTGATAATCTAATGATGCATAACAAGAGTATAACTAATCTATCTCTAAAATAACATCAAAATACACCATATCAAGTTCAACTAAATCCACCAAAGTCTACTTACTAGCAACAGAAACCACACACCCTATAGACTCTTTTAGATACTATAGAGTCACCTACTGGGTAGAAACAGAAAAAGGATCCAAAATAAAATTGGGATCGAAACCAAATACATAGCTAAAAATAATGTCACATAAGAGAGAGTAGACCCCAGATTAAGCAAACAGTACACACCACAAGAAAAGAGTTATAACATACCAGTAACGACATCAGGTGATGCCTCAAATCCTGCCGAGTAGCAAGAACATATAATTTATTCCGACTAGCGCGGGCACCAGAAGCAGAAATTGATGCAGAAAATGCACACTTTGGTGTAGGAGCAGAAGATGAAGCAACCAGAGCCTTAATCTCTCCCGAAGCACCCTTAACAACTGAACTGTTTCTAAACAGATAGCCCAGCTGACCATATTTGAAACATTTGTCCCTCTTCTCATCCCAGGAACCCCTATGCAACTTACCATATAACTGACAAAGAGGGAATAATGAGGCTGATTGAGACCCACTTTCTTAAGATTGGGAACCTGGTGCCTAAAAATTATCGCCACACTACTGACGCCTATCACCTAACTATTTTGAGTAAGGAGTGCTAGCTGAAGAGAAGAAACCAAAACTCCCCTAATTTTTTAGCCACTTACCACCATTCTAACCGCCTTGATATTGAGCACCACCCTGTTTAGATGGCCTAAACTTATTAGCCCTCCTTTCCCCAAACTCAGCCTGCTTCCTCTTTTTCTCTTTCACTTGATGCATATGAACCACCAACCTTGAAACATCTATATCCTTCATTAGCAGTGCAGTCTTGCTTTCAAGGATCAAATCTCAAAATTGTCCAAAAGTGAACTTTCTCATCCGGGTCCTCATGTCAGACACCAATTCCGGAGCATACCTTGACAACTAATGAAATTTCAAGGCATATTCCTTGATAGATATTTTCCCTCATCCCAGATTAATAAATTACTCCGCCTTCGCTTCCCTTAACTCCCGAGGAAAGAAGCAATCCAGGAAAGTATTAGAGAAAATCTCCCATAAAGTAGACTCCTCAATATGACCTCTCACCCTATCCGACTCCTCGTACCATTGGTACGCCACATCTTTAAGCTGATAAGCAACAAAATTAACCCCTTTCACATTCGTGGCCTTCATTACCCAAAAAATTTTCACCATCTTATCCAAGAAACCCTAAGGATCCTCCTCTACCTTCACACCAATAAAAGTAGGAGGATTCATCTTCATAAACTGGTCAACCCTTGTGGCCCTAGAAGATGAAACACCAGATACATCCCGCTCAACCTGAGCAACAACCAACTGAGAAATAACATAAATCGATTGATGAAATTCCACATTCGTCACCTTAATCTAAGGAAGAATAGTAGCAACTGGTAGAAGTCTAGAAATATTAGGGACTGGACCCCTAGACCGAGTATGGATCTCCTGAGTAGTACATATCCTCTCAATATCATCCCCAGTTGGGACAGAGGAGTTTTCTTGCATCTCAGGTTGTAGAGGCATGATCTGAAAAATGAACAAATCAGAATTAGAAAGATCCCAAGACTTAGACTCCAGGATTGAAAATAGAATACCAAGAAAGTGAAATATTCCTAAATGGCTTGTAGCTAATCTCTTATGAGTATGGCCTACATACCCTTAAAAGAGACTGTACTGGATACGACCTTGTGAACTCTCAATTGACCATGAACCTAAAGCTTTGATACAAACTTGACACAACCCAAACCAGAGCCTTGTCGTAATGGGTATCCCAAGTTCAACCAGGATTGGGGACCACCCCCGTTACACAACCCAACTTTCAAATACGCACACCTTGAGTCAGATGAATTTTTAATATATAACAAGATATAATTTATTACAATACTAGACTCTGTGATAGGTATAAAACCAATACCAAACCAAGAAAGTCCAACTGCCCAATACCAACCAACAACCATAACAAAACCAATATAAAAATTAAGCTCTTGTCCATAACATAACATAAAAGAATGGAACAATCATAAATTTAGTCCAACGGTATCAGCCCCAATACTAATGCCAATACTAAGGCTGACACTAATATCGGCATCATTCAATCCAACCCATAGTAGTCACACAAAGCCTCTAATAAAAAAACAACTATCCGATTAGGACATGCTCCCAAACATAGCCAAAACCAATATCCATAAAATAATTAAAGTATGTAAAGATATCCATGATATGAAATAGAGCCTTCCAGAATATAGAAGCTCACCACTTTAATCCAATAGATGATACCGAATCCAATCACTAAGCATGAGGAGTAGAATGGTCGATTTCTGCATCGCATAGGGATACAGCCGCCCGAAGAAGGGTTAGCGGGTGAATACTAGCATGAACTCAAGATAAGAATAAGCTAATTCCATCTAATAAAACCATGTAAACCAACCATATGCACACAAACTATACATATATATATATAACACTATACCGGGAAAGGTAGTCGGGTTTAGCTTGCCTTTTAAACCATTAACCTAGAAATGTGTAGCTTAACCGTCCTAGAACCACTCACGGGCTATATGAATCCATTGTAACCCTCTAAACGGTCTCCGATGCATGTAGCCACATGAACTGGAGATACCATAAGAGTAGAGGATTCTTGAGTACCCTTCGCTCTCTATGATACATATGTACAGTGTACTTAGAGGATTCCCATGTACCTTATAGTATCATATATGGTCGCTATGACCAACTCTCATATCGGCAAACATGAGTTTTCGGTGTCTTACCATAGGACTCGCACCTTTACGATTAGCTATCACACCCCGTTATTATTTCCCAATTAAAACCATTACCATCCAACCAAACCATTATACCATTATTATTAACCAAAGCTATAAGTAGTGGTATCGTCATACCGACTATAGCTTGCAAGTGATGTCCTTAGTGAATCTCTTTATGTAAAGGGATTTCCATGTACCTATAGATTACATAATCAAGTTAACTTAGGGGAATTGCATTTACCCCACAACTATTCCATTATTAAGTTCACTTGGGAGAATCCAATGTACCCCACAAGTTTTTCATTAACATGTTTACTTGGGGGATTCCCTTGTACCCTATAAGGATATTTAATTAACCATAGCCATGAACACCATACCTTACCATTTAACCATTCCTAACTATTTAAACTATTTATGCCTTTTAGGGTTCCATTACCAAATAATACCATGCAATAGTTTCATTAAAAGTCCAATAATATAGTAAAAGCATTCTCATAGGCATTTTATCAAACATGTTAGAGACATAGTGTTTCCAAAACCAAATCTAATTACCAATTAACCATTCCCACGCAACCAATTATCGAAACCACCATTAAAGCAAGTAATTTCATAATTAAAACATGGGAAAATCATAACTAAATATTTAATACCAAAACCCCTATATATATTTGAAAACACCAAATCCATATAATAATCATGCCATGAAAAAATTGTATAAAAAACATGCCTTTAGTTGAAACTAATAATGAAGGAGGAGTACATCTCTTAGATTATAAAGATGGTGGAGAGACATCACTCATACAGACCCCAAATTGATCCTCTAGATAAAACCCCAGCCTTCTTTTACCCAAGAGCCTTTGAGAGAATTTGAGAGAGTTTCTAAATATTTAAGATTAGAATAATAGGGTAAATAATGTCCCAATAGTGATATAAGTCGTGGGGCCTAAAGTGGTTAAGTGTGGAAATATCTAGATTACCCCAAACATAAACTGCTTAAAATTCCCATCAGATGGTATGACTACCCCATACCAGTCGTACTCTTCAATATGAGTGGTACCCACCACTCATACCCTAGGCCTCCCCCTTGGATCCAACACTGTCCACCATATGAATTACCCAAACCAAGTCGTACCCAAACCATACGATCAATACCCTAAATCTTATCCTTGGTAGAATTAAATCAAAGGAAGTTTGAACACTGTCTACCATACAATTCAATGGCACGACTCATACCCTAACTTATGTCTCACGGTGAGCCACTCATACTCAAATTTAAGTTAAGTTACTAAGTCTTAGATTAAATAAAGGAGAAACCCAAACCATACAACCCGTAACCAACCATATGAATCATACCAATAAAGTTGTACCCATTCCAAAAACTAATCCAACTCACCAACCAACACTAATTAGCTTATGACCAAAAGCATATCAACCGTACCCCATCATATGATTGCTACCCACAAGTCATATGATGTCCAAAATCCATAAATTCAAGAAATTTCTAAGGGTCCAAACCCAGGGTGTTTCAGATGTCGAAGATGTCCAGTCACTATATAGGAGTCCATAGGCATTCCAGGCTGAGAAAAATAAAAAAGAATAAATTTATCTTAAGACCTGAAAAAGGTTGACTTTAAACTAAACAAATATAATCAATTTTAACTTACATTGAGAATTCTAAAACCACTCTATATATGAAGCACCTCTATTACACCTATCTAGGTCTTTTATATGGTGCCCCTCTATCTTTACTAACATTAGCGGCACTATCACTCGAAGTAGCAACAACACCAACTTCTCTTCCTCTATGAGCATCAACTGGTCTTTCTATTCCTCTATCAGCACCACCATCAATAATAACTTTCACTCTTCTTGCTATACCAGCATAACCAACAATAGCAATATTAACTTCTCTTCCCTTACCAACTCCACTAACAACTGCAACATCAGCTCCTATACCTATACTAATAACACTGCCAATCGTAAAAATTATAGTTCTTTTTCCACCATCGACACCTATATTAGAAGCAACTACTGCAGATGATCCTCTCTCTTTACTAGTAGTACCTGTAGTAGCTAAAGCTACAACAGCCTACAACACATAAAAAATGTAATAAAATAAAAAAGTAAAAAAAAATAAAAAAGTAAAAAAATATAAGAAAATAAAAGAGAGTTAAAATACTAGTAAATTACAAGTCAAATGTTACTTTTGTAGAACCTTTTGGTCTTCCTCTTCCTTTACTTGTGCTGCAAAAGAACCCATACTGGTTCTTGTTGAACTTGAAGTCAATGGAAAACTCTTTTTAGTATGACCCTTGTTATGATATGTGCTGCATGTCACCTCAACACCTTTCTTTGTAAACTTTTTAGTCCTATTTTTATTCTACTCTTTTTTTCTAGATTTAATAGGTCAACCCGAAAACTTTCTTATTGTAAGTGGTATGAAAGAAGGGTTGATTGACTTGGGGCATACTAGCATACCAATGATAGGCTGAATGAAGTAACTATAGGTCTTGAGATAAGTTTTCTTAGTATACCAATGCGCAACATAGTTAATGGGTTCTAGTCTTCTAAAGTGTAGTGCAATTATGGCATGACAACAAGGTATACCTTTTAACATCCAAGACCTACATGTATAAGTATTATCTCTCAAAATCACTATAAAAGTATTTCTCTATCTATCCTTAACCTCAAAATCAAAATCACCATTCCACTTAAGATTACACTTCATTGATTTTGATGTGTTATCTTACAACACTTTAAGTGCCATTGAAGAAATAGCAGTTATCCATGTTGCAGAAAACTCTCTTAATTATCATATTCTTCTCATTAGCTTGATCCTTATTTCCTCAAGCATTGTTATGATAGTCTTGTGTCTTGCCCCCAATATCCATGAGTTGAAGCTTTCAGCATGTTATTATCAATGCTATCACAACAACTATATTTAAAGAAAATCTTAGACCACCTTTCTATGTTGTAATATAGTAAGTCATCACATATCTTTTTCCCTAACATCTCCATATAATCAAAATTTCTTTTCTATTCTTGCTCATATATTGACTTGACACACTTTCCAAAATAGTTTCTTCTTTCAATACCTTTCCAATATTCAGATTAGTTGGCTAGATCATATCTAGCACACATTCTTTATCCTACATATGACAATAAATCTGAAATTGCATTGTCAAGACCCTTGAAAAAATAAAATATATTAGGTGACATAAGTATAAAATAGTTAATAAAAGAAACAAAAAATCTACAAAATGAATAAGAAAAAATAGAGGAGGTTACCTTCTGCATATCAGTAATAGTAGTTACTTCAGACCCGTCTCCCAGCTCAAGATCATTCTTTACAAGTCTAACAAATCATTTCCAAGTGAATTTGTTTTTAACTTCAACCACTGTCCAGGCTAGTGGTAGCATGTGGTTACTCCCATCCATACAAATAGCCACAAGTAATAGACCCTTACAAACACCTTGCAAAATACAGTCATCAAACTCAATACATCTCCTGACATCAGCTTTGAATACTTTCTTCAAAGCATCAAAACATATGTAAAATGATTGAAACTAGTTTATTCCACCTTCAAAAGTTTCTTTACTAAACCTCACTACACATGTGCTATCTGGATTAGGATTTAAGAGCTCATCCCTATAATTTGAAATTCTTTTAAACTCTTCGACATGATCATCCATAATTTATTGCAACACAATATTTTTAGCTTTTCTTGCTACAGTCCTCCATATATACACCACCAACTCTTTTTTCACTAACTCTTGAAACTAACAAACTCTAATTTCAAGTTCTGAAGTGATTCTGTCCCCGTACCTCTCCTCTAAGTACTTAGAATTCACCAATTTATTATTTGTTGTGGCATTACATTTATGCACTGTAATGTACTTCTGAACTTGAAAATCTCTAACCCTAGAATTAATGCTTGCAATCAACAACTATAAACAATCATCTACACACTTTATTTTCACCCTTTTGGTTTATTCACAAACTTATCTAGCACTACATGTTTTTGAACAACATATCTGGTAAGAGCTTTTCTAAACTCTTTAACATTTGCAAAACAGAGCCCAAGCTCCCAAACTATTAATTTACAATCAGGATCAAACAAAATCCTCTTATAATTTCTTTTTGCTCTTCTTGATTTTCCTTCTCTTATAGATAGTTTTTCAACTTCAACATCCCCTTAATTATCCTCATCAGAATCTATTTCAAAACTTACCTCTTTATTTGAATAAATATATGGCTCATATCTAGCTATCTTTTTTCTTAGATAAAACCTCATCATATCCCACATCAACTCCCTTTTTACCTAAACTAACACCTTTTGTTCTAGGCTCCTTTTCTCTCTTTTTTGTTTCATCAGATTTATTTTTTTTGGTAGCCTTCTTTTGTTCCCTTAGAACCCTTACCTCCTCATGAACATCACCACCATACCCATCATCTTCACCTTTATTAAAGAAGTCACAATAATCTAAATTTTTATTAACATTAGTTCCACTTTTCCAATTTGATGGAATGACTGGGACATATTCTACAATAACAAAAGCAATGTCACCTAAATTCTGCTCAATACTATCAGAAACACTGCCCAAGTCCTTACTCCTAGCACTATCACTACCACCACCTAAGATATCACCCTAGCAGCAACACCACCATTACTCAAGTGTCCAATAATAGTAGAAAAACTATCATCACCACCATCTAACTCCTCACCAATTGCAGAAACACCATTCGCACCATCCAAGTAATCACTCCTAACACTACCACCACCTAAGTTCTCACCCCTAGCAGCAATAACATCATCACCAAAGTCACCACCAGTAGCAAAAATACCACTACCAGAACTATTTATGTCCTCACTCCTAGCAGCAACACCACTATCACCCAAGTCCTCACCAGTACTAAAAATAACACCATCATCACTACCTAAATCCTCACCAGTAGAAAAAATACCATTAACACTACCCAAGTTATCATTCCTAGCACTACCACCACCATCACCTAAATTCTCACTCCTAGAAGCAACACCACCATCAACCAAGTTCCCACCAGTAGTAGAAACACCACAACCACAACCACCTAAGTCCTTACTAATAGAAGAAACACCATCACCACCACCTAGGTCTTCACCCCTATCTACAGTACCACCACTACTCAAGTTGTTACTAACAGTAGGTTCTTGAGGTGTTGTTGCCTCTACAAAACCCTCTTCAAACCCCAATTTTTTACAATCTCCTAAGTCTTGACTTAATTCTTTATTAAAAGTAGTAAAACAAGATTCTCTTGCCATATGGAAGGGAGGGGTCATATCCAATAGATAGGACTACATCAGGCTCTTAACTAAATATGTCACATATAACTTAACAATATCTTCATTTTTAAGTGGAGGTACGATACCCAAAATGTCCCTATTATATGTCACTTTTACTAAATACTTTCTTTTAGGATGTCTGATATAAATAATACATAAGAAACAATTATATCCAATTCCTTTCATATAATCAACAAACTGAAAGTAAGAAAATTATCTCTATCAATGTCGAAATAATCAATAACAATACCTCCATGATACTTAATACGTGGTTTTTGTTGTAATTTTTCTCCATGATGAAATCTCAACTTAACATACACAAAAATCATGATTAATCTGAAAAAAAGATCAAAAAAATACGAGCTTAGAATTTTTTCCAGGCAAAAAGTCTAATATCAAAATACAACAATCGAAACAACTAATAATCACTTGGGTAGTTAAATTTCATCTAGGAACAACCTAGAAGTCCTAAACAGTCACAGAAATCAACTAATTTGAAGTGAGATCGTATGGAATCGAGTGAGTCGCGATTTAGATAGGTTTTACGGAGAGAAAAGTGAAATGAGTTAATTTTAGGAATTTGGGGTATTTGTTAAGAGTAGGTCGGGTTATAATTGAGAATGAGTCGGATTATAATGTGGACGAATCAAAAGGCCTGTGATTAGTAACATCCATCTTTGACTTGGGTTTGGTTATGAAGAAGGTATTTTAATACACTTTAAAGATGTTAAGGGGGTAAATAAATGAAAGTTTAGTTTAAGTAATAAAGTAAGTTGAGCGGACAAGTTCAGGAGTGAAATAATGTCTTTTCTCTTAAATAAAAGGTTTTATGTTCTATCCATGAACGGGTGATGATGTAAAACTACTAGTTCTCTTCGCTTTATTTTTCTACCATTTTAAAAGTAAATTTTTATTTTTACTTTTTATTGTCACTTTTAATATATGAATAAAAAATATTTATTTTTTATATTTTATTTTAAATATTAGTTATTTTCTTAAAAGTTATTTTTCAAGACCTACACACTGCATCTCTTTTTATGTGGCACCATTTGATGATATAATATTTAAGGAAAAAGAAGACTTTTAAAATTTGTGGTCCGATACATCTCTAGATACTTGCATGATTGTAAATCTGTTCATTAAGAATAAAAGAAAATTTTAAAATTAAATTATTTTTAATTATAATAAGTGTTATTTTTTCTAAACAAACTAGAGAGGAAAGAGTTCCATATAAAATAAGAGAAGGAGTTATATTTAACATTAATTAATAGATGTATTATGATAAATAATATATCAATTATTATTAATATTTAACATTAATTAATATATGTATTATGATAAATACTATATCAATTATTATTTTTGAAGGAACCTGCGAAGTCCAAAGTTAACCAGAAAAGAATGAACAGATGGCTAGAGTAATACATTGTCTTTAATAAAGTAGCTAGGTATTACAAAATATGGAACATATGGTAACAATTAATTGATAACCTCAAAAAATAATATTAAGTTTCCATAGTAGAGGTTACTCTGCAAATCACTGGTATGACGAGATCTTTTTGTAGTGTTGGTGTATGTATATATACTCCTATCCCACGGCAAATTTATATGTATTGTTTGAGGCATGTGAACTCGTATTTATTTGAGAAAAGACATAAAAACCCCTATCAAGTTTGTACGGTCTTTTCAAAAATACACTTAAGTTTTATAAAGGTCCAATAATCCCCTTATTATTGTATAAAGTAAATTTATTACCTCATTATAGGTCCATGTGGCATGGAGAGTGTATTATACTCTCCAAGAGAGCGTGAAATGAGTAAAAGACAGAAAAAAATTACTTTTTACTCCCACGTGGTTGTGCAACATGTTTTTTACTTTCATTTATTCAAAATACTTAAACTTTCTACTTTATTTATTTTTCTTTTTACTTATCATCCCTACCACCATTTTTTTGCTAGTTCTAATCTTTTTGCAGCTCTAAATCTCTTCCACATTGATAGATTTTGTCTTCATTTTTTTCTTTCTGGTACCTTATCGTTTTATGTGAGTTTAATAATAGTAATGAAGAAAGATTTAGAGATGGAAGTTCTGCAATTATCCACCGAAAATTATGAAGGATGATTTTTTATTTTATTTTGATCCTATTTAATCTATTATTGTTGCCTTTTCAGAAAAGGATATTTTTTAATTTTTAATTTTTTTTTTAAGAAAGATTAAATTGTTCCAATGACTTCTTTTTCTCCTGAAATGGAGATTAAGTGGGAGAGGAGATGCTGTGGAATATCAAATATGAAAAATGAAGCTTTTGCTTGAAAAGATGTTGATTAAAGTTTTAAATTTTAGTTTGATGGTAATTTGAGTATTTAGATTCTAAATATTTGGCGGTAATTTGAGTATTTAGATTTAATTTAGATGAGTTTGATATTCATAAATTAGTTAGTGATAGTTTGGCCATAATTCGATCATCTTACAAAGAAATTGATGACAACGACGATTGTGAAGCTGGGTAGCTATGGCGGAGGGAACTCTAAGAACATTTGAAGAAGAAAGGGAGAAAAGAAATAAATAAAAAAATCATTTAAAAGCATATGACTATAATTTATTTTTGATAAAAAAATATTAAATTAATTTGACACGTGTCAAATTATGATTGGCACGTTATTTGCACATTTTTGGAGTAATAGGCGTTGGCTGAAAAAGGAGATATAGATAATACTTTAAAGTTGTTTGAGGGGGTAATAGGACCCCCACAAACTTTAGGTGTCTTTTTAAAAATTTAGGACACGTTTGATGGTGTCTTTATGTTTTTTCTCTATTTATTTATTTGTTTGTAAAAGTACATACTTTTAAAAACTGATCCAATACTATTTTTTTGACATTTATACTACAAAAGACTTGATGATACAATGAGAAAAAACATCATTTCACCCCTAAAGTTGTTCTCTCAATTTACTTTATCTCTTAAACTAAACTTATAATTATTTATCCCTCTTAGCAGCTTTACGGTGAATAAATTTCAGCACTTAAGGTTGATGTGTCATTAAAAAAAAAGAAGAAAAACACGCGAATCTAATTTTGCTTTTAAAATGGTCCACTAATATATATATATATATATATATATATATATATATATATATATATA